>NW_016690221.1:2056020-2208247 GCF_001604755.1 Lepidothrix coronata | reverse complement strand
CATCTGCCTGCTCCTGTGACCACGGGGTCAAGTGCACAGCAACCAGTGGTTGGGAAATTAGCCATGTTTCTTATGAACTTTAGAGTATGAAAAAGAAAATGAGTTTCTGAGGGAAATTGATGGAAATCTCTTTCTAGTTTTGCTTCAAAAAGAAATGATAAGTGGTAACTTAAAAACGACACAAAAGAAACTGCAGTGGAATTAATTTTAAAAA
Source organism: Lepidothrix coronata (assembly GCF_001604755.1). NCBI lineage: Eukaryota > Metazoa > Chordata > Aves > Passeriformes > Pipridae > Lepidothrix > Lepidothrix coronata. Next base: position 2,208,033 of record NW_016690221.1, on the reverse strand, counting down.
GGCCCTTTTTAAAGAGAACTTTGAAAGATTTTTGCAAGAAAACACTCCACTGATCTGGCCATCTTATCTCACTTACTGAATACTACTGGTGAGCCTTCCATTTCTGCTTCAGAGCCTATTTATCTCCACTGCTGCTCTTAAAGGCAAGCACCTCTGATGAGGATTTAGTTCTAGTGCACAGATTGTTGAAGAGGAAAACTCACATGCATAGTTTTCTTGTGAATGGATAGGTGTTTTAAACCTGGACATGTAGGTGAGACAAGTTTTCTGACATCAAATATTAGCTAACAATACAGAGTTGGGCATTTATACAGGGAACAGCAGAAAAATGAAAAAAGTCAGGGAGGAGCAAACTGAAGGGGACTTTCTGAAAGCCAGAGACAGCTGGAGCCAAGCACGAAGGAGCAGAAAGATACTAGTGCAAGGAAAATGGAGTATGGCATGAGAAACAGTAATGGGAAATACAAAATGGGACATGGCAGACTAAGGAGGGGTAGAGACAGAGAGAAGGACAGAGAGAGCAAATGGATGGATTAGCCAGACACAAGAAAACAAAGAATAAATCTGATATTTGCTATCTTTGGAAAGCAACAAAGAATTTGCTTTCTGCAAAGCTATTTTTGAATGTAGGCATGTTGCAGAAGACTGTAAGGGAAGACAGGGTCTGAGTGTTACCAGTAAAGTGATGGAATGCCAGATCAATGTTCTGCACCTCAGAGTTGCTAAGTCTTCAGGTTCTAAAGCATGTTGGGTCTCATATCTCCCCTTAGCCTGTGTTACCTGCTGCTATCAATGATTTTGGTGTTGTTGAGCCTTGAGCCAGCTGCTGGCAGCAGGAACTGCCATGTGTGTAGAGCACAATGTCTCACAAACCTTGAAAAAATGCAGAGGCCTCCCAGCTGCCCATGTGCATGATGCATGCTCCTTCTCCAATGCTGATCCCGAGGGAAACGGCCGAGAGGAGCTCCGGAAGGTCAAGATGCAATTAAAACCAATGAGATTTTTTGCTGCTTAATGGGTGCAAAGGAAAGTGGGTCTGCCTCTTGGGTCATGCCTCTCCACCCATGCTGACCACCCCAGACTCTCCTCAGTCTCCTCTCCTTCCCGGTTGCACCTCTTGTGGCCCTTCTCATTCATAGCATCAACCCCTCTGATGTCCAGGTCTAATAATTGGGGGGGCAATTAGGTAAACGTGTAAGTTTGGAGGAGAGGGGGATTTACACCTCCTGTTGCCCTTGCAATGAATTACCAGGGCTGTTAATGGGCTGGTGCCCCAGTGCCTCGTAAATCGTGCGACTGAGGCCGAGCGGTGACGGGTGGCTTTGATCTGGACACGCTGCCCTGCCACGAACAGGAAAAGGAAGAGGTGATTTTTCATGGGTTACTACTCACTCCAGCCTCCAAGTTTTCCACTCTGCTGAAACTCTGACAGTGCCTAATAATCCATCAGCAAGGCTTTCCTTGCTCTGCTTCCACTCTATTACCACCTTCATGTTCCCATTTAGCTTCTTTCACACGGACCCCGGAAAGGTTGACTGTCTCCCACCATTCAAAGCAGTTTGGAGGATGGGAGCGAGGGTTGGGGTCACTCCACACATTTCCTCTGAGGAGAGCAGTCAAAAAATGGATGCTGAGATGAAGAGAAAGAGTTAGCTCATGTTTGCAAAGCTCAGAAGAAACTTTTCAATGTGATCTAATGGCCCATTACCTGTAGGGATAAAGGCACCACCTTCAACACTTGAACTAGGCTGATTCTTTCCAGGTGCCATTTTCCCAGGACAAACCCTTAGCCATATGTCCTTCACACCAGTAGCTCACTGGACAGGGATTATATTTTCCCCATGTAGAGCAACAAATACAGTGTGGTCTGTCCCCTTTCCTTGTGGTGTTGGGCTGCTTTTGAGCTGCCAAGAGGAAAAGGCACCATGAGGGTTGGCCCCATGGGCTCCCCTGACAGATGGATGGACAGACCCATCTCCAGCATTTCCATCAGCTGCAGCTCTCCACTTCTGAGCAGCAGTGCCCTGCAGGGCAGAGTGTCCCCCATTCCCTGGAGGAAGTTCTCCTCTCTTCTTGAGTCTTGCCTCTTTTGGGATACCATTATCTTCAATTAAAAAAAAACCCAAACAACCAAAACCCAAAACCCAACGAGATACCCCTTCACAGCAGAACTGTTGGAATCTAGGTGAGAAACAACACAGGAAAAAGAAGCATCACTGATTCACTGAGTGATCTATGTCTCTAAATCCACACACCTGACGGCAACCAGTTACATTCACACCTACTGGAGAGGGACTACCTGAATATCAAAGTGTTTGACATTGGTGAAATCTTTAGGAACCTCAGAGGAAAAGCAAAAAGAGGCCAGGAAGTCACCTGATATGAGAAGGTTAGATCTCTTAGGGTTCATTTGAGACGCTCTAGAGTATCTGCCATGCTGGAAGAAAAGGGGTTTTCTGCAGGTCTCTTGTCACATCTTCCAGCCATGCCAGGTGTCTTGGATACTTCAGGATGTCTCAAGTAGTGCAATCCATTTGGGTACCTGAGTCTTTTGTCACCTTCTTTTTCACCAGGGGTTGCTGCTTAGATTTATTCTCCAAGCTCATCATTTCTCTTGACCAGCCCTTCCTTCTATCTCCTATATATTAGACCAATAGATTGCATTCATTCAATTTTGTGTGTTCTGCCTTCTGAATGGAACCAAATCCTCAGAACTGCACTGTTTTCTTAGACTAATGAATTCTTTGAGGGGAGTGAAAACCACCTCAGTAATAAATCCAGACTGTGAAGGCTTGATGTATCTGTTTTTCTGTTCGCCTCTACTGCTGCTAGACAGAATTAGCCCTCACCTAATACAGAGTGCAGACTTGATACAACCTTGTTTAGCACAATTGGTTGGAATCTATTATATTGACAATATCAATTTGTGTAATTCCTGCATTAGGATTTTGCACTAAACTGTATTTGAAAGGAGCTGTTGACCTTGATTAGCTCTTTAATTGTGGTTAAAATCCAAAGTAATTCAGATACCAGCCTTGACTGTGGAAGGAAAGGGCCATGCCATGTGACAGTGCAGTCAATAACTGCCACGTTCCCCACAGACACAGCTCCCATGTTTTATAGGCTCTGGGTCTCACCACTGCCTTAGTACATCCATTTGCCTTCACTTTGACTGTACCCTTGGGGCTTCACCCCTGGGGGTGGATTGTAGGAGCGGGCACTCCAGGTATAGTCCCCTGGACACATTCCAGCTGAGTTATCCTGCTGGCTCACACTACCTCTGCTTCTGCATGGAGGTGGGATTTTTTTCCTTTGCTTTCCATCCTAAATAGGACTGTAGCAATGCTGGGAACTACACAAGGGCTGCCGAGAAAGGGATAGAAAGGGGCCTGTCTACAAAGCTAAATTTTGGTGGCAAATGTTGCTGGACTCCCTTTGTGGTCTCTTAGCAGCAAAAGAAAAAGAGTGTGATTAGAGCACATAAAGAAGTCCACATCTGCCTGTCAGTGCCCAGGTGTCTGCAGGGAACGTGGAATAGTGTTGTGGGCATCCTGGAGAAGGGATGGACAGGCCCTAAGCTCTTATCAAAACAACAGAGCTGGGTGCCTAATTCTCCCAGGACTGCAGGAGAAGATCAGCTGTGTGCCCCGAGGTCTGCACTGGTGCAACTGTTCTGTGTGAAAAATGCCAGGCAGGAGGAAAGGCCATTTCCAGGACTCCCATGTGTTGAAAGGGAAAATGGATGGGATGAAGCCTGGGGGGGGGAACCCTTTTAAGTCAGTGAGGAATTCTGCCAGAAAATAGCAGAAGGAGCAGTTCAGCAGGAATTACAGAGAAGAAAAAAAAATCTGGCAAGAGATACAGCCTGAAAGATGGAGCACTTCATTTTGGGCAAACTGAATGTTTCAATTAAAAATGACAGAGCTGCGATCCTTTAAGAGCAGTCAGAATTTAATAAATTTTTCATGAATGGAAGCAGCCCATATCCCGAAGACCTGACAAACTCTCTGCTCTTTGGAGATCATATGTTCTCCTGGATCTATGTCTTTCTGGCATCAGATGGGATTGCCAGCCACGGATGAAAGAGAAAGAAACACAAAAAGACCCACCAGGCATCTTGTGCTACATATGTGTGCAGAATGCAGTGTGCAGAGAGGAGATGGCAGGGACGGAGAGGGTTCATGGGAAGGAAGAGTAAACCAGCAGTGGAGAACAGGACACAGAGATGAAAACTAATATCAAGGAGAGGAGTTTGTGAAAGACAAGAGTAGAACAGTGGAAGTGGAGGGAGGGAGGAGGGAGAGGGGGAGGGAGGAACGTCCCCTCCGCGCCTGGGAAAAAGACAATAAAAGCTGTGGACTCTTGTCACGCAGGACAATCCCAGCTCTATTTACTGTTTGCTCATTTAACCTGGTTAATTTTTAATAATGTTGAAATTTTCATTTTAATAATTTAGGTAAATTATTTATTAAACCACAGGATAAAGGAATCATAGCAATTATGAATTGACAGTGTTACCTGAGGCTCATGAAAAGGTAAGGGGTTTTGCAAAGTCCTTGTTATTGGATAAACATTAAATTAGTAACAACTTCACATCCAATTCAAATTACCTTCTTCCAAGTCTAAGATTGCTCTCTCTCAGTCCCTTCTGGGAAGGAGCACTGTGGGCAAAGAGGGTGGCAGGAGTCACATCTGTCCTGTGTGGGGCTCAGACATTTTTCCTAGATGTCCCAGTGGAGGGGATGAGGCAGTCTTTCCATCAGAGGAAGGCAACAGGGTGACATTCACTGCTCTGATCATATAGAAAACCTCAGTATGTTAATAGGAGAAGAAAGCTGGATGGGTCTTGTCTGTCTGTGACTGTCAGAGGAGTGGTGGCTTTTCTGGTACAGAAAGTGTCAACAGAGGCATGCTGGTACTTCCTACCTCTTGCTTATATAAGGGATCCTTGTTATATTTTGGTGATGCAGCCTCCCAAACCAGCTCATTGACAGTGGGAACCGACTGTCTGGTGCAAACTGCCTCATGAAGTGTTCCTGAGGAAACAGAGACCCAGTTCTGGAAGTTCACAAGGATGTTCTGTAGATGTGTAGAAATCCACAGGTGGCCACCTGAGAAAAGCAACCTTTTCTGAGCAGAAATTGGTGCTCTACAGAGAGACACAGCTCTTAACTTAGGTAATTGGGATTGCAAAATAAAGCTTTAGGTATTTGAAAGTGTCAAATGGGCAAACTTTAAAAACACCTAGGGAAGGGACCATCCAGGTACTCTCTGAAAGAGCAACAAGTTTTGCTTTAGAGTAGAAATCTAAATGGAGGATGGTGAGAGATGGAAGGGGGAAAATAAGCATGGGGTGTGGACCCTGGTGGCCTCAGCCAGCAAAGTCCTGCAGCGTCTGCCCAACTTTCAGCATCAACATAGACCTGCAGAATTCAAACCAACCATCTACAACTTAATAGCAATCCCAGGTTTTAAGTGTTGCAATGAATCAGAGCACTTTCATATTTTGTGATGTTTAATTTTCAAGCATTTTGTTTTAATTACCAGTTTCCAATCATTTTTATGTTAGCTCTGAGTGCCTTTCCTACATTTTCCTCTCAATAATTAAAACTTTTTAATAACATTACTTTCAATCAAAGAATTTCAATTTATCTTCTAACTTAGTTCTATCCTAATAAGTTTTTTTTTCCCTGGGAATTCCCTAACATTCAGTAAAGGAAATAAGCATTTCTAAAGAGTCATTTTTTTCCTTCTAACAAATTGACAGCTGAGTTGTCTTGAAAAAGACAAAAAGATACTTTCAGAGTTCTAACTATTTGTACACAAGATGGCTCAGATACATTTCTGTCCTTCCTTCTCTTTGGTTTAAATAACAAAAGCAACTGACCAGTGTGTGAAACAAGTTGATAAACAAACATCTCCCATCGGCTTGAGAAAACACCCTCTTAGTTTTGAAGTCTTCTTGATCACATTTTTGTATCATGCTTAGCAGGTGAGAAAATACAGCTTATTAACTGAGAAAATAATGTCAAACAAAGTATACAATAGTGAACAAATGCTTAATTCAACTGCAAGGCCTGCCTGTTTTATAATAAAATAAAACAGCCTCATTACAACAAACTGAAAACAAGTGAAAATACAACTCTTCAGCGTCTCTAAGCCTCAAATTATTCTAAACTTGCCCATCTCCAGGGTTTCTAAACTGCCAGTTTCTAAACTCTGGAGAGTTTAGCAAAGTCTCTCTGAGGATGCATGTACCTTACAGATGAAGTCACAGAGAAACCTTAGAAACTCAGAGGCAGAGAAGATGTCATAGAGAGGAGAAACAGGAAATAAATATGAATCATTGAGATCTCACTAATATGCTAAGGCACTAGTCAGCAATGTGGACAGTCCTTTATACCTGGATCAGCATATTCCTGAGAATATTGTATTAACTGAAAACAAACAAAACACCAACCATGGGCATCTCAGCTCTCCTTCCTTTGCCCTCTCTCAGATTCTTCCATCAGGAGATCAGGTGATAAATTTCAAGTGTAAAACTATTTTGTTACTGTGACTCAATGACAAAGAAAAAAAGCTGAGCGGGTTTTCACCAGAAAATGCTCATTCTTACAAAGACATGGGCTTTGTTAGGAATCCAAGTATGCTGAACAATTCAATGAAAACTTATCAGAATCCTTAATGCTGGTAAAGTCCAAGTGTATGTTTCAAATTAAGCAATTGTTTTTTGCTTTCTTAGTGCACAAGAACACTAGTGCACAGGCTATTTTAAACCTCTTCCAAGATCATGATATTACAGGATATACTAAGTTTGGTCCTTTCATAGTCAGTTTTTAAATTTCACCTTTTCATTCCAATATTGGAACTTCTTACAGAATGTCAGAGCTTTTCCTGCTTCAAAACCCAAATTCACAGTGGGAATGGCATTACAAGCTGCCGTGGAGCTGCATCCTCCATAAGCAGTTCATGATCCAAGAAGCACCCACCAACCAACCCTCTGAAACCACAACAGATTCAGCGCAGCTTATTTGCAGCTTCTTTAACTTCCTTTTTACAGAACTTCTCTTCAACCTAAATTAAGACAATTTGATGCCTTCAGGTGTTCCCCAGTGTCTAGGCAGCTAATGAGTCAGGGTGGAATGAGGTGCCCTTTGGGTAGAGGCTCCCATCGGCTCTCTGAGAACGGAGGAGCTCCTCTTCCCCCAAAGCACCTCCATCTCACATGTTTTTTTTTTTCAGAGAGTGTTTTCCTTGCCAAGTGGCTGTAGCCAGAAGAAGATTTTGCAGGCTCGCAGCTCTGACCAAGTACATTATATTTATCTGACATATTTGCTGCTGCCAAGTAGAGACTGTTAACTGTTTGGTGGAGCCCACACCAGGATAAACCTGCCAGGGCAGGAAGCAATTAACATCTGGTTACTTACAGCTACTCTTCCCAAACTCCTCTTAGGCTAGCAACATCAACATCAACAAAGGTCTCAGCTTGTGCTCTTCCATGTCCCGTCACTGCCACCATCACTCTTGGATACCCAAGTTAACAGTTACTATTTTTCAGAGACAGAGTCTAATCCAAAGCCTAATAGAAGATGAGAAGTCGTCTTCAGTGGTCGCCACTTAGCTTTGGATCAGTTCCATGGGCACGCAGAGGACACACAGAGGATTAGCACACCTGGGGACAGCAACAAACAACCTGGGGACAGCCTTTGCTGCAAGGGCAGGTATGGAGCTGCTGGAAAGCCCAGCGTGGCCAGTGCTGTTGTTTCCCAACGCAAGGTACCCCATTGTCTCCCTGCCCACTTCCTCTGTGCTGCAGCCCTATCTTCCACCATCCCTGCCATGTCTCTCTCAGGCAGGCCAGCAGAGCCAGTCAGGGACACTGCACATGTTTGCCTTTATTTTAAGTTTACCAACCATTTCCCTCGCCCCTTTTTTTTTTTTTTGTTATTAAATTTTTTCAAAATGGAAAAAAAAAATCCCTCCCCCTTCCCTGTCCCTCCCTGCCATGTTCCCAAGGTGCCAACTAATCTCCGATGCCCAGCTTGTACACAGCCACCTCTAATTGCTCCTGCATTTTCATCTGGTGTAAGTTCAGCCATCACTACAGCTGCCCCTCCTCCCTCCGGGAATTCACACCTTCATTATCACTCTTTACTGCAGAGCCGTCCGCAGGCTCCCGGCTCCGAACAGCAGCTCCGATAAAAAATAGAGCAGCTTTTCAGTGGTTTCAATTTTAATTACCAGCATCAAGGCAGCTCGCATTCTCACCAGGCTGTTTCGCACTAATTAAAGTGAGGAGGAGTTTATGGAAGGGACACCAACTCCACTTCACTCCCTCATCTATTATTTACAGACAGTAATACAAATAATTTCCAATTTAAACAGTCTGAGCTGGCCAGCAAAGAGGAGGGAGAGGTGGGGAGAACACTAAGCAAGGAGAAACTCAAATAAAGAGCGGAAACTAGGAGAAGGGGATGGAAAATCGACTCCCAGTGCCCTCTAGTGGGATGATTTCCTGAGGGGTGGCGAGGTTGGAGGTGTGAAGATGCCCGGGAGGCTCAGTGAGGTGTCAGACATTGGTTTCTCCTTGTTTGGCCTCACCAGTGACCTTCAAGATGTGACCAAGCAGCAGCAAAAGATCATTTTGGACAAGGGTCCAGTTTGCTCTGCAGCAGTGCAGCAGGTTTGGTCCCATGCTCTTCATCACCAGTAGTGCTTCATCATTCCCATGGGCATGGCAAGGTGCTGTTGGAAACAGGCTCTGAAAATCCAGCCTGGGCTGGCAGATACCCCACTGTTGGGTGTCCAGTGCAACCTGAAAGCACTGGTTCTGATGGGGTGGGAACCTGGGATAAAGTTGAGCTGCAGATCATGAAGGGGGTTTTCTGGGTGTCGTGGGAAAATCCCCTTATCTAGAAGATGGGCTATCCACATGGATGACCAACTCCGTCTGTCAACAGATAGGGTTTCCAAAGACCAGGATTGTTTTCCTGCCTGGTCCCTCTCTCTCTGGATGGGAAATGTTCTCCACCCCTCAGACTGGCTCCAATCAATCTCTCTCAGTGCAGCATGTGTCAAGCCTGGAAGTTTTATGGATTTGGAGGAGAAACCCTGAGGATGGGCCAGCACAGGGGTAGGTGGTTCCATACCCATGGAAACAATGCCTATAAACAGAAAATGTAGAAGACCCTGCTGCACAATAAATTTCACCATGTCAAGGAATGAAAACACAATAGTACCTCAGCCACGTTGCTTTGTTTGTTCTCATCGGCAGGGATGAGGTGATCAATACTGGGGAACTTTTGTTGTAGCTCTGATCTTTACAGGGCCCTGAAAACATGTCATCTGTGGGTCACATTCAGATTTCATTTAAACCAGTGATCAGTGATGATCAGGAATAACTCCAATAATACCAGGGTTACCCTGTATTTACACCAGGCTAAGGTAGATAAGCCTAAAGATCAGTGACTGAAGGAGAAGAAGTTTCAACATAAATGATGTTACTACAGAAAAGTAGCTTGATTGAAGCACAGGTGTTGAATGTTAATTGCTGTAGGCTTGATCCAGCATCTGTGTAAGTAAAAAACAATATCCCATTTACTGCAGCATCTCAGGATTAGATCAACGTCAGGTAAAAACTCAGAGACTAAATCATCTTTCTCTTGTTCCACTTCTAGAGTGTGTGAAGTGCCTGGGACTTCAGTGGAGGCATCCAGATTTATGCAAAAGAGAATCAGGCCATGCCTTCTGCTTTTTGAGTGCTTCCAGGGCATAATGATGGCATTTAGAGCAATTTTACCTTGAGGTCATCAATTCAGACCCAGGCCAGGTTGGGTGCCAGAAAAAGTTATTGCCAAGGGCCAGTTTCTGAAACAAGTGGGCTTCTAGAATATGATAAAATTTTCCACTGGCACAAGAACAGCAGATATTTCATACATCCTCTTAACAAAAATAAATTAGAGATTACAGCTGAGGGTACATTACTGTCTCCTCTTTGGTAAAGACAAGACCTGGGGCTGATGCTTGACTTTTGTTAGAAATGAGTGGAGCTCAGCCCTGGTGAAGTCTCCCTCTCCTTCAAAGCCAAAGCCTGTGCTGAATCCAAGAAGCCTTCACCTTCCAGAGCTGTTCACCCTCCTCAGGACTATATCCATTAAAGATTTAGGATAATTTACATGGCTTTTCACCATGAGCATACAGCGAGCACACTGATAGCTTTGTGTTGGACACCGACTCCAGCCATCATCACTTCCTTGCTAATGCTGCCCCATCCACTCCTGAACTGGCACAAAAGCCCCCAGGATGGACCAGAACTGGACCTTACAACCTGCCCCCATGATATACAGCTGTGCTAGACCCCAGTCCCTTGAGCACCTCAGAGCATTTTAGACCAGGTGGCAAAAAGAAGCAGCCAAGATGCTCAGTCATGTGGGTGGGTCATTAATGGAACAGCCGCAGGACTGAGACCCCATTGCAGTCTCCATGCAAGGCTGAGGGGCTTTTGTCCTAGCAGGGGTTGGGTTGGTGGGTGTTCCTGGGCCTGCAGGGTCAGTCTCCAGGTACTTTTTGCTTCACATCTGACTGTGCCTGTCTAAAGAGAGGGGAACGGGCTTGCTCACGTGCCATTGACTGGTCAGACCGTGGGCAGTGCTCACTCCACACATGCTGGCAGAGCCCAGCTCAGCTCTGGCACCTGCCAAATGCAGCTGGAAGCACAAATCATTTCATAACTGCTGGTGTTTGTGTGGCTGCGCCTGGGTACTCCTGTGGCCAGGCCTGTACATCTCTGTTACGGGCAACTATTTACACTAAAAAAAAAAAAAAGAATACAATGTCACATTTGCTCTCATCTGGATTCATGAGATGGACTTTGTTACATTCTCTGTGGCGAAAACCGGTCATTCGTGTCTGCAAATAAACACAGCCATTTTGGCCTTAATCAGTTCATCTCCAACAGCATCAGTTAATTGTACTTTGAAATCCCTTTTTCTGTCCTAAAATGTGCTTTCTGATCATCCTCTCAGTGCAAATATGGTAAATAACTAACCAATGCGAACAGCCACAAAGCCATAAACATTTTACAGATGTTCAGCCAACATCCATGAATGCAGACAAAAATTCTTCCTCTGTTTCCAAACTCCAGCCCTCTGCAATGAGCCTGGCCCGACTTGGAGGGTAATATGCACTTGGGTGCACCATAAATGTGCCTGGTTAGTAAGAAAGGGCTTTTCACCACAGATCACAGGGAGCCCCTTCGTGGAGCTGAAATGCCTTTGCACCAGGTCTCTTGCTCCCAGCCAGAAAGTATCTCTCTCTCTGATGAGAAAAGGGGTTTTTCTAATTTATTGCTTTTATGGGATTGTTCCTCCACAGAGGCACAAATAGCAGCATATCAATAAAGCCAGTCGTTTGAAGTTGGATATTTCCACCTCTGTCACAGCAAAATAATTAAAAAAGGATTCACAAGATCATAAATTGCATGTCACCAAGGACACAGCCTCCTTAACCCTTTAAAAGCCAGGCTGTGCCCAGCCATGGCCCACGTTACTCAAGGCAGGAAGGCACATTTGTTATTTTCAGCATCTCAATCACAAGGCCTTTCTTGTCTGGAAAGAGATACACTAAGAACCTGAACCTGTCTACACAGGGAATGAACTGGCTGGCTGGTGGGATTGTAGCCCAGCTCTGGTATGCAAATACACATATAGATTTGATTTTCAGCCAGGCAAATGAGAAGCCATGCTGCAGACCTGCAAGAACCCAGCATTTAGTCACATTGAAGTTAAAACACGTTACAAGCACATCAGGCATTGGGGATAACATTTTCAAATATATTTGAAGAGTGGCAGCATGGAGAGGGCCTAAAAACATTTGTTCCCAGTTAAAAGCTCCTCTGGCTCCAGCTAGGTAATAGAAAAGGATGGAGCCCATCTGGGTCAGAAATTCCTATTGTCCTGCTGATCCTTCCCCAGCACAGACACAGCCAGAACATATCCCGAATAATTGGAAAAAAATATGTTAATGCAAGAAAAGGAATGAATGTTATTTTCTAGGCAGGTTGCAACTGAGCTCCCGATACAACAGTCAGCTTGTGCTCCAGCCTAATTTGATTACAGTTGAGGTTAACAACCATTGTTGAATTCTGCAGGTCACATCCTGCCCTCTTGTAAATCCAGAGAACTCCTGCAAAAAGGCTGGGGGTGTAAATCTGCAGCTCTGAGTCGTGATGCACGTGGGAGCTGGACTCCCCAGAGTGGCAGGGCTCAGTAGAGGGGCACGAGGGTGAGTAGTGTGTGCTGGGCTGTGGGCAGAGGAATGAACCAGGGTGGCAAGTGCTTGTTTCTGGGGGAAAGCACAACCCCCAGACAGGTGGAGGGGGGTTGCTGCTTTGGTGTTGCTTTCAAAAAGACTACTCTTAGAAGCAAGCGGGGTCTGTGGCATTAGGAAAAGTCCCACTGGAGGTGGATTAGTGGGAAGAACGGAGCTGAGTTGGGCGTGGTTTATCACAGGGCAGTGTAGTTATATTACACTTATCCTATGGCTACATCCACTATAACCAGCATGTGAGGGAGGCATATGTGTCTGCCTCCTTATGCCCTCCTGATCCAAGCACAGGGTTACTTGCCCTATTACAGGCTCAGAAAGTCAGAGGAGCTCAAAGTCTTTATGCCAAAATATCTTCAGTTTAGTAATGATCTTCAATGAACACAATAAAATTAAAACCTTAAGCCAGGGCATCAGAAGGAGGAAAACAGATGTAGAGTAACAACACAGCTGGTGGGTGCTTGGTTTTAACTAATACCCTTTCCCAAGCTCACCCTTTGCATGGTTGTAAAATCAGGAGCCCTTGGGAGCCCTGCCCTGCCTTCTGGTCCTCTCTTGACATGACACCAAATTAGGACCCTTCAGTGGCAGAGCCACAAACCATGCAGACAGGACTAAATGGCCCCTGGGTGCAGGATTACCAGGGCTTTGCTGGAGGATGGGGCAGCACAGGGAATTGCAGCTCCCTTTCCATCACAGACGGGCAGAAAGGGCCTGAGGAAGAGGCAAGTGCATGTGGGGAAGGTCAGCAGCTGAGCCCCATCTGGAGATCCATGGGGATGTGCCAGTGAGGAGTGGGTAAAGCAGAGGCTGAACTGCAGTGCCCAAAGCAGGACCAGTAAATGGATGCATATCAGGGAGGGAGAAGGTGCCTGGCATGTGGATCTGTGTTAAATAGAAGGAAGAGAGGAGACAGAAAAAATGGCTTCTCTTCAGACTGACACCAAATGTCTGCAGGAACAGCTGTTTTTGCTGACCCTCTCTGATGCCACCATGGGAGAGTGCTTTGTGAAACCCTGTGGGTTTACTCAGGCATTAGGGGTCCTACAGAGACACCATGCCCAGTTCCCTCTCCTGTCCTCATGGCCTCCAGTCTCCCATGGGTTGTGAACTGAGGTCTGTAGCAGGCCACAAAAAAAAAGCAATATCTTTTATGATCGAAAGCAAGACACAAAGAGATCTATACTTCCACTAGAAACCTTCATTCAGAAATCCACAGTCTGGAATAAGTTAAAGTCACAGTTTTATTCCTAAATGGTAGGAATAAATTGCTGCCCTTCTAGGCAATTTTTTCTATTATCTATCCAAAATAAAGCATATAGATAAATAATGAGATCTTACAGTACCTATCAGACTAGCTATAATAAGCATTTGAGCGGGATGAAATACTGTCTTATTAGGAGAGCTGAAGGTGTGAAGTTTGCCACCAGCTCCAAAGTGTAGAGATGCTCATATGACAACTGTCTCTTAATATTCATTAGCAAACTGACAGCTAATGTAACAGAGACCTTCACATTATCACCAACCCATCAATGGTGCTCGTGTGGCTCCCATCACAGTAACAAATGGGTACCTCTGGCACCCCTGCAAGAGCAGGATGATTGGAGAACCCAAATAATCCGTACCTCAGCCTCTGAGCAAGTCGTGAGGAGGTCTAAAGGAGGGGGAAATGCTTCTTTTCTGTGCTGGGGGAAGAGTCTTGATGGCATCGATTGGTCTGAGTGTTTGTTGGCCTTCAAGCTGGATCTCAATCCCATGGTTGTCCCAGGGGAGGGTTAACTGTGCTCGTGCTGCAACACCAACAGCCCGAATGCCTTGGGACAGAGGCATCTGAGAAAACCTGCAGGGAAATAAATGAAGATTGAAAGAATGTGTCTCTCCACCAGCTTTGTCCTATTTGATCCTATTTGATCTTGGGATGAGCTGGGGGTGAGGATGTTTTGCTTTGGTCATGAGATGCCCACTGGTCTCTGCCTCAGGGCACATGGAAACCCCGAAGAAGCCAAGTCAGAAGTGGAGCCCTGGCATCTACCCTGTGCACCAGTGATGGAGCCAGAGGGTTGGAACCTTGGCTGTGATTTCCAGAGCTGTGGGCTCCCCGGGTGGGATTTCTCTGGGCTGGCAGGGACCCTGCTGGGGTCCACAGTGATGTCTGCAGCAAACCAGAAAGGTCAGGAGATGGGAAGTGGGATTCAGACAGGGCCAAGCCCTCCAAGCACACCAGAAGTGCACGTGACAGTCTCCCTTTTAATTTAAGAACTAGCAAATCCTGTTGTACTGCAGTAAACATAAACCAGCCTCCTTAAAAAAAAACTCCAACCTCCCCCTGACTCACAGAGCACATCCTTTCCCTAACTCCATCCCTGGGACCCAAGAGAAGTAGCACCAGGTCTCCAAGGGAGCCCAGATCAGAGCTCCCCTCATCTTGCCTTGTCCCAGAAGAAGACAATGAAACTTCATTTTCTCTCTCCAACCCTTTGAACTATGCTCCTGAGTAGAGACAAAGGAAAAGAAAAGGGAGGAATTAATTCCAGGCAGTTGAGGGTGTTCCCTCCTCTAGCTCAGTTTGGAGTAGGTACACATAATAACAACATTTTAATAATAATTTAATTTATAATATGCCCCCCTGCCAAGGCACTCAAGGCACTACACAAACAATTAAAATATGATTATAATAAATAAACAGCAATAATTAAAACATCATAAACCAGACAATATTAGAGCCAAACCAAATGCTAAAAAGCAAAACAAAGCAGCATCTTTGGAGGAAGGAGATCCTTGCACAATTCATCTTCCAAATCTCCTGTTGATGTTAGATTGAAATCCTCCTGTGAAGCTGTTTCTGCATCTGCAAAGATTTTAGCAGTGTCACAGTCATTAAAAAATGGATTTTATACTACCATAAATTAACTAGAGTTTTGCATGGCTGTAATAACACAACATTTTCTTCCATTTGAATAAATTCAAAACTCGGTTTGCTCAAGAAAACTCAGTTTATGGCGCTGAGTTTGTGTTGACTGCCCTGAGTTTGGAAAAGCACACATTTATACAGTTCAGAGTTCGTAAAACATGCCTCATTATAGAAACCAGAACGTTCTAAAGATTTAAAACCAAACCCCAAAACTGAATAGCAGACCAGCCTTCTCCTGGCTGTCAGCTCCTCAGAGCCAATGGGATCGGCCTGTCCCAGTTTACACAACTGAAACCAAAAGACCTAAACTAACAAAAGAAGCAACCTTCCTCCAAAACAAATGAAATTCCAACTCGTGCCAGGCGAGAGCCGTGCACTGAACTCTAATGATTAAAGGAGACAGGCTCTGTCAAGGCAGAGGTGGAACTGAAACGCAGCCAGTCAGTCCCTCTTCTGAAAAAACCTGGCACCAGCCCTCAGACAATTACATCCAGGATCCGTTCACTCGAGTGCCTCAGCTGATCTCAGTGGTTGTGGCAGCGCATGAAGGGAAAATCCTTCTCGCAAACCCAAACCACACGGGGATTTCTCCATACTAGGAAAAAAAAAAGCACACACAAAACCAAACAAAACACGCTAGAATGACGAATCCAGTGGTTTTCCTCCAGCACAGAGAACCAGGAGGATGTTTTCCATTTGATCCCTCCAAGGTTTTGTTGTCACGGGTTTTACTTCGAGCTTCAAATCCAACAGAATCTTAGAAATCAAGGGGATGGCAAATGAGACCACGTGGTTCTCACACACAGAGACATCTTCTGGGCTGGGTTCATTCAAAAAGAGCCTTCAAAAGTGTTCATGAACCTTAGCACATGACATCACAACTTCAGAGTTCTCAGGGCAGGTAAGATACCTGCAGTGGAGAAACTACTGCAAATTTTGGGCACAGAGCAAGTGCTTTCATTTGTTCCTACAGTCTCCTGTCAGGACACTCACACTTAAAAATGAAATGAACCACAGATTCCCGGTTCCCTGAATACCCACCTCCAAGAACAGACACAAACTTTGCTGCAAGGGTGTGCTGGAATGGGATCTCTTTGTGTCTGCAGGGGAAAAGGTGCTTTCAAGGAGATGCCCACATTACCAGGGATGGGGTTTGATTGGGTTTTAACTCTGTTGAATGTATTCTCCTCCTCCTCCAGATCTCATTTCTGCATTGAAGCTCTACTGCCTGTCATGGAACTGGTCCTTCCTGGATCCAAGACCACTTGAAAAGGACTTTCCAAGGGTGAGGGAGCCTCATCACAAGCTCATGGTTCTGGAAGCTCTCTGTATCTGGGCAGCAAGGATGATTCATGAATCAGTATTCCTACAGTTCTCCCAAATCCTCCACCCTGCACAGAAGTTGGTGAGCAAATTTCGTATTTCCACTCCATGGAGGTAACTGGAAATTCATGCATCTGGGGCTGATCAATGGATGTGGCAGGTTCACCTTCTTCTCCAGGAAACGTACCAGCAGACAATAGCATTTGGACTCTAACTCCACATAAATAGTTTCTATTTTCCTAGGAAATGGAGTTCACTGAAACACAGAACAGCTTATCCAAGCCCTCTGCTCTTCCTCATTTCAACTAAACGATTCAGATTCTGGGATGAACCACAGAAAATTTGCATTTGGTTTTCTTTATTACCTTTCTACAAGTGTCCTGTGTGACCTTGAACAGGTGAATCAGACACAAACTGTCAAAAATGTCAGATGTCTCTGTCCTTTTAATTTTAAAGAGAGCCAAGCATCTCACACCTTGGAGAATTTGGATTAGATCTCTGTGCCTCAGTTTCCCCACGTGCTTTCATACATTCCAGGACAGATTGGACATCAATATGTCAGCAGTTTTTCTCCTCAGCTTCCTCATTCACTTAGTCATCAGTATTTTTGACTCAGGTTAGGTCAATCATATGATGATGATTCTGCCCATGTCAGCATTTCACCACGGCAAAAGAACCTGGCTGGAGGTTCACCCTGGATTTACACTCAGGGTCTGCTTTCCAAATGCTGTTCAGGATGCTGACACATTTGGGAAGGCCTTTCTGAAACTAAGGCTGTTTCCTGATCCTCCAAGACTGGGGTAACTCCAGCACAGGCATTGGAAACGGCTTCTGGAGAGCGCTCACTGACACTTGAGAGCAGAAGTGAGAAGACAGAGGTGGCAGAATTTATTTTATGACAAATCCTAAAAGGAAATTATGCAAAGTAATAAAATAAAGAAGAATTATAAATGAGGACAAGAAATGGGTGAAATATAGAATAAATTACGGGAAGGCAGGAAGGTGGGGGGGGAGAATCGAAGGCAGAAGTGCTGAGTTAAAGGATAATTATCAGAAACTGGCTGGTAGGGAAGAGGACATGTGGGTAGGGGGATTGGTACAAAAGGAAGCTGCACGTTTTTGTGCACATTAGCAAAGCATCTCCCTGTTAGATGTGCCTCGGGCATGCAGGGGGTGACAGCCACTATTCGTTATTTGGGTGCAAGCCCATAAATCTGAGGACAAGGTTGCTCTTGCTTTGACGTACAATCAAACTAAGTTAAACCCCAGGAATAAAAGGACTGGGTGGTCGCAGCCCACGTGGCTTTGCATCCTGCAGGAGCTGCCGGCATAGCCTCGGCCATCCTCCCTCCTCGCAGCACTGCCTCGTTCCCTTCTCCTCAGCCTCCCCCAGCCCCGCAGCACCCACTGGGGAGGGGGGCTGGAAGATGCTCCCCACAAAGCCCCCACCAGAGGTTCCCCAGTGAGAGCAGGAGGGGTTCAGGGCGAGCCGGGCTGCTCCCGGGTTTGTCTGGGGAATCCTTTGGAGAGTTGTGAGCCCCAGGTGCGGGGAGGGGGCGAGGGAAGCCCCTGCTCTGGCCAGGGACCCTCTCTGGGTGCAGCCGATGGCAGGAGGAGCTGGTCCCAGCCCCACGGCCCCAGCTGTCACTCTGAGCGATGAATTACATGCTATAAGAAGGTGTTGACAGGAGCAGCTGGACATCAGAGAGTGATGAAAAGGGAACAAAATTCATTCCGAGTTCAGACAGACTGGCTCGTTAGGGGCACCGGCGGCAGAGGCCACAGAAACACTGCTCCATCTCCTGGACATCCACTGAACCGGCTCCCGAAGAAGCCGAGAGCCCCTACAGCCCCTTCCCCGAGCTGGCGCAGCCTCCCCGGTCCACCCCAGGTCGCTCCGGGGGAGGCACCGCAGATCCCCCCTGTCCCCCTCCTCGCCCAGCCCTGGCTAAGGTGTCCCCAGACACAGCACGCGATTCAATTTGGATATCTTCAAAAGGAACCAAATCAAAGACTTTTTGTCCCTCTTGTTTGAGGCTATAATTTGTATAAATTGTATGAAGAGGGATGGGGGAGGCGGGACGGGAACATTTGGCATCAAAACAATTATCTCCATTTTAATGCAAACTAAACGACGTGCTAAAGGGGAATTGTTTCGTGCATATGTACAGCAAGTGAACATTAAACCATACGGCTAATAATTAACTGGCTCGACATTACTCTTGCTGGGCAAAATACTAGGGTGTCCCCTTACATTTAATGTATGGAGAAGTTTGAGGACACAGAGGCCCCTTATGAAATTATTCCTAAAGCTGTGAAGATAACAAAGAGATTTTTTTTTTCTAAGCCAAGCTACTTCTTGGCAATGAAAGAAGTTGGCAGAGAGAAAAAAGTCAGTCCTTCTCCCACCCCTTTTCTCCCTTTCTCCCTCCCTTCCTCCGACTCTCCTCCCTTTCCTGACTTTCACTTCTTTCTGCCACTGGAGAAAAAGAATAGCAAATTCAGAGAAAATTTCATTGACGTTATTCAAAGAGTTTTTCATGGATTATTTACACAAGTGCTGTTCAAACAGCCTTTGTCTGAACATCCCTTGAAATCTGCACCCAATCCTTTCAGATTCAAAGCAATAGCTCAGGGGAGACAAAGGGGAGCGGCTGACATGGGTTTCCTTTGCAAGTGAATGAGAGGTCTGGCTAAACACAGAGGGCTTTGGGATCACAAGCTTCCTTTCAGCCTGAAAAATAAACACTGATCTGAGGCCGGGCAGCTGTACCTCTGGCCAGCCTGGCCCATCCACTGCCATGCAAGCAGTGGGACACACACCTGACTGCCCACTGGGGCATGGCACCCCAGTCCTGCACCTCAAACTGCAGCACTCTGCCCCTGTGCTCTGCTGCAGTGCTGCTGCCCAAACCGTGTGTGCCAGCCCTGGGGACCCTGCCTGCACAATGGGGACAGGGAG
Organism: Lepidothrix coronata; assembly: GCF_001604755.1. Lineage (NCBI taxonomy): Eukaryota > Metazoa > Chordata > Aves > Passeriformes > Pipridae > Lepidothrix > Lepidothrix coronata. The sequence continues at coordinate 2,188,513 of NW_016690221.1, read as the reverse complement.
ATCCAGCATTCTGAGCCACCCCAAACCCATCCCTTCAGCCAAGGGACACATTGAAGCCCCACTTAGCCTCCTGGCTGAGATGGTGCCAGAGCTAAATGCAAATGAGAGCAGACTGTGCTCCTGCAAAAGCCAGTATATAGATTTTCTAAACAGAGAAAAGAAAGAGGGATGCTGGAGAGGAATGAAGGGTGAACCAAGGCAGGTAAAGCTGCTGTAGAAATATTACAAGGTGTACCCATGTTCAGCATGGACTCAGAGATCTCTCTCCATCCCACAGGCAGCACTGCCTTCCCCTCTGGCAGAGGAACAGCACTCACCTCCCTCTGACCTGGGAAACCAGGCACCACAGGCTCATGAAACGGTTGAAATGCCCATAACAGGATCAATTAAAATCAAGAGAGTAAGTGAAATATGTGAGAAAGCCCAAGTTCTGCCTTAAATTATACCCACAACAATGACCAGCTGCAAGATGGGGAAGGCAACACGGTGCCTGGTCCCTTCTCCTGCCACTCCTGCCTGTCCTCTCTGCACATGAAGCAAATTCACCAGCAGGTACCTCCTCTTCCAGTCTTCACAACTGTGGGTTGTCACCTCCTTTAGACTAAAATGTGTAAGCCACCCTACACATATAGTTTGATCAGTCCAAGTGCTCTCTACACTGCTCCTTTGCTTACATAAAGTTTTTCTTATTTCCTGCCTCACTTTTTCACTGCTCCTATTTGCCAGTTTCTGGTTTCCTAGCTCACCCACCAGCACAGTACAAACACCAATTTTCTCTAATCAAAAGAATCAGTTTTTCTGCTTTGCCTGATACTTTGCAAGACTTGCCCCAAGTAACTGCCATTGGATTTCAGTGGGAGGTTCTCATCTGTCCGAACTGGCCTCTGACATCCTCCTACTACCTGCCAAAATAAATCCCCTTCCTTCTCCACCTGCTTCTCCTTTCAAATATTCTCCTTCCTCCCTTCTGGCTTTCCCACTGCCACCATAAGACCAATCTTTTCCATCCCTGACTTATTCTCTTCCTTTCACATCTTCATCTCAATCTGTTCTGGATGTCTCCACAGAAGTCTGTGAGCAGAAACACACTACTCGAGTGCAAACTCTGAGCACAACAGTCCCAATTCTGGGTGCCCCAGAGGTCTCAGGCTTCATCTCAGCTCCACCACTGGAGGCAGCAGAAGTTGGTGGAAGAAACCCCGTTTTGAGAGTAATCAACTTCGATGGTTAGTTGAGTCCCAGTGCAGGCAGACAGAGATATTCTCCAGGCCCCTTCACAGGGTGTTGTTATTTTCTTTGATTTATATATGTATATATAAAATAATTCCCACAAGTCTGGATATAGCTATCCATAAAAATGCTGAACCTCCTTTTGAACTCTGCTCAGCTTTCAGCATCACGGCATCACAGGGCAGTGATTTCCAGCCTACCTGGGTGTTCATGAAGACGTGATCATCTTTTATTTTTCAGCAGCTCTGAATTGATCTGGCTTTCCACTTTCATTCATCACTAAGAGACAGAGGAAGGAGAGCCCCTGCAAGGCTGTTTCATCCCTTTGAGTCCCACACAATCCTCTAGTCTTGTCGAATTATCACTTTTAACTTTCCCAGAGTGGTGCTGCTTGTGAGTCACCTTTAGTGCTGAAGGAGTAGCCTCGCCTAGCAAGAAGATTAAAATCCCATTACTTGTTATTCATGTGTTATTTAATGATATTTTTTCCATTATGTATTTATTTATTTTTAAGTTGCTTGCTTTGAATTTCGAGTTAGTGTTTTTAATATTAAGTTTAGTTTCAAGTTTGTTTTTCTAATTGGAATAAAATAAAAATAGAATGGAATTTTTTAGTGGTTATTTTTATATTTATTGAAGGAATGACAAAAGCAAACCCCAGTAACTTATGAACAAACCCCAGTGCCAGTAGTGCAGCTGCACAAGATAAGAGTAACAAGGCAGCTCCTTTACTTTCAGGAACAGAACAAATGATGTTAAAGGCAGCCCTGCAATGCAACAGAAAGCCCTAAATCTCCAACATGTCCCTCACAGAGGCCCCTTACCTCTGTTGTAATGATTTGGCATCCAAGTTGTGGCCATATGAACTCTGTCTTGAGGACAATCTGCTTTCCACACAGGTATCTCTCCATCCATGGGGAAGGTGGGATGAATGCATGTTCCACAAATTTTTGAGGATGACAGACTCCACTTTGGGGGAGGTCATATCATCTTGGTGACTGGACAGCTCTTGAATGCCACAACCTCATCCAACAGGGATCTCACATCAGCGAGGAGATTCCTCTAAGACAACCATTTCAGGGCCTGGAAGGAATCCTATGAGAAACAGGTCTTACTCGTGAGATGAAGAGCCAGATGGAAGAGGGCTGTAAGGGAAATTAAGATGGAAGGAGAAGAGAGGAAAGAAGAAGAAGGCTCCAGAAGGAAAATTAGCCATCAAGATAAGTAGCCATAAATATAGTTCCAGGCAGAGCCAGAGAAGTGGAAGGGAATCAAATGGGAGATCAGAAAGGAAACTGCTGCAGAAAAGAGAAGGCATGGTCAGGAAATGAAGGGAAAGAGTGATAAGGAGGCAGTAGCGGGAGACATGAATAGGGTGGAAAGAGGCTTGGAGAGACAAAGGAAGCAAGAATGGGAGAGAGGGGAAGAACAAAACTGTCCCCAGAATGCGGTGCAGCGCTTCTCCTGCATCTTGGATGCTTTTAACAGGGGCCTGGAAGAATCTTCATTTATCAGGAATTCAATTAAGTGGAATAGTCGTTATTAATTTTATAGGAATTATTTGTACAGGAAAGCCTGGAGCGAGGAAAGGCCTCCCGGAGCCATTTCTCCTGTCAACGCCCCGGGTCAGGTAGGCACTGGCAGCGCAGTCTCACCAGTTGAGATATTAATGAGATGCCTCTAGGTGCAAATGATAGTTTAATAGGTGTTACTTAACAGGAGCGCCCCTCGCCTGCGCGCGCCGGCACACGCGGCTCCCGACGAGGCTGCCTCCTTGTTAGAATAAGTAATTAGAATGTAGGAACACTCACTTTGACACTTTAATAAAGTGTCAGCCATCATCAATTTAGTATTTAATAAAAATAAAATTAAATATTTACCACGTTTTTATAACATCGTATTTAAAATATATGTTCCTCAAATTTTGGGGGGGGGGGGAGATTTAAAGTGAGGTCCTTCTAGGACGCTGGTCCCAAAAGATGAGGTTCGTATTTTCTTCTTGGGTTTTGTTTTCCTTGCTGAGGAGGGACCTTGTTATGGACAACAAAATCCAGCAGCACATGGAAGGAAATGTTCTTATATAGGAGAAGAGGTTTCCTCCTCCATCTCCTGAGCCTCCCTGTGCTGCCTGGAGACTAAGGATGAATTAAACAAACCTAGCCCAGACTGCCACTGCTGATGGCAGACAGCCACTGTCAAGGAGTGGGGGAAAACACAATTTTGTTCCTATTTCATTGGTAGAACAGCCTTCCAAAATAGTTGTTGGAAAGAAAACAGAAGAAAATACTGAAAATGAAAACATGCTTTAAGCCTGGAAGGATTCTGAAAATTGAAACATCTTAAATGAGTTCATTCCCCTCCTGTCTCACCATCCCATATTTGCCCTTCCTCAAGGTGCCCACCTGGTCAAGGTGAACCAAACACTGATCTGCCTTGCTGGGACCTCAGGATGCAGATGACATCCTGCTGACAAAGCTGTATGGATTGATCCACAAGATGCTCAGTGGTCCAGCAAAATGATCTCTTCCCCATCTCTGTTAAAACTAAGAGCAAAAATTCAAGAGTCCAGCTGCCATGGCAGAGTAGAGTTTGGGGTGCAGTCAGCCCTGTGCACATGCACCCTGTCTGTGCTCACAGACCTGAAATGTTCTGCCAAGCCAGGGCTATTTCGGAAAAAAAAAAAGGTGAGAGGAAGGAGCAGAAGGAGGTGCAGAAAGTCCCTCTGGTCGAAGTGCCTTGGCAACACGGAGCGGGGTGTGTCCCCAGATAGTTCCCTGCTAACAAGGGAAGACCAATGAGTCACTGCTGAAACCCTGGTAACAATTATTTAAATGGAAGCTGCAACCATCATTCTCCTGGAGTGGGGAGAGCAGTGCTAGTCCCTCTCTTTCGGGTGGTCCCGGTGGGCCTGAAGCTGTTTGCCCCCAGGACACTGCTCCTGGAGGGCTACGAGTGTTGTTGCACCCACCATAAAGTACCAGGAGACTTGTCCAACATCACCAGCCACCTTGGGCCAAGGCCAAGTTCAGCTCCTTGGGTTTTTCTAGGCTGAAAAAGCTCTTTCCTGGCCACAATGCATATTTTACCCCAAGCACCAACAGGGGTTTTTTGGGGGAGAGGTGGCTGGATGTCTCTTTCCTCTGGATTGGTTTGGTTGCATTTCCATCTCCTGAAGCCTCAGCTGTCACATCTGGATCCTCATTCAGATTAGGGCAACATCCACCATGAAAAAGCAGACTATATCCCCCAATACCAAGTGAAACCAACAGTACCTCCAAGTCACATGCAAACAGTTCTCCTAGGATTAAAAATGAGGATTATACTCCCCTGTAAACTATTTCCTAGCTGGTCTTTCCACAAAACATTCATGATGCACAGGCACACACATCATGCTCTGAGCATCCTCTGAACACAGTCCTGGGGCTGAGCCCTGAGGTGGCTCAGGCAGCTGCAGGTCTCTGACTCTGGTGTCCAGCAGGGCACCAGCCTCAGGCTTGAGGGTCATCAGCCAGAGTGGCTGGAGTGTCCAGGGGGGCTGGAGTGGGGTATGCACGGGGGCAAGTGGGGCTGGGAAAGCACCGGGGCTGCCTCACTCTGCTGGCGAGGTCAGGGATGGGATCTGGCGCGGGATCAGGCACGGTGCTCTGGAAAAGAGTGCCACGCTGTGTCTGTGCGGGGCCTCACAGCACGGTGCTCCACGGGGAGAACAGCCGCTGGCTCCAGCTGTCCTCCGTGCCTGCGGCTTCCACAGCACCCTCGGTAACCACGTCAGGGACAGCCAGGAGCAGTATCCCACCGAGAAACAACCCGTGCTGCAGTCAAAGCAAGAGGAAATCCTTCTGTGCTGCCGGCAAGAGCGAGGCAGCGGGCAGCGATCCCTGCGGCTGTAGCAGAATTCCTGTGCTGCTGCCAGAGGAAAGAGAGGAGTCAGAGAGCGGTTTTCCAGACAGCACCACGGGAAAGCCCTGCCAGGGGCAGCTGCTCATGGCAATGGGGCAGCAGAGAGACCTTTGCTTGCATCAAATGCTCTGCCATGAGCCCGGGGTACGGACCAACTGCTCCTGCCCCCAGTACCAAAAGACAGTCTGCAAGAGAGCCAGAGAGGGACTGTGAGCAAGGGGAGGTAGTGATAAAACACGGGGAAATGGTTTCAAACTGACAGAGGGCAGATTTAGATTGCATATTGAGAATAAAATCTTCCCTGTGAGGGTGGTGAGGCCCTGGCACAGGTTGCCCAGAGAAGCTGTGGCTGCCCCAACCCTGGAAGTGTTCAAGGCCAGGCTGGATGGGGCTTGGAGCAATCTGGGATAGTGGAAGGTGTCCCTAACCATAGCAGAGGGGTTGAAACTAGATGACATTTAAGGTCCCTGCCAACCCAAGCCATTCCATGATTCTATGCCCTTAGGGACATCTGGATGGGGGTAACACACTTGGGCAGTGATTCACTTTCTTCCTCCTCCTCCTCCTCTGGATCCTAGTGATGACTGCCTGCCCCTATCCAAATTAAGAAACAGTCTGTTAGGGACTCAGCAAACCCATGCCACCAGCAACGTCTGCCCCCCCAGCAGCAGATGAGGCCATTCTGCTGCCCCACCTTGCAGTGAAGTTCACTGAAAAGTTTGTCTGATATAACAGAAGCAATCAGGGAACAACTTGGAGCTGAATCTGATCTTATACTCCACCAAAGGCTTCCTGTGAAGCCTCAGAGCAGGTAGCAACACCTAGAGCCTCTAAGGAAACGGGAGCTGCAAACAAGTCCTTACTGGAAACTCTCATTCCCCACTAGCAAAGTGAGACCCACAGCACTCCCATCTTGCAGGATTCAGCCAAAATATAACTCCCTGCATGATCTACAAGGTATTACTCTGATGCAGAAACAAAGGGAGGTCTAAAGGAGCCCATTGTGATGGTAAAGGAGGGCAGGAAGGCTGTGGGTTCACATCAGCCATGGGCAGATAATGCAGAGCACTCAGCTCCTGGCCCCATGCAGGGGAGAGGTGTTACCTCGGAGGGGAGCTCTGCGCCAAAACAGCTCAGCAGCTGCCCACGCTCGATTCACAAACTAACACCACGTCATTTGTCACCAAGAAAAGCTCCAGGTTCTTGAATGGGTAATGCTGGCAGCCTCTCATCAATGTTTTCACAGGCAAATTCATACACTGACCTCCTCGGTGAAACACGCAGCAAATGCCTGGAGTCTGGTTTACATCTGCCATGGGATCCTGTTACATTCAGAACAACCCCTGTCAACGCTGAATCTGTAACAATCAATAAAGAGAGAGAGTTTGTTTGTTCATGTTTTGTTGGTTTGGGGTTTTTTATGTTTTCTCATTCCTAATTGTGTTATTTTGCTACTCCAAGTTTTGCAAGTTTTGCGATATCCTCCCCCCTCCCTTTCTTGTTTTCTTTTAGGACAAGCTGTCATCTTTTCGCATCTTTTCACCAGGCCATTGCAAATGTAAAACTGTAAATTGCAGAATTGTGCAAATAGCACTAATAGCATTTGCATAAAAATTGGTTGCAAAGAGCAATTAGCACTTCATTAATAATCAATGAAGGGCCAATTTACACATTGCCCAAAAGCAAATTGTAAATTCAATTTTGTCTATAATTGAGCATTTGGTGCTGGGCAACTATACAATGGTGCCAGAAGAGCCCGGGTGCATCAGTTGTGGAGTCAAATGTGCCGTGAGCTTGGATTTTCAGTGATCCCAAACGTGGCTCTTTCAGAGGCCAAGCCAGCACCTTCTTCCCAATGAAAGGGAACTCCAGGACGTACATTTGTTTCCGAGAAAACACACAAATGTCTGCATGCTACCAGCCTTGCCCAGACACAACCCTAGTGCCAAGAACATGGGTACTGCTTACATGGCAGAGTCTTGGTCCTGTACAAACACACCTTTCAGCAGTGCTGGTATCCAACAAACCGGGGCAGCTTAACCACAGCAACAACTTTCCCAGCCCCAAATTCTTTGCTGTCTCATCCTCCACTTAAAAGGCACAGCCAGCTCTGTTTCATGAGCAGAGGCTGACTCTAAACCACTTGACATCTGAAATTTTCTTATCACATTTAGCGTGGATCTCATGAATCTGGTGAAAAGCTAGACGATCATTTAGCTGGGGTTGGTCGTTTTATCTATTTTCCATAATAATTTGAATATTATTACAATGGCACCTTTCATCTGGGGATATACATGCACTTTACATATGTTACATTAATTTCACCGATGAGCTGGGGAAGCACTCTTTATCCCTATTGTGCACATGAGGAAATGGAAGCACAGAGATGATATACTGCTTGCCCAGTATCACATAGGAAGTTTCTGACAGAGCCAGGAATAGAAATCCCATCTCCCATGTCTTATGCAGAAGAATATCTTTATGTCCCTGCCCAGTAACTGAGCCCTTAATCCAGACTAAGACACCCACACAGGACCCACTTTGCTGAGAGCAGCACAGACCCAGCAATGGCAGTGCCTTGCTCTGGGAGGAGATTTGACTGACACGAAATTTCCCCCACAGTGAAGGTTGGAAGTGCCCTCTGCAAGGAGCAGCTTTGGGGACTCAAAGGGAGGGAAGCTGGCTCTGAGACTGGTCTCCATCTGAAGTGGATGTTATTAGTTGGTGTAAGCAGATGCTTGACATGGGATGCTCAAGACTTCTCAGTTTTCACCCAGCGACGTCCCTGCTCCCTTTTTCCTGCCTGTTCAATCCACCTTTACCAAGAGATTGAATTTACAATGGACTTGAACACATTTAAATCCATTTATTGCAAAATTACTTTTCAATAATTACATCACTGTGCTGACTGTGTTGCATAATGAAATTAGCATGAGAGATATTAGAAAGAATATAAAATTATAAGACATATTGAAATACCTCTTTCCCCGTCTGCCTTAGCACAGCCCATAGCTTAACTGGAAAACGAGCACTGCTCCTGGATGGGATTTAAATGCATCAAGTGTAATTTTATAATGTGTTTTATATAAATTAATTATAATGGTTATTGCTGCTTTACATTATTAGATTGAAATTTGCCTCCACTTCAGTGCATTAAAAGAAAGCTGCACCCATTTTGCTCTGCAATGCCCTAAAAATTCTCATGTCAGGGAGCCATCCTCCCCACATCAACTTGTCTGAAGTTAAAAGCTTTTGGCTCATGTTGGCCTGGCACTACCCACCGTGGGTCCCAAACCCACAACTAGACCCTCGGGGGTAGGTGCTGGGGGTCCTCACAGAGATCTTTGACTGGGATGGGACATTGCAACCCCTCCAAAACCTGCTTTTCTTCTTCATCTCTGAGCAACAGTAGGAATGCTCAGACTGGTTTTAGCAATCCCACCCCAACTGTGTATCTGAAAAGAATTGGGGGTGATAAAATCCATTGCAAAATCCATGCTATGACACAGGTGAAATGTTTAACTTGGAGCAAGTACAGCCCAGTAGCTGACTGTGGGCTGTTGGGTGCTGCTGGGTGTTTGTGGGAGCAGCTGTAGAAGAGCTGGGGCCATCCTCATGCAAAGCTCTCCTCTGAAAAAGGAGTTAGGACACTGTGCAGTGATTCTTTTGTTGTACCTCCACTTTCACATGCACAGTTGTTGTTTTTATCTTCTAGTTTCTGGGCTATTACATGACAAACCAGGAGAGGAAAGGAGGTGGTGAGCTATCGGGTAGTTAACTAACCACTTGCTACGCCGGACAAACCACAGTCGTGCAAAGCAAAATGAAGACACACTGATATGCTTTTACTGCCGCTTAATCCTCAATAGAAGTCTACTAATATTCAATTTGTGACATTATTTGCACATTGAATTAATCCAGAAACTAAAGGGCTAATGAGTTATGGAAAGTAGCACATGGTTTAATTGCAACAACAAGGGCCTGCCGGCCTCCCTCCGGTCAGGAATGCCTGGGTAAAAATAAAATCCTGCATGCACTGATACACACCAGACGGGCAGGGAACAGCAAACTTAACAATGCAAACTATCTGACAGACTGTTCTTTTAAATGCCCCAAGTTTTCCATTTTTTCAGGCATGTTTCTAATGAAACACCACAACATTCATTGAGCATAACACAAAAAAAAGTCAGGATGACCAGAGGGAAAAAAAATTGCTTCCAGAATTGCTTCCATGAAAATAAACACATAATCCTTTAGGTTGGAAAAGATCATTGAATCCAACTGTTAACCCAGCAATGCCAACTCCACAACTAAACCATGTCCCTAAGTGCCACATCTTGGACAATTTCCTTATAGAAAGGCATCAGGTCTCCAAGGGAGGTGTTGAAAACAAGAAAAGTCACTTGAAAAAGTTAAAGAATGAAAAGGACAGTAGATATTTTCAGCATATGAGGCCACCTTGGCAAGTGCTGCTGCTTCATTCAGTGTGCTCAACCCTCAGCACAGCACTTACCCTGCAGCAGGGCCCCGCCCTTGGTCCATTCCCATACGAGTAAGAATTAGGACTTAAAATTCTAGCTACAAAAAATAAACAGTACAAAACTTTCCCCCTCCTCAAGCCCTCTTCTCAACCTGTTTTGCAGGAAGGGTTTCTCCACTTTCACACCTTTCTGGAGCACCTGAATGTCCTGGAGTGGTCCCAGCTTCCAGCCAGCAACACAGCACAGTCACATTCTATGCACACACCTGTTTTGGGGCCAAATGATCTGAAGGGAGGGGCTGCAATTAGTAATGAAGCTGATGGAAAATATGAGGAGGAAAAAGAGTAGGCTCCCTGCCTGGCTGGTTGCCATTTCAGAAGATTTAAAGCTCTTCCTGAAGCCTTTTACTGTGAAGAAAAGCCAGGAGGAGCATCTTCTACATGGTCTTGTAGATTGTGTCTCCTCCTCAAATTCCTCTGTGGCAGAAACTCAAACATTTCTGTTATGTTGGTGGTGTGGAAAGCTGGCCCTCTCTGAGGTCTCCTCCAAATCTGATCTAGGCAGGAAAAACAAACACATAAAATGGCATATCCAGCAAACCCAGCCCAAACGCCTCCTTTTCCCTGCCTGAGCTCTGCTAATGGTCAACCCAAGCCAGCAGCTCCTGCATTTCCTTTCCCACTGCTGCTTCCCCCAGCTCCTGAAACAAAAGCAAGATGGAGCTGCCAGTGAAGAGGGTTAAAGCCCCTGATCTCAGATACAGCCAGGCCAGGAGCTCAGGAGTTTGCACCATTTAATAGAAAAAGTGAATAAATCTAAACAGCACTTAATTTATTGATGAAGTAAGAAAGACTGTTTAATGTGGAAAACATAAGCAAGATCAATAGCAGAGAGCACAAATAACTAAGGCTATTGACACATAAGTATTTTAAGCCTAATTGCAGGCATATGCACTTTCTAAGGGTATCTCACCTTCTAATAGCACCCTTGAGATTATGGGGTTAATTGATGCAGCTGTTTACTCCTGGTTCACGTGGTCCAGATTGGGATTCCCTGGAGGATGCTATTAAACTAAAGTGTTTAATGAAGTGCTAAAGAGTGGAGTTTCTAATATTCTTCCCTTGAATGAAATTGAATAGGAATTTAAGCAAACTTCTCCTCCCCAGGTGGAAACTGCAGCTCAGAATTGGAGTAAATCACTCTGTGCCCCTCCCAGGGAGCCCTGTGATGCAGGGCAGAAAGACTTGTTTGTCTTCATTTGTTAGACTGACACTGGGGATACTTCTGGGGTGGTTTTTTTTTTCCCAAATCACAGGTAGAAGAAGAAACCTACAAACAGGCTCCATTTTAGCACTGCTAAATGAGGAATCTGAGGAAGCCAATTCAATTCACTCCTGTGCTTTTCAGTGTGATACTGGCCTTCTCTCTTTTAGGGTGGGCTGAAAGGAGGATTTGATCTCCATTTGAGAAAAAGAACAGAAAACAGCACCAGTAGTGGTACCAGCCCAGGTGTTTCAGCTTGATGGCAGTGGGGTAAACAAGACTGCCAGAAAAGAGACTCTTAAAACCAGTATCCTCCATTTATAGTTTGGCCCCAGTCTGGTTTGATATCTTTGAAAACCAGGTAGATGCCTACACACAATATGTGTTTCCAAGGCTGACAACCCTGGTGAGAATGCAGAGCCTCCCCACGCCCATCCCACCGTGCACAACAGAGGGCTCAGCTACCTTTACCCTGCAGTGAGAAGCTCTGGGCCCTGTTCCATCTCTGTCCACCACCACTGGCTTCTCCCAAGTGAGGTTTGAGCAAAGCAAAGAAAGTAATGAAGGAGATTTCATCTTTGCAACCCCTCACCATCACCTAGATCCTACCTGGGGGCATCCTGGAGCCTCCTCTCACAGGGTCCATCCCTCCTGCCTGTGATACCCCCCCAGCCTCTCACTCTCAGCAAAGCTTTTAATTGCTGTGAGGCAAAAATTGCTTTCTCCATTTGGCTTTTCCAGCCTGAGAGGGCACACAGACAATGAATCTGATGAGGACAGGGATGTCCCTGGAGCAAGGGGCACAGGGCTGGTCTGCCTGGGTTCAGTGAACAGGGCAGTGCATTGATCTCAGAGCCCTCAAGGTCCACCCATGGAATCAGCTGCCATGCACAGACCCTTCAAAATCATTCTCTCCCTCCACAACAGCCTTTGTACTGGAACTTGAGATTTTCTTCTCCTTTAAAATCAGTTAGTTTTGAGCCATTTTACAAAAGTCTTTCTGCAGGATAGCTATTCCCAGTGAAAATGCTCCTTCTGCCTCCATCCACATTGCATCTCCTTGGAGAGGGCCACAGGAATGGTGGGAAGGAAACATTATGTTTGTAGATATGTTATGTAGTTATGTTACTAACTCCACTGAAAATGCTTCCAGAAACAAGCATGCTGACTGGAGCATTCAGTATGTGGTTGGAACTGTGCTGAGTTAACTGGATTGGTGGTTTCAATGTGTTTGCCCACAGACTCCAGAGGGAACCATCAGGAGTTGTGGAAGGTAACTGAGAGAAGCTGGTTTGCTGTCAGTCAGCACAAATTGTAAGTGTATGGAGGGGTCTGCACATGCACCATGAAAACCTGTGTGTTCTGTGACTTCAAAAAGGCTAAAACCATGGGTGAAGTGGGTTTTGGGCTGTTTCTACTGTTTCTATCCCACCTGTCAGAGGGAATGTGGAACAGAAAGAGGTTATATTTTCTGCAATTTGCAGAATACTTGTGTCTTGCCTGGGGAAGGCCTTATTCGCCTCCTTGCTACCAACCCCCCTTTTCTGGGTTTGCTCACATTTGCCCCCCTGCAGATGGTTTCCCAGGCTTCAGTGGTGTCCCAGGCTCCCAGTTCAGTGTCACCTGTGAATGTCAAAAAGGGAGTTTTTACCTTTTTGCAGCGGAAGGATGGCAGATGGGCTGCCCTGGGTGCCCTAGAGCCACCTCTGCTCTGGGGCTTCTCCCCACTGACAAGACCAGCAGCTCCTGGTAAAGTCTTGCTGTGACTTTCTCCCAGTCCCATGAGCCACAACCGCCCCTCCAAACCCATAGGGTATTTCCCTTTTGCTACAACCACCGTGAAGGCAGGCTTAAGCTAAGCTGTTTTATTTCACAAATGCAGCTGGGCCACCATACAGCCAGATAGTGAGGCTCTGCTGATATGTGCAAACTCATTTAACCACTGTAATTTAATTGCTTGCAATTGTCCATCCATGCCCTGAACCCTGTACTCTCTGCAGCACAGGGCACAGAGGGTCTCCCATCCCTGCAGCCTCCTCCCCATCCCTGGCAGAGCAGGACCCGTGGTGGCAGGAGGGGGCAACGCACAATCCTCAGCCCAATCGGGCCATCAAAGCCCCCAGCACTGGGAGAACAAAATCATTTGCAGTGTGGAAAAAAAAAATGAAAAAAGCCAAAAGGCCGCAATGGAAAACCAGGGAGAGAGGAAAATTAACTAAGAAATATGCAGCCTTGATGTCGATTCACTAAAGAATATTTATTGTCCTCTCACGCGTCTTGCTTGCTCTCCTAACAAATATCATATTTTTGAAGGAACTGGTCTCCCTTTACCACTGCTGTCTCTCTCGTGCCCTTTCTCTGTCTCACCAGCTCTGTCTCTGCCTCTCTGATACCAACTCTGACAAACCATGCGATTCTGATGGAAAATTCATTAGTCGTCCCTTTTTTTTTTTTCTTCCCCATTTTCCCAGTCAGCTTCGCGCCTGATCTGTCAGCCTCTTCCATCCTGATTATCTGGAGACGCCAATTTCAAAGAGACATCTTAATAGTGATGTCAACGAATTAATTAGATGTGTTAATGAGCTAAAAGCAACCCAAATTAAATTAATGCAGTAATAAGCACAGACAGCAAAATTAGCTCCAATTTCTGTAAATGATTCTGAACTGTACACAACATCTCATCCTGCTAGAACATTACCATCCCCCAAAGCTAATCAAGAACTCCAGTGCAATTAACTGCTTAATTACAAAACACACACACAGCTCATAGATCCAGCAGCAGGAGGGGTGCGCTGGGCTGCAGAGCGAGCGGGGAAATTCTCTGCAACAAACCCCGCGCATTGGCCCTGCCAGAGAGGCTGTGCCCCCACCTAAAGCACCCCCAGGCTCCCAAAATGGGGCGATCCAGAGCAAGGGCAGGCACAGGGGCAGGAGGAGGGTGGCCAGGTGTGCTCCCCAGGAGCACCCTACATGCTGGATGCCACCATGGGAGCCCCAGCGTGGCCAGGGATGTTTGCCAGGCCATGGCCAGCGCGGTCCCGCTGGTGACAGAGATGTGCCCATCGCCCCACCTTGGTTATTGTGTTTATCAGACTGGGGGCTGCATGGAAAAGCCTAATTGTCCAGCTTTGCTCACCTCCCCCGGGATGAGCGGGAATCCACTAATAGCTTTGCAGAGCTGCTCAGGTATCTGATTAGCTCTAATTGCAGCTGGGAAGACAGAGGGAAGGAGTGGGATAGTGCTGTGGACAGAGGGAAGGGTAGAGGACGGTGGAAATGGGGAGAAAGAAAGGGCTGGGGAGGATGGGTGGAAATCCCTGGGAGACAGTGGGGGCACGCATGCAGGAAAGAGAATGAAGAGACCAACAGAGAAATCATGGATGCAAACAACAAAAAAAAAAGGGGGGAAACCAGGCAAACAAAGAACTGAAGGCAGAAACAAAGGGAAGGAAGCCGAGACAAAGAGTGCAGCATGCTGCCAGGCCCTGTGGAGCAGCCGGGGCAGGAGGCTTGGTGGATACAAGAGTGGGTCTTGGACAGGCCCCATCCCAGCCCTGCAGAGCTGGGGTGTGCTGGTGATGGTGGAAAACACAGCTGCCTCATCATGGGATGACACTACCAATTTGGAGGCTGTGGAGTCATTAGGCCGCCCAGTAAATGAGGAATATTTGCAATCAAGATGAGGGCAGAGATGCGCTGTGACAAATAGCATCTCTGTGTTTCTCCTTTTTTTTTTTTTCCACCTTTTATTGCAATTAGTTCAGTCTGTTAATAAGCAAAGGATATTTTTAGTTAATTTCAGTTCCAGTTAATTGATTCAAAAGTGAAACCCAGCAACTGAGTTAATTGATCCATGTGTCTTATGCTGTAGCGGCGAGGTACTCTCCGGGCAGCTGCCATCACTGGGGCTCAGAACAGCATGGGAAGGATGGAGGGCAGGGGGACAGCAGAGCTCCTGCCCCGAGGATGGGGGGCAAACACCACCCCAGCAGCTGTGCTGCTTGCCCTGTGGTGCAGAACAAGCTGCAGGGCGATGGCCTTTGCACGCCTGGCGTGGGACGTGTGGCAGCCCCCCGTGCAAGCTGGCACATGCACACTGCAGCAGGAATGCTCGTGCCAGAGGGCTCAGTGAACAGGATGCCCTGGCTTGCTCCATCCAGTGGGATGTCCAGCCTGGCCCGCTGTCTCTGATGGACACAGCAGGAGATGGTGTTTCAGGAAAGGGTGCTACCCCGGCTGCTTTCCACATCCCTCGGGCTGCCCGGCTCGCTGAGCTGCCTTGGCAGAGATGCTGGAAAGCGCGTCCCTGACCAGGGATTTTAGCTGCTACTTATCAAGCTGGTTCCATGAGTTTGTCTAATCCCCTTTTCCTCCCGTGGCAGCAAGTTCCCAAAGTTCACTACCTGCCGTGTCCAGAAGAGCTTTCTTTTTTTCTTTCTCAAACCTAATCTCTTACTGTTTTCAATTGAGTGCCCCTTGTTCTTGTATTACAGGATTTGGTGAATGACCATTCTGCATTCAGATTATCCACTGCCTTCAAGGTTTCCTAACCATAAGCCAAATCTCCCCTCAGCCTTTTCCACCTCTGCCTGGCAGGCAGCACCATTCCTTACCCGTGTTGTGGGTTTGCATCTTGTCGTGAGGGACCAGTCCATCTTTTCCACTGGAAGACTGGGTCTCCATACCTGTTGATTGAATACAAGGGTCTCCCAAGGGTGCTCACAGCCATGAGTAGCCAACACTTAGCAGCATTTTGCACAGACTGAGAGGCCATGGGCTGCCCAGCCATGCAGCTCCTGTGGGCACGAGCACACACCTGGGTCATACGTAACTTTATCAGCTGGGTTAGAGTCCTGTGGCAATCAAGTTGATAGCTCTACAAGTTGTTTTCTGTAACAGTAACTCCCCTAATGCCTTTCTGAAATACCTGTTGATATAGGTCTCCTGAGTTTCCTACAGACCATTAATGTTCCTCTTGCCTATTCCTCCTGATAGCTCCTCAAGTCAAATCACAACCATCTAATAATTTCCAGGGAAAAAACAAAACTCCTGGGTCAGATAAACCAGAACTGTCAAACACTTGAACAGCACAAGTCATAAATTGCATCTTGCAGTAATAGGCACAGTGCAAACAGAAGAACACCCAGGCTAAAAAACCAGGTTTGAAACAAGATGCAGATTGTGACAGTGATAAACAAAGAAGCTCTTGGCTTTCTCTGCACTGTCGTGGGGACCAAGGAGCAAGGCTACAGGATCAGATCATATTCATCAGGCAGTTCAACATCTCTCAAAGTACATGATGGCCATCCCATATACAGAGGCTCTACAACAACTCACTTTAAGCAGACAAAATGTTTCTGGCAGCTCCATGGCTTCAGAAAGGGATCAAAATGCTAAAAAACCCATCTTGAAGGCTACAGCAGAGGTTTCCTAAACATGAATTGCTTAAGGCACAGAGAAACATGCTCAGGACATGGTACAACATGCTACAAGCAGACAGCAAGTGTGTGCTTGAAGCAGCCCTGCTCCTGAGCTGGGCACCAGCCCCCTCCAGCTCACACCATGCCTGCTCAGTGGCCCAAAGTGACCATAAACTGAGTCACCAGAAAACAGAGACACCTCTCTGCTCTTCTCATGTCTCTGCCTCCACATTCTCCTCCCTTCCAAAGCAACAGTGGGACGCACCATCCACGCTATGCTCGGGCACAACTGTCCATTCAGATCCCAATTAAAAAGTTGTTTTTCCTGTTGATGGGGAGAGCTAAAGTTGGGATAAAAATGGTACATCATTGAGCATGCTCTGACTATTTTGTAGCTGGCCACTTCTTTATTACTCTCATGTAGGAGAGTAATTGTCATTTTTAAGACAAATAATGCATTTTCACAGGGACATTAAGGATGCTGTTTCAGTCTCTGAGGGCTATATGCCATGGCAATGAGAACTAGTGATAGACAGACAGACAAATTGCTTGGTCTCTGCACCTGCAGTGTAACTAAGGACCTACCTAATGAAAGAGCCTAATAAAAATAAGATTTTTCAGAAAGTGCATGCTTAAACAATCTTCTGGAACAGGGCCTAATAGCAAGCGCTCTGTGCCAGGAATATGTAGCTCATTGTGATGCAGTTTCCCTTCTTCCCAATTTTTTAAATAGGATATTACAATGCACTATCTACAAGGAGAAATCAATAGATGCAAAGCTGGGCAAGGAGCTGAGCTTCCTCGATGTGATTGGCTCTGAGAGCCCCCAGTGTCTCTCAGGAACAAGGTGCAGGTCCCAGAGTCTTGGCCAGAATTTGAATAAGGGCAATCCTTCCCTTGTCAGAAGCAACAGGGACAGTTTGCTTTTAGTGCTTGTTGGGAAAAGTTGAAGGGAGAGGGTGCTCTTTAATAATGCTGCAAATTACCCACACTTTAAAATGCTAGTCCTTGATTTGTCAGCCTATTTTTGAATAATTTACAGTGTATTTGGCAGGTTGCTGTGATATATAATGTAATATGCAGGTGGAACACTTTTGAAGCAGAAGTTAATACTTTCTAGGAGAAAAAGGAAATAATTGTGTCAAAACAAGCCTTAACCACTGAGGTTTACCTGTTTCTTAATACACAGGAGTTTACAAACATGACTTCCATTAAAGCAAATGAGACACACACATATGAGTCTGTGTGCCTTGAGAAGAAAATATTCTTCACAAGTGCCTTTCTTGGTGTTGGATGATCAATCCACCATCTGCTTTTATTTATTCATGATTTCTCAGACTACTACAACAATATTGACATTAAATACAGCTTTGGCTTATTAATTTTTTTCATTCATATGTATTTTAAGTCAATTTTATTGACTTCCCCTTGGCTTGCTCTTTTAGCTGTTTGCTTGTTTTCCTGGCCTGCTACTTTGTGCCTACCCATACATCCCCATGTTTTCTTTCCATCTCCTTGCTTCTGTTCCAGGTAGCCACCAGAGAGTAATTTCCTGTTCCAGGCGCTCTGGATGAGCTGAATTAGGATCTGTTGACCAGACTGAACATTTTTCCAGCCCAGGCTGCAGGTTTGGGGCAGTCCTGCTGGTCCCAGGGTCAGCAGGGCTGCACCAAGGTGCTCCCAGACACTGTAGCTATTCCAAGGTGATGGGGACAGGCCATCCACATCCCAAGCAAACCATCAATTTCCCCCATGCTGGGTATAGGCAGATATGTCACTTGTTCTCAGTAGCATTTGTGAAACTCAGGACAGACAATTGTTAACTATATTTGTCCCCCTTCCTATCTGATTGCTCCCAAGATCTGAGGCCTGGCTAGGGCTGCACATTTGGCAACTCACCTCTGATTCCAACCTGTCCCTGCTCTCTTAGCTCATCTCTACATCCCCTTCCTTTACCCCTTCACTGCCTCATCGCAATTTCGAGCAACACAGACCACACTGAACAACTGAGTCACAAAAGGCTCCCAGCTAAGGACCAAGTCTCTGCTCAGATCTGAGCCATTAATTTCAAGGAAGGTTTTGCCTATAAACATTTTCAAGTTTTGGATCTTGCTCTTAAGATGAAAGAGGACAAGTCTCATCCTACCCCACCTCAGCTATTCATAACCCTATACTTTCCCAAAGCTCTGTGTCCATTTTAGGGCATATTGTCACTGTTTTCTCTTTTCCCTGCCTCTCCAGTAATCTTCCTTTTACCTCTGTTTCTGCAGCCTTATCTTCCCACGTCCCTCACGAGTCTGTACTTATTCCTCTTTGTGCTCCACTCTCTGATCACTGCTTCCCCCTCTTGTCATATTCTTCACTTGTGGAGTAACAACCTGTCACATTCATAACCTCTTTGCACCAAAAATGTTCTTTGATCTGTGTAAACTACATTTGATGCTGAAATCCTTGATATTAATATCTTTTGTTTGTGTGTCAATGTTCTCTAGAATCTAATTAAGCAATGTTTTGAGAGCATTGTATATGTTTGAACAATTTGGCAGAGCAGACAATATGAGCTATTGACCTGCAAGGATAAATTGTGCTTGCAGATTCTAGGAATTCACACACGCATGCTTCTTTATGATATTTCTTCTGAAATATGTGCATTCAGAACGAGGCCTTGCTTTGTAATAATCTCTGCAAGGCTTAATCAAGTATCTGCTCGTACTCTTTACTGTAACTGCAGTGGCAGTTACAGCAGGGCACAACAGAAGCAGGTTTAAGCAACCAGCACACACAATAATAAAATAAAACAAAGAGCAAGTTCTACCCATACACTAATAACAGAGATTATTCAATCAATAGCCTCTCCTTATGAATGAACAGGCTAAATTGCCTTTGAATGATGTAAAGATTGACAAGGCAGAGGTCAGCCTAATATAACTACTTACCCTAATTTGGCTTCAGTGATTTGAAAGGTGGCACTGGATGGCAGTGGGGTCAAGCATGCGGGGGGTGGGTGGGGGCAGCGGCGATGCCGAGCACGTCCTCGGAGGGTGCGCAGTGGCTCTGCAGGGATGCTCAGGATCCTGGCGGCAAACACTGCAAACCTCTGCTGGATTGGACCTTGAGAGGTGTTTCAGAAATGGGAGGGAGGGAAAAAGAGAACGGCAAATTGCAGGAGCGAGAGGCAGAGAGATGGCACGATGGCATGTGGAGCTGTGGTGGGCACTCACTGCTGCCCCTGCTCGCTAGGAAAGGTCTTGTGGCTTAAGGCAAGAAAATTGGGTTGTGTTTCTGAGCTTATCCTCCTTGACACCTGTTCAGATGTATCTGCTGGGTAAGAGCAACTCCTGATTCTGGGTTTGGGGCCCAGCTTTCCCCATCCCCATCCTGGGTACTGTTCAATGGGGGATACAATATCAATACAGGGAACATATCTCAGGGCTTAGAGCTCAATAGGGAGCTGGAAACAAGAGAGACCAGCATATCAGTGATGATGGTGATACCCAGCAGGTAGGACTGGGAACACTGGAGAATGGCTCCACAGGACCCCAAAATACTGGCCTGAAAACAAGTTAGAGATTCAGCTTGGGAAACAGGCAGAGTGAGTGGTGGGTATAACTCACCCTAAATCACCTGCACAATGCTGCTACGAGGCACAAACTGATGGCTGGAGCCAGGAACGTGTCTCTGCTCCTGGAGCAGCAAGCACAGACCTGCGGGAAGTGAAACAGAGGGCACTCTTGCACAGGGGAAGCTTTCTAAAAAGAAAGTAAACCCTGGCAGGGTTTTACTGCCAGGAACCAACCCCAGCCTCACCCCATCCCTCAGCTCTGCTCTGCTGGTGCCGAACAGCAGGAGCCCCTGGGACTAAAGTCAAGCTGCAGATGAAGGCCATCAGCTGACCCAGCTGCACTCCTGGGGAGCCCTGTGCCTTCTGCCAAAATCATCAGCTCCCCACAACCGATTTCCTCAGCTGGGCACTGGCACGTCACCGAGGGGTCTGGTCTGCCTGCACCTGCCACAGAGGGTGCAGGGAGAAAAATGTTCTTGATGGGAATCTGAACTTTTAGAACACTGACCTGTTTTGCATCCTTCTTCCTGTTAACAGATGATGTCCCAAGGCTGTGTGCAAACTTACCTGCTTTGCACGGTGCTTTGGGCCAAGGGTGGATGAAGTGCCAAGGGGCCCTCCCCATGGTGAGACTTTGCTTGTGCCTCTGCATGAGGAGAAACTTCCCTGAAGTGCGAGGCTTTCCCAGCATTCAGGCATCCCGTCTCTGGCCTCCAGCAAGGCTGGGCTCCTCCAGAAACAGCACAGTGCCATCTGTTGGCTTCCTCACCCTGCAAAGGAGCAGAATCCTGGAAAGTTCTGAGAAGTGGGAGAAAACCGGGGGAAAAAATGTCGTGTGCACCCCGGCTTTCCCCAGACTGCTGCCTGCCCTGCTTGCTAACTTCTTCAGGCAGAAATGGTTGGTCTGGCAGTGGAAACACTTTGCTTTTCCATCTGATACCTGGCGTTGTGTGTGAGCAGGGCTGTGCTGCTGCTCTCCTCATGGCTCTGCTCCTCCAGCCTTAACAGTGATGGTGACAGCTCAGTCCCTCTGGTATACTGGATAATTAACTACCACCACCACCACGGGTCGTGTCTCCTCCACCACACCTTCCTGGAGTCTTTTTCCAGGAGGAAAAGGGGAATTTATCAGAGATGCGCAGATGCGGCATGACCCTGCTGGAACAGCTGATGTCCAGAAATCCTGGACAAACAGACAGAACAGGCAACATGTGTGTGGGGCTCAGGTACCTGCACAGTAAACCCTACACATCTGACTTTGGCACAGCAAACCAAGCAGAATTGGACATTTCCTGGAAAGGCTTCTGTCCAACATGTTCCTGGGTGTAGGAATGAGTGTCCTCATCCTGTACCTGGGCTGCCTTGCTGTGTTTCAACTGGAAGCACTTACACTGAGGTGGTGGGTAGATTTATGGCCATGAATTGCTGGCACATCAGCTTCAGTGCTCAGGGATGATTCAGGTTGAATGAGTCTGAACAAATGCAGATTATATTACCACTGTACAGGATTAAGGAACATGTCTCTGCTCTGAACATTTTTCATTGCGTTAAAGGAATAAAGAAAAAAACACCAAAAGAAAGCTAAAATTCCTAATGTGTGAGCAGGGGGAAAAGGACTTTTCTCTTTTTTTCTTTTTTAACCACTTTTCTTACTAGATAAGAATATTTTGTAAGCAAACTCAGAGATGGTGGTCCACAGTGAGACGCTGAAGGCTGCTGCCTGGGGCCAGGCAGGAAGCCCAGTATCCATTCCTGATCTTGCCCTACCTCCTCTCCTGCCTTGAATTTTCCACCTGCAAATGCAGAAGATAACACTTGCCATACCTCTCAGCCTCATGGGAGAAACCCAGGCCTTCATCCTGTAAATGGAATTTGAAGACGTAAGGTGTTAATAATAAATGCTAAATATTATTATTCTTGTTACAAAGCAAGAAGTGGAAAGATACAGGGATAGAGTTCAGCTAAAGAAGCTCTCTTGTTACTGATAAAATACTGTCTTTAGTGACGTATGGAGAAAAAGTTACACCATTTCCACACAAGAGTGCAATTATCACCTGGAGTAGTTCCGCTCTCTAAATTAAGTCTTGTGTCCAGACCAACCATGTTTAGCTTGCAGGTGGCCTAAGCAGCAGAGAGGACAATAGAGGGTGATGTTGAAGTGTCTCCATCCACATTTGTCCACCCCAGGAGCCGAGCTGGGGGTTCTCCCCACGTCCCCAGTGCCTGGTGTGTTTGCAGCAGCAGCTCTTTGCTGCTCTCTACCCAGAAATGGCATTTTTCCACTCCGGAAAGTGAGATTGAGGAGATCCCTGTGAAGTGTCACCACGTTATTTAATAAGCCAGGCTGGTGAGCTTGGCAGCACGGAGTGAGGGATGGGCATCCCGCAGATCTCAGCCCTGGCACTGCTGTGGTGAGGATGGGTCCTGCATTTCGCATCCAGGCAGATGTCCCTGTGCTCGAGACGACAGTGTTGGGGCTTCACTGGCCACAGGCCAGTCACCAGAGAGCCAGCCTGGGGGAAATCAAAGGCTTCTAACATTTTCTACATTAGAACTAAGTGAAGGGAAGGTTTGAGTCACTATTTCCAAGCTGAGATGTTGTGCCTGTTTCTGCACTCTCCCAGGGAATGAGCTCTAGCCACTAGGGCATGGCAAGGGCTATTTCTTTCTGGACTTTTCTTAATTTTTTGAGCCTAAGTAGACACAAATTTTAAAGAAAATAATTCCCTGATCTCCTTCATTATTTAACCCTCAAACAGTTTTGAAATACACAAAGGGCATCCAGTGGTCCAAGCTGCATTTTGGGAGTAGGATGCTGTACACCAGGGTGAGCCTGAGTGAGGCCAAATCTGTGCCTCAGTTTCCCTTCCTGTGAGATGCAGCTAACACCTTCTGACCCATGTGCAAAACGCTTTCTAAACCACGCATGAAAGGCCTTACACAAGTAGTTATTAATATTAATAATAATAATTGTTGTTGTTACTAAGCCAACTATAAAAATAATTTTTCAGAGAAACAAAGTGCCCTGTCTCCCGGTGATAGATTACACGATGCTAGAAATTACTCACAGTATGAAGCTGGTTTCCAGTCTGGTTCTTTTCAATAAATTATAGACTGAGCCCTGAGTGCATAGTTTACCAAAGTAAATTCAAAATAGGCAGAAAGTATATTCTCCCATCAATTTTGCTCACGATCGTTTGGGGTTTGCTCCTGAGAAGAAGTTAAACATTCCCCAGCAGTTTCCCAGAACCTTTTGCTGGGTTTGGTGGGGACGTGGCAGGGCAGCTGGCCCTGGGCTCTGCACAGGGAAACCGGGATCCTGGTGGAAATGGAGGTCTGCGTGAAAGGGAACATGACCACGCACCACCGCCCCTGGGAGCTGCTCAGCCCTCGCCCGGTGCTCCCCGCGACCTCACCGGCGCGGCTCCCTCTCCCCCATGCACCACCATCTCTTCATTCTTTTTTTTTTTTTTTCTCCATTTTTGAGTTTCGCCGGCCCTTATTTATCCGCTAAATTCCTTCCAGATGGGGCTGCCTCTTCTCCTGCCTCCTCCGCGCCGGTGCCACGCGCGGAGCCTGCCCATCGGCAGGTGTAGGGCAGAGCGCAGCATATGCCGCGGGTTTGGCAGCGCCGGCTGCGGCGGCAGCTTCTGCGCGTCTCTCCGGGCCGCGCTCAGCTGGGACCTGGCGCCGCTCGCAAACACCATCTGGCCTTGGCAGGCCCGAGCCCGAGGAGCCCTTCCCCGAGCCGCCAGCCCGGGCGGACGCGCGGTGCCAGCCGCGCTCGGCACGGCCAAGGTGCCACCGCGCCGCTGGGGACAGCGCTCGGAGAAGGGACTGCGGGATAAGGGGGGCTCCCGCCAGGAGCCTGACCCCATGCGAAGAGGAGCCCTTGGCAACCCTCAGCTGCATTAAAGCAGCTCAGGCATCATCTCCATAGCCCCCAAGCCCCTCCAGCATCAGGCGATGGGGAGGTGGCACCATGAGGCTCCTCGGCATGGCTGGGAGCCCTCCCTGGGGCTCCAACACATCCTGGCGAGGCAGCAGCCTCTGCTTCCAGCACCTGAACCTGCTCAGTGCAGGCAGGAGAAAAGCCACGAATGGGAATTATTTACGGCAAAATGAATCTCTCTGCCTGGTGAGACGTTCCTGGAAAGCTGCCCTGTGCCTCTGACTGGCATAGTGCACCTGGGAGAGGTGGAGATGTGTGCAGCACCCCATCACCTCTTCTCACAGTAAGTACCGGTGCTAAAACCATTTCTGGATGTCTGGAGTAAGGTCAAAGTGAATAAAAAAAAATAACAATAAATAAAAAAAGGGCACCTGAAGCCTGCATGGCAGCCTGACAAACTCCCTCACTCAGAGTCTATGGCTACAACAAACCTGGGCAGAATATGTCCCACTCTGGACTTCAGGATGAACATGAACCCATTTCGTTTGCTCTTTATGATGCTCACACATTTTGCCTAAACCTTGATTGCAGATCCCCTTCTCCCGCAGACCCCCATCTCCCATGCCCCCCCCCAGGAAAGCCCTGCTCCTGCCATTGCTCCCAAAACCCTTCCCACTGAGGAAGATATTGCCAGGAAAAGGCTGGCATGACCTCACCTGCGCAATGCCAAACGCTGGGACCAGCTTTTGGCCTGGAAATCCCTGAGCTGTGACAAGAAGTGCTTCTGCTCTTGCTGAGCTGTCCGGAGCTCCCACTCTTTGCCAAAATGTGGTTACATCTTATGAACATGTTTGCAAAGGAAAGGGGCATGGGAAGCCTGCAGGCAAAAGTGCTTCACTCCCTTCCATGTGCGGTGAGGGGCCATTCCCACATGCCTGACCATCATGGGGGGGAGGGAGACAAATGCTTGCAAATACCATCTTCCTATGGCAAAAAGGGTATCATCACCTCAGCTATAGCATCACCAGGAGCAGCAGCAGTTGAGTCAGCAGGGCAATGTGTATTTTGGCTCCCAGTGGGACTGTTTCCAACTTACCCACGTGAATGGCCTCGCTTCACCAGGACCTCTCTGGCTTGGCAGCTGCCAGTCTGCTTGTGCAGGGTGGGCACCCTGCACTGCAAGACTTTATCCCATGTGCCCTGTGTTACATCTTCTGGGCTGCAGTGCTCGCCACGGGGGTCTGAAGCTCAATTCAACTGTAGCAAAGCAGTCACTGAGCTCTGGTGCTCTGGAGAGCAGGCAACAGGTGCTGGCCATAAAGGCAATCCTCACCTACCTCTGCCCTGGCACTTCTCTCAACTCACAAAAAACCTCCCATTTCTTCCTTGGCAGGTCCACCAGAAACCAGCTCACCCATAAAAGCAACTTGCACCCACAGAGAGAGACAGTGTTACATCAGCATCTGCAAGTGACTTTTTTTGTGTGTGTTCAAAGCCAGGTAACACAGCTAAGTGGCTCAGACCTCGGGACTCTCGGTCCTGGGCTAAGCCATGCACCATTTGTACAGCTGCACAAGAAACAAGCACACAAAGTCCTGGCTACAAGGGAGAGAGCATCTCACAGGGTCCATTTGCTGCTATTTGCCAGCAAATTCTGATTGCTGTTGCACTGACACAAACCCACTGCAAGACAAGTGTCAGCGACACTACACCAAACCTCACCAGTGCATCTGCCAGGATCCGTCAGTGTAACAAACCCAAAGCTGATCTCTCTTTCCCTTATTCTTGAAGAGGAAATCGTTTGTTTTCTTCCATGCCAGATCCTGCTCTCCAAACTCAAACAAAAATCAAATTTTGCCAGACCCTTGAGTGCCAGAGGCTGTGAACCCACAACAACAAGGCACTGCCTGTCCTGCAGACTACTTTGTGTAGTGCAGATATATCTCTATGTATTTATATAATCTATCTATCTATCTATCTATATATGTACTACATAAGGGGCTATTTTGCATGTAGTGCAGCTTAAAGACAGGCTGACCTCAAACTTACTTGAAGCCCTTTAGCTCGCAGGCCTCTGTAACAGTGTGGCCACCTCTCTGGGGTCCATCTAGCCTGGGAGGATGCTGACAAAGGAGAAAGAAGAATGACAGATGCTCCCTGTGCACGGAGGCAAATAAAGATGGGATGAGGGGAGAATGGGAGCCTAAAGGGAAAGAAAATGAGTGTGCATGCACACACACACATGCATACAACGATAGGCAAGACAAAGGAAAGAGGGGACAAGCGAAAGGAGGGGAGCTGGAGTGCTTGGCGAAGGCTGTTTGCAGCAGCATCTCATGCTGCTTCGTGAGATCCATCCGGGACATATCTGCATCAATGAACCAGAATCCTGACACCGGTTCCCTTTGATAAATATTTATCGTGCCTGGCTCTCTATCACTTCAGTTTCCACCAGATTAACCTCGATTCTTCCAACAAAAAATGCCCTGGTGTTCTGCCTGACACACACACGCCACACTGACCTTCCTTCTCTGGATTCCCCAAGGCCCTTGCTCCCGTTCAGCTAAGGGGAGAATTTGCTTTCATCAATCAGCACCGGATTTCTCCCATGCCATGTAAATAATTTAGAGGCACAAGCATCCATGGCACTGCTTATGTGCAGCCCAAACCCAGTGCCAGGAATCTTGGGAAAAGGGCCCAATAATATTGTACCAGTCCAAAGTAATTAAAGTGCATCATTACATATAAATTTGTAATTAAACACTTTAACGTAATCATCCCGCACAGCACGATTCCTGATGAATTAATTAAAAGAACTCCAGAAATTAATGTTTTACTTGTCACCATTGTTGTGGTAGCTGTAGCCGTCTCCCTGACTATTCCTGCAGCATGTTGTGAAGTAATTATATAATTACTGGGGAACGGGAAGGCCCAAAGTCCCAACAGAGGAGAAACCTGAAACAAAGTGGAAACAGCAACCACAAAAGGCAGAAGCAGTGCCAGTCTCCCCCCATTCAGCCCCAGCAGTGGGGAGGTTGTGAGAGGAGGGGAAGGATGAGGTTTCCACCAGCTCCACAACACAGATGTGTTCTCCCAGGTGGGAATGCCTTGCTTGCACCCATGTGTGTGCATGTGTAGGGGTGGCTCCTGTGCTCTCCTGCTGCCCCAGTTTCCCCCACCTTCCACACCCTCCTCCTAAAGTTCAGGGTTGGTATCTGAAAGGAGGGGTCCTTCCAGCCCCATTCTCCATTCAACCCTCCTTCCACCCAGACCTCCTAAATTCCCTCCTTTGTGTCCTACATTACACTGAGGTTCAGTTTCCTTTCTCCACCCCCTATCTCAGACACAACTGAACAATCTGGTCCCCTCAGGGCCAGCCACATCCTTCCCATCTCAATGGCTCCGCCAAAGTGCCACCAGCAGCATGTCCCCCACTCCTGACAGGACTGAGCCTCGGGACATGCCTCCTGCAGTGGTGAAGGGGTTAAGGCTGGACTCAGATTGAATCCTTGGATGCAGCGGGTGTTTGTGCCAGTCCATCCCTCTCTGTGTGTGTGTGTGCATGAATATATTTACGAACAGCATGAGGCTCGCTGGCCAAAAAACTCCCCCGGGGCTGTGCGGAGTGAGACACACGGGGTATTCCTGCAACACCAGAGCCTGGGCTCTACCTGCTGTTACAAGGAAAATACGTAAATAGGTGACTGTAGGAGCCCAAAGGTGCCCCTGTCCCGCACTGGAGCTGGGTGTCCATCAACATTGGTGCAAGGAAGGGCTGCCCAGCCAGTCACTGAACCTGGACGAGCCCCAGCAAGACCCAGCCGAGGTGATGGGTGGCACAGAGCCACATTCAGCATCCCTCAGCAGGGTGTCCTTGTTTTAACAGGATTTCCAGCACTGTCCAGACACGTGGCTTCACATCCCTCTTTGCTGCCGGGGCTGCCGACAGCTCCAACCACGGGGACTGTTGGATGGTGTCCACAGAAGAGGGAACCCTGAAGTAAACATCCCTCTTCTGCCACCACAAAAGCTGGGTGGGCAGCAGCAGGGGTGTCAGGGTGACCGTGGGGGGTGCTGGTCCATGTGCTCTGTAACCTTAAAAAAGCTTAATTTATGGCTGCAGCACTTGATTCACACAAGGAGCTCCCAGTAAGGCAAAGGCTCTCCTGTAGTGCATTTTCCAGGAATGATATTCCCAATACTGGTTCCTACTACTTCCTTGTGCTCCAGGAATATCCCTTATTATCCTGGGCACCATCCCTGGTCTCACCTGGATACACCAATGCTGCCACATGGTGACAAGTCTCTGCTTCCAGCCTGTGCCTTGGCTTTGGGTTTTTCCTTCTTGTTATTTTCTGCACAGCCAAAACCTATGAAATACAGCTTGGTTTTACAGTGGCAAGGCCAGGGGATCAGACAGAGTGGGGAAGGCTTGGAAGAGACAACAGTACCTTCTGGATGGGGACCCAGCAACTGCCCTGTCCAGGCTAAGGGACTCATGTAGCATGACTCTGTTTCCCCCATATTGAGATTATGGTTAACTGGGGCTGTATTAGTTAACATTTGTACAGCTCTTTGAAAAAGTAAAGTGTTTCAGGCTTTAAATCCTGCCAGTGGGAACAGATCAACAAGATTTCTAACCCTTCTGAAAAATTAAAGCTTTTGCCAATTAAGCTGGCAAACGCATGGATGTGAATCTAAAAACCTCTTGAGCTCAAGACCAAGACTGAAGACTCCTGAGAACAGCCTCTCCTGGCTGCTCCTTGCTCTTCTCCTGCTCACCCATGTCAGAAACTTATCAAGTAACCAAGCTCTAAGCCCTTTCAGCAGACACATACTTGAAACATAACCAGGCTACGCACAGAACTACAGCAGAGCCACCACTCCGGACATTTAAATGGACACTACGGATGTGCAGATAATGTCTTTTCCTAGATTGCCTGGTCTGGTATTGCAAAAGTGTCATAGCAAAGCATAATTTACTTTAATTTTGCAGTTAGCCCTGTAATTTGAGTTGCAGGTTTGATGCCACAAGCTATGGATGATCTCCATACATACATCTGCACCAGCATTACCTGTGCCTGGGGGATGTCCTCTGCTTTGGGAGTTAACTCTGGGAAGTTATGCTCTCCTGGATGACTCTGGGATTTAAGTATAAAATTTTAGACAACATAAAGCAATCTGCACACCTCATCTGTACATCCTTTTTGGGCAGATTTGCACCTTTGCAGGCTGAGCTGATGAGCAGCAGCAGCACCAAGACAAAGACCTGGGCAATAACTATGGCTTGGCAAAGGGAAGAGCACTGCCTGTCATCACACACGCACTTGGAGAGGGACATGGACTTACCTGGAGTCTTGCAAGCCAAAGGAAAACCATGTGGAACTGTGGCAAGGCAGTCCAACACCACAGTGAGGGATGGTGAAGCAAATCACTCAATAGCTGAATGCCTTCCAGCATAACTTCCAGTCTGGGATGTCACCACTGGCAGTGGCTCAGCCACACAGCCCTTGGTAGTTCACCTGCAAAACACAAACACCCCGTACCTGCTGTACCTGCCTGGTGTGTCTCCGTGAGGATAGATGAATATGTGTCACAATGGACATATGCCCAAGAAGGGACACCTGAAACAAAGTCATGGGGCACTTGGGCAGCAGTTTCTGATGCACTGTGCCAAAGAGAGACACACCAAAATGCCTGTAGAGCCCAGTGGAGGGTGGCACTGTGTCCACAGGAGTTTAGAGACACCAGCTCAAACCTCTGCTCTCTGACCACCCCACGCAACCTGAAATAAGTCACTTGGTGTTCCCGTGGGGGTGGGAATAACCCCGACATCACCCCCACAGTGCAGCTGAGTCAGGGCCAGGGTGCAGCCTGGAGGGGGTGCCCCATTCCCCCACACCCACTAACCCTGGGAAGTGTCCGGCTCACCGAGTCAGGGGCCCCTTCTTTACCCTTTCCCAGTTCCCAGTGGAACAATTTACCTTTCGGAGCAAGTCCAAGATATTAATTAAGATAAATCTACCTCAATTTTGAGATTCTCTTATCATGTAATTTATCAAAATTATGTTAATTATTTCTGTAGGGCAGCAAAATTATTACCTCTTCCGTGTCTGATTTGTATTAATATTCATAATTTAATAATTCAGCATCCAAGCCATCTGGTTTGGGGAGCCACGCTCCTTCCCCTCCCTCTGCCAGAGCCAAAATGCTCCTGCCTCCCTGCTCCTGCACCCATCCGGGCAGCCCCCACCAGCTCCCAAGCAAAACCATGCCACCAGCTCCTGTCGGCATCGCTGTCGGTGTTCCCTGTGGTCCCGTCGAGGCTGCCGTGGCAGGATCCCGATCCCCCGGGGAGGGGGAGCATCCCTTCCCCTGCGCCAGGCTGAGCCTCTGTCACCGGCACTGTCTCAGCCCGGCAGGTGAGCACAGCTGAATTGACATTTTCCACACTTTGTGATTTTTACACTGTAATTTGACATAATTAATGCCTACATTACTGCTGATAATTTAGCTAGTTAATTAAACTCGGAGGAGATAATTAAGGAGAGGCTACTGCTTGGACTGCTAATTGTTTTTGTCATTATTTTAGGGGCCCGACAGCTGCCGGCTGAGTCATCCTCCCCATCAGCTGATGGCCGCACGTGACGGCGGTGCCGTGGGCTCCGTGTGCCCGGTGGAGCGGCCGAGAGCTGCCGGCGGCTCGACCCGCCCCGGCCTGGCCGGGAGCCAGAGTCCGCCGGCGCAGATGGCGAGCGCGGCTCCGCGAATGCACGGCCCCGCGAATGCACGGCCCCAGCGCTGCTCTGGCCGAGGGTGAGAGCCCCCCCAGACTGGGGCTGGAAGAGGTGTGGAGAGATGGCAAGAGGCGTTTGTCGAAGAAGAACTGGGTGGTGGACAGGAGAGCAGCGTCCGGGGTGCTGGGGAGGGCAGAGAGCGAGGACGCTCGGGGCATCGGTCCATGAAATGCTCCAGGTGGTGTCACCTCGTGCAGCAAAAGGGATCTCAGCACGCTTTGGGGCTCATGTAGAAGCAGAAACACTGGCCACCCAGAGAGCTGGAGAGCAGAGTCGAGTCCTGCAATTCCTGATGCAGCAGTGCCAAGTGCTTGCCCTGGCACAGGGGAAAGCCCATCTGCCTGCAATCCCCAGGGCAGGAGGGGAAGGAGGGCAGCAGGGGGTCCCTCATCCCCATGGGAGTGACTTCCCCCTTAACCCCACAGCATTCAACCCATCCCTGGCTGCCCTGTGCTGTGCTGCCACAGCACATGCCTTCTCCTTCTCAGGTGCTCTGGCTTTATCTTTAGCTACGGATACATCCGAACACTTAGGGCAAAAGCAGATGAGTGACAAACCCAGCTGATCCCTGAAGAGAAAAGCTCATCATAGGAGCTGAGTCCCTGCTCCCCACTGTGTTTCTCATCTCCCGGAACCCTCTGCCATCCTTGTCAGCACTGTCCCATACCAACCACCCTAAACCACCTAAATAAGACTCCAACCAAAGCCCCAGCTCCTCTAAGCAACTGACACTGCCACCAAGTTCAAAATTACTCAGTTGGTGCCTCTGTCTCTTCTGTCCCAGGCTACTTGTTCCTCCATCCTACTCAATAACAACCTAGAATCAGGTGGGAGCAGAGGAGCCCTCACCCTGTGGCCAGTCAGGAGCTACAGGAGTGCAGCATGTCCCAACCATTCCCCCTTCCTCTCTGCACCCCGGTGGGAGGAAGGCAGCTTGAGGCACAACTATCAGCTTATTCCTGCTCTATGACAGCTAGAGAAGCTTTGTCTGGCCTTCCTGATGTGCAAAGCACCTCCAGCCTCCCCCAGCCCACTGAGCAGCACCATCCCATGGCCTCTGATGGACATCATCCATCCCCATCCTGGGAACATCCCTCCCCACCACGGGCAGCACTGCCAGGCTGTTTGCTGCCGGAGATTTCTTTCCACCCTCTGCCTCCTGGCTAGCTCAGTGCTCCAAGCTGGAGGCCGGCTTGACATCTCAATCCAGAGATTAGGATGGAGACTGGTCACTACCCAGTTCTGGCGAACACCCTTCAAATAATTTGATTAATCATCTTAGCCCCACTCGGCGCAGTTGGCATCCTCCAGAATCAAAGCTTTTCCTGAAATGCTGTGTCAAAAACACATAAAGCTGCTGTAAAGGTTCAACCAAGCATGGACCAAAGCAGAATCCAGTACTCCAGAGGCTGTGCACTGGGTTGGCTAAATACTCCCTCTAAATATCTCAACAGCTCACAGTCAGAGACATATGAGATGTCTAACAAATTGCACAGGGACTGCTTTCCTTCTCTCACTGTTAGGAAGAGATTTTTTTTTCCCCTCTTGCATTTCTATTTATCACAACGCAAAAAAAGAAACGTGCCAAAAGGATTTTATATTTTCACTTGGAACAACAACATTTGGACAGCCCCAAGGATAGCAATTGCAGCAATCATGAAAAAGTAATACTTTGCGCTTCTGTAGTCCCTTTCATCCAAGCATCTCACAGCACTTCGCAAACATTGGCCCTGATCCCGTCGAGGCCCATACACATGGATCATCCAATACAGGAATTCATTTCACTGGGTTCAGCAAATCAGGACTGTGGGGCTCTGTGGGGCTCTGGAGTTGCTCACCTCCACGCTCGCCGAGTCAGCTGCTCCATCAGCACTCACATTGCATCCTGAGGTATTTGTTGATATTTAAGTCTGAGCTCCTGGAGTCAAGGGATTGTGTTTCCATTTTTCAAACCTCTCTAGTTTGTCATCTTGGTGCAATCCCTACAACAGGAATCCTAAAATCCCAGAAAGCAAAAGAAAAATAAGACAAACCAAACATACTCCCTTTCCAGCGTGGTGCTGTTTTGCAGGCTCATCTCTCTTTGGAGTCATGCTTCAGGATTTCTGTATTTATTTTCACCAGAAGACAGCAATTCCTGCACTACAATACTCATAAAAGAATAAACCCAGCTGATCTCAAACTGCTCAGGGAAAACTATGGCAGAGAGAGCAATTTGCCAAAATCTGCAGCAGTGAAAAGAATAAACCTCAATTGTCCTTGTTCCCAGTGCCTCCTCTGCCAGAGAGACAAACACAGTCCAAATAGTTGAACATTTAGTTGGAGTTTCTACTGTCATTATTTTCTTAAATAAAATCAAAAAAAGTTTTCTTTCTTGCTATATCAATGCACCAAAGCCCCACCAGGTTTGGGAGGCCAAGAGCCGCCATGGGCAGAGTCCTTCCTTCTCCCACTCATGCTCCAGTGCCAAAGAGTGGCCAACATTCATGACAAAGCTTGAGCTACAGCCCTCAGGGCTCCTGAGGATCATCCCCCCTCAAATGGAGACCTTTCATATCACCCTTTTGGCCTTGGGCTTGGCACCTCCATGGAGGATGACCCCACATCCCATCACTAGTGAAGCTGCCAAAGTGAAGCTGTGGGAGATGATCAGCTATTGCTATGAGAGCAGTTTCCTTTAAGCATGAAGGGGTGGCCCCTTCCTCTCTGCACCCCAATCCTGGCTTTATTGGGTCACCAGATTCCTCCCGAGTGTAGGGACAACGATCTGTTTGCAAAGATCCCTGGAGAAGCCATTGGCAGTGCATCACTGGGGCACCTCATCTGAGCAGGAAGCATTCACCCACAGAGGTGCTGGGACATCATCCAGCGCTTTGCTGGGCAACTTGAAAGTGTTTATGGCTACCCTGGGAAGCACGACCTGAAGTGACCAGCTACCAGCCAGGGCTGATAGCCCTTCAGGGCTGTTTTCTGCTCCTGGGGGCATTTCCAGCAAATGATACAGCCTCTTTGTGGCCCACCTCCTTCCTCTTGTGAGGAAGGACATGTTTGATGCACTCGGAGATGTACAGCTGAGCAGTGCTGCAGCCTGCGGTTAAAATCCAGCAGAACTTCAAACCACCCTTTAACCTCACTTACCTCTGTGCTATCTTCCACTGAAATGAACCTCTCCTATCTGCCCACTCCAGCACCATAGTCCCAGCAGAGGCAGCCTCAGCCTTGCCTTCCCTGACCCCCTTTCCCTCCAACGTGCTCCTGCAGACACATGCACGCAGGAAGAAGCGCCCTTAGCAGTGGACGGGAGCGAGACGCCGAGGAAGAGCATTAGGTGGAATGAGAGATAGCAAAAGCACAGGCATATCAGACGTCTCCAGGCAAGATAACACGATAAATAATCAATCAATCCCCACAAAATCCTTAAGTGCTTGATGTATCCTCCCGCAAATTGAATCACTTCTCCTAGCAGGAAGTTCTCTCTTGTAAATAAATGAGAGCAGAAATGGCCCATATTGAAAAATAATGTTGTTAAAACCACTGATTAAGTTTTACACAAGCATATGAGAGCAAACTAAAAGGTTTTAGCTTTTTAATTTAAGAAATGAGGAATATGATATAATTTCAATTTGTGATGAGATAAGATGTTCTCGATATTGTGGCTTCAATTGGATTATATCCTAATGTACTTTTATAAAGTGTCAGGCTAGCTGCAGATTAAGGTATGTGTGTAATATTCTTTATTAACAATTTAATGGACTTGCTTTCACTCTATCCATCTTAATCAGTGTTTCCAGTCCACCTGGGAGATCTAGTTAGAGCAGAACCTGAAACTCCAACCTGATGAAAGAGGGAACTCAGTGATCCGTCAGTGTCAAAAACAAGAGGGAAGCACTGATAAAAGACTGTTGAGGATCATCTTTAACCTCCTGTCATCAGCACCACTCCAAAAGCTCTCAACAACTGCTCTTGGAGTCACTCAACGAGACATATGCCCTCCTTACATCTGCATCCTTCCCCTGCCAGAATAATAAAGGGGCTTTTGGCAACAAGCAGAACTTCCTAGATCACAAAATGTAGTTGCCTGATCTCGAGAGACCTGCTCCTATAATCCTATTTTACAGTCAAACGCCAGTGTAAGAGAAGCCTGGTTGTGTGGACTCTCCAGCGCTCGACCACAGTCTCTGCTCTGGTGCTTAGACACTTCCATCCCATTTCTCTCTGAAATTTATTCATGACTAGTTTGTATCTGCATGTTCTGGTATCAACATTGGCCTTTAGCTTAACCAGCTCCTCTCCCTCCCTTGTGCTTATCTGCCTGTGCAATCACATCTCTCAACCTTCCTTTCGTTAGGCTAAATAAGCTGTGCTTGTTTAGCCACCTCTCATAAAGGGGTTTCCTGACACTTTCCCCACTCTAATGACCTGGCTCTGCAGCTCTTTCAGTTTTCCGGACTGCACACACCATCCAAAGTCCCACTGTGCTTCTAGTGCAAATGGTTTCCCACCTCTCTAGGAAATGCCATCTTGCCAGATAGCTCCAAGAACCAAGGTGCTACTCCAGCCAGCTCCTGCTCTCCAAGCACTCACCTCTCCCACCCTTAGCCATCCCATGAAGGGTAAGTCCTCCACCCTAATAAAGACCTTTCATACTGCAGCTCTTGGTGAGAAATTGCTATTTCACACACACATCAGCCCACCACAGAGTGACCGGGATGGCTCCAGATAACGCTGCACGAGATCTCTCTGCTGGCCGGTTCCTGGCCTCCCCCTCCCCGACGTTGGACTGCCATGTGCATGCACAAACAGGGACTTGGTGCACAGAACCAGGAGCAGCAGCCTTGTAAATAATGGCCAATCAGGGGGGAAAAAAAATAAAAAGTATATACATCTCATCTCCTTTAATTCCCTTGCAATGCGATGATTCTGCAAGGGTGGGTTGGTCGTAGCTGCAGGTGCTCCCGGACGGGGGAGGAGCACAAAAATGAAGTTGTTTGCGGTTTTTGATTCCATCCCTGGAATTATTTACAGCTGCAGGCAATATTAAACTATGTAGAGCAAGTGTCCTCATTTACATGCTAATTCATTTATACCCTCTGGATTGATTTCTCCAATTCATTTTCAGCCCACTAACTCTTCTGATATGAATTATATTATCACCTCCAGAACAGCAGCAGGGAAATGTGACGAAGCCACCCCAGCTCTTCTGATCTCTAATTGCCCTGGCTGCTCAGAGCCGGCATGGCCAGCTGCAGCTTTGCCTCCCGGCTACCAGCACCCAGCTTCCTTCCACCTCCTGGAGAAAAACCAGCGGTGTGGCTCGGAGTGTGAATCATCCCACCTCCATTGCTCGCCTTATTCTGGGGAAGACCCAAGCGAGAGGACCTTGGGCTTGCTGCCTCTGGAAATCATTCCCTCTTTCTGCCCAAGAGGAGGAATCACTTCATTTCAGAGAGCAAAACTGAAGTCCATCTGTGTTCTGCAGTGGGAAGTCCTGGAGCCGTAAAGAAATTGAATTAATCCTCGATTTCCCAAGGGACTTTCTGAGGCTTCTCAGCTTTTCACAGCAGCCTCACACCATACTGGACAGGCAAGATACATTCCCAGTCCTCTCTGCCTTGGGAATGAGGTACTCACCAGTGGGAAGGACATGTGCCCAGAGGATGGAGGAGAGCAGGGAAGTCTGTCCATAGGTAGCAGTATCTGGAAGTAGTAGGGGTTTGCTTCCATCACTGTCACTGATGGATGATGAGGTTTAGGCATCCTTTTCCAGGAGGCATGTCCAAATGCATGGATGCCTCTCTGGAATCTCTGGTTAAGGTCTGCCAGGATAACAGCAGAGAAAAGACCCAACTCCTTCACTACACCTAAGCAGAAGGGGGAGTCTCCAGGACAACAGATGGATCTGAGAGAGTGGAGAGAAGCCATCAGCAAACATGCAATGCTGAGGGGGCAGTGAAGGCTGCCTGCACCCTATCTCCCTCAAAACAGCTGTGAAGTTGTGCAGGTTAAACCTCAGATTCCATAATGGGGAGGATTTTATCAGCCCAATCTCTCATTAACTACCCCTGACATCAGTTTTAGTCCTGGACCAAACACACAGGCCAGATTTTGCTCATTAAAATCCTACCCCTCTGCAGAACAGGGATTTCAGTCTCCTTCCTCATGATGGTTCAGCATTTAATTTCTTGTTTTTCAATATTTTTTTTTTTTACAAACACTGACAAAATAAAGAAACACTGAACTTAATATAACTCTATGCTCGGGGATCATTTTTCCCTTGATCTGTGTGACATGGGTTGATGACCCTTTAGCAGAGGACATCCACTCTTTGACTCAACATTTCAGCATGGACTTCATTACTGGTTATGACAGAATTCAGTGTAAGGGACTCTGCAGAGCACTTGTGCATCCGCCTTCCCTGCAGCCAGACTTGAGTGATTTGTGGCAGGACTCCTCTGTGTATATCCCCCAGATGTCACAGCAATGCTTTATAGGCACTGGTTAATCAAGGTGCAAACCCAACTCCAGTACCTGTGTGAGTCAGCAGCTGAGGAACTCATCCCAAAGGAGATGTTCAGCTGGACAAGACATCCAAGTCTGGACCACTGTGGTTCATGCTGGCCACACGCTTCCCTCTCCCTTTGGCCCAAAGAGTTGTTCAGCACAAAAATCCAACTTGTGGGATAGATAACAAGGCTGTGTTACACATATAGACACATCCAAATTGGATAAACACACAAGGAATTGGTATTTTGAAGACTTTCAGAAGCCTTTCTACAGCCTGACTCCTTCCTTGTTCATACCCAGCATCTTGTTTGAACAGCACGATCTGCCAGGGGTACCGAATGGTCCAGGACTGCTAGAAGTTCAATGGGACCACTTCCCCTCCAAAATCCTAAGCAGAATGAAAGCTATAGGGAAATAAAGATTTTTTTTTCTGGCTGGCAGGGAAAGTGCTTTTTTCCTGATTTACATCATCTGAAACAATTAACTTGTGAAAGCCACGATCCCATTCCCCTTGGTATCCAGTGTTTATTATGCTTCAGACCATTTCAAATGAGCACTTGAAAAGGAGAAGGAGCCCCTCTTCCTCCTGATCACTGAAGGGAGGGAGAAAGTTGTCCTAAACAGAACAATAGGGTGTCCCTTCTTAATGCCACTTCAAAGCTCCTCGGACAGGAAAATTGATAATTGCGTCAAGTACAGTTTTTCTAAACTTCATCATTTAGCGCTGAAAACTGGGCTATTGAATTCATACAGTTCTTTGATCAAGACCAGTTAATTAAGTTATTCCCTTGATATGACTCTTATCACTTTAGTGCCAGACCTACATCACACTTACGCAATTCACATCCTGGCTTTGATATGCATCGTATAAGCTTCCCAGACCACAATCACTGGGTTTCTGCAGATTCAGTGCTACCTTACCAGTTACACCCACAGGATGGGCTACAGGTCAGTTATTAATGGAGAGACAATGCATCCCAGAAGGCTCCTGGGTTTCTCTGCTCCATGCAGCTTTCAGTGACTCCTGTCATTCCTTCCCACCTGATTCCTCCTGACCTTTCATCTTCACAGCCATCCTCCATTCACCCTCCGTTTCTGACCAACCATCCAGGGCCTCTCTCAGCAAATCGTCCTCCTCCTCCACAGTTCTGCTTTCCACGGGAGAGTGACAAGCTCCAATTTAGGTCTCCACAGTTTTTCTTGGGCTTATCCCCTTAAACCGGATTAGCTAACGTCTTAATGCCAGCGACACCAGTCACAGCTCACCATCTGATCCTGCCTTTCAGGATTTGCTGCATCTATGCACTTTCCATTGCTAAACTAGATCCTCTGATCTTTCCTTCCAAGCCCCCCAACTCCCTGTCACCACCACCCTGCCACTGTGGCCTGCTTGTTATACTCCTCATATCTAGGAGATGCCCAGATCTCCTCCTCCTTTCCTCATCCAACACCTCCAGGCTCTGAACTCACTGACAGCCTTTGCGCTTTCTCTGTTTTCACCTACAGCTTTCTCTTCCAGACTGTCTCCTTCACTTTGAGATACAGCTGCCCCTGGAAAACTCACAGCACCCCTTCCTTGACCCTCCTTTTTCTTTGGTATCAGATACAAAATCTTGAGGCTTCCTTCCCCACCGTCTTTTACACACAAACCAGCCATGTGGCGGCCTCTCTTAAACCCCCTTTACAGACCCACGTCCTTCCCAAGCAGTCCTTCACTCTCCATCCATCACCATCACAGGGTGGAGATGCCACTGCTGTAGCATTCTCCACGGAGCAGTGCTGAGCAGTTGCATCAGGAAGTCCTTTTCCTCCCACATCCACCCCTTTGCCCCAAACCAGCTCAAAAACATCTTAGGGTCAAAACAAGTACTTCATCAAACTGTCTGTCCCGACCACCTCAGTGTTCCTGAATTTTAGCTGATTCCCTGCTCTCTGGGTGGAGGTGAGGGACTCTTTTTAGCCCAGGAAAACAAGTATGACAGGTCAGTGACCAATCTGCAGCTCCTCGGGAGGTTCGGCACCTGGCAGCCAAGAGAAGGGATGGCGTGATGTGCAACTTTCTGTCATGGCCCTTCCTTGCTGGGATGTGATGGAGGAACCACTGAGAGCAGTGTGAAGACAAGAAAAGCACTGGCAGCCATGGCACTTGGCCTGCTCACTCCACCACACCTCTGGGTGCTCTGCAGCATCCCACCACAGCTCACTCTGATTCCCAGCTCATTGCATGATGTAAAAACCAGTCACGTTCTCTGTATCGATCAGGCTGTCCCTCCCTGCACATGTTCCCTTTGTCCCCCCATAAAATAAAACCCCAACTGAGAAGAGTCACCAGCTGGAGTTTAATTTCAGACTCCAAGGCGTATCTGGAGCCAATTTGCAATGCGCTTACTCCGAAAATCGCCCTCCCCTGTGACGCTTGACAGCTCCAGACCACAGTCCTGCTCTCAGCTCCGAAGGAAAAATGTTTTAATTTGTCACAAACCAATTATAGCGTCTCATCTATCCCTGAATTACTCATCTTGGCTACAGTCTAGGACAAAGGGCCCCTCTGAGAGGAGATTAGACATGGATATTAACAAGAGAAAAAGTGTCCACTGTCTCACCTTGCTGGGGACGCAGCTTCGTACGAGACAGGAAAAGGAAACCCCTCCTGACTGACAGCCAGAGGGAGGGCTCCCATCCCACAGCAAATCCCTCGTTTCACGCGGAAGAATAGTCACGACAAACTCCGTATTCAAATAATATTCATGCATGGCAGATAACAGAGTCACGGCTGGCAGAGCTGCAACATGAATATAAATAACCTTCGCTCCCTCGGTTGCTGCTGCAGACGCTTTGCCACTGTGCTGGAGCGTGGGTGAAGGGGCTGCCAGTGGTGCACAGGGCCAGGATGCTCTGGTGGGTGCACTGCCTTGTCCGAGCTCCACGTGCCACCCCTCTAACGAAGCTCCTTTCCCTCAAGCCCTGCACTAGCTTGGAATGCCCTCACACGGACTCCCAGCAAAGCAGTCTTCTCCAGCCACCTCCTCCAACCCCAGCTGCCAGGCGTATTTGTGGCTCTCACAGGGCACACCAGCACCTCTACGAGTCCTTCCTTCGGACCAGACCTAATTTCCCAGGCTCCAAGTCCCTCCACATCAGTCCTCCTTCCTTCCCTTCCCAGTGCTGCACTCTCCCTCCCCAAATCCACACTGGTCTCGGACATCAACAGCCAAGACTGGAGTGTTACCTTCCAAGCTGAGACACAGCCTTGAGGATGCTTTTGGACTGTCCCATCTCCTGAGCAGCTCGGGTTCTGATCCATTCAGCTGGAAATAGGAAGTGAACACTCAAAAGCAGCACCCAAAGCTCTCATGGGCAAGAGGGAAGGTAATTGCAATGGTGACGAGTCCCAGCCACTTCGCTCAGCAGTGGACATAAAAAGCTGTGGGCAGAGTTGGCCTCTCAGTCAGCTGGGTAAGATGGGTGGGTTGCTGCTCCATCTCAAGTTGACTCAAAGCATCTGAGGGCGGCCACAACACTCCCTTCCTCCTCATGCCTACTGCAGATCAGCTTCTTCCCTGGATGAAGAGGGAGACGATGAAAGCCGATTTCCCTTTGTGCTCATGGCGAATAATTTGGAGAATTCCCCTTGTTTACTCAGAACTGTTAATGATGCGTCAGAAATTACCTCGGAGATTGTAATTAAAGAAAACGGCAGAAGAGAGAGACATACACATACATACACACACACACACACACACACACACACACACAGAGCCTAATCACAGCTTCATTTGTGAGTCTGGAAGTGCCAGAGCAGACAGCAGCTTTTTCGTCACCCCAAGCTTGCAGAAGGACCCCCAGGACCCTCCTAAGTGGCAGAGGCTTAGGATGCAGCCCCCAGACCCTGTACAGCCCCCATGCTCCTCTTCAGCTACCAAGAAAGCAGTGGCAGCACCCCAGGTATCCAGGAGCTGGCAAGGCCTAGAACCCAACTGGAGGCCATCAGGAAATGAGCAGGAAGCTCAGCCCCCTTTAAACCATTTTGGAAGTGGAGCAGCTGACCTAGAAGAGTAATTAAGCTCTCAGTCATCACCGAAATGCAGACACCCACATGCACACAGCAATGTATCTGTCAACCCCCCGCTAGCCTGACCTCGGGGCTTGGTGTCTGACGGGGCTGGAGCAGAGCACAAAAAGTCCTTTCTCATGGAGAAGGGAGAGGAATTTGATTCCTGTTCAGTTACAGGAGGGTGCCTGGATTGCCTAATTACTCAGGGGTGACCACTATGGAGAGGCAGCCGAGAGCTGGTTTCCCAACACCCCCCTCCCTGCTCAGACCCAAGGCCAAATCTCTTGCTTAGCCCTCTGAAGCACTTCCACAGGGTGAGCAAAGCTGCTTGTACCAGGAGAGCAAACGGGGGTCAGGTGGGGGAATCGGCTCAGCCGAAAGCAGCCAGCTGGAGAAAAGCCATTCCTTTCTCCACCTTAGCCAGCAGCTTAGTTCTAGGGCTCATTTCAAGCACTGAATTAAGAGAATGCTGGAATTACAAATCCTGTGAGTCCCAAATTCCAGGTAGAGGGAGGAGGAACAAGCTGTGTTGTCCTCATGCTCACAACTAGCAGTTGTCAGGGTGTGCAGCTGTGGGGCTGTGCCAGGCTGTACAGGGCTTGGTACTGGTAGACCCTGGCCATGACCAGGGAGAGTTCCACCAATATAGACAAAGGTTTGGGACTCCAGGCAGAGTGTGTTTGGATCATTACTCCACTATTTATCCACTCATCTTTGGTGTAGAAATAATTGAGGTCAGTCTTGCAGTCAGCCTCACAGCAGCCCATCACCTCCTGTTCCTCCTGGTGTGGTGAGGCATGTTGGGGTCCTGTCTTTACTCCTGTTCTCAGTATTTCTCTACCTAGAGACCACTTACACCTTTTAAATATTCCCTAGACCACGGTTACCATCTCCAACAGACTCCAGATGGGAGAGGCAGCAAAGTTTTCCCTTCAAAACCTCTTCTTGGAGGCAGGTAAGCACACAGCTAGCAGGTGAATGAGTGCCTGCTGTCTGCCCCTCTCACAAAAGCAAACCCTACAGCAGGTCCAACCGTGCACTATTGCCAGCACAGGCCCCTGGGATTATTGTTTTAAGCACCTTGTTGATCACATTCCTGCATAGGCCCATTTCCAGCCTGCCTTCAAGATGGGTGAAGGTTAAACTGCCCCTTATCTCCTCGAGAGGGAAGAATTGGATGAGTTTGGCCGATGCTACCACCTGCCAAATCCAAGCAGACTAAACTTCTCAAGCCTGGGGAATCTGAGCCTGAAAAGATGAAAGCCCAGCAATAATGACAGCCTGGGACAGCTGTAGGAAGGCACCCACTCATCAGGAGGGGTATTTCTCTCCTGCAGCAGAGGTGGTTTCAGCGCCCTCCCTCTCAGCTGGCAGCCCACAAAGGCAGGTTTAGTGCTGCTACTGCCCAGGTCTGAAAGGAGGGCTCTCCTCCCTCCCCTCATGTTTACACACAGAAAGAGTGAGCTTCCCAACAAGCAACCCAGGGTGACAAGGCACAGCATGCCAGGCCCTGTGGTCAGCATGTACCCCCAAACCACCCTCTGGGTGAGCATAGGATAACACTGAGCAGAGTGTGGTGACAGAGCCTCCACCAGTGTTTTACCTGATGACACCACAGTTCTGCCATTTGTGTCACTGGTGCCACAGTACAGCTCTGGCAGAACAAAGCTCTGCCTCTTGTCTGTCCCACATCCTGCTGGCCAGGGTGGGACCCCACAGGCTTTGGGATATGCATGATACTAAAGCAGCAAGGGGGTAAATAAACTTACCTGAGAGCTGGGGGTAGTTTGACACTTAAACAAAATCAGTGACAAACCTCTCGGTGCTGCTGCTCTCTCAGAACGTGCAGTTGGCCTGCAGGCTCTAGGCAGGGGAGCTGCTCCGTCACAGCTATGCTAAGCCCCAGAGAGGGATTGTTAGTACTCACAGCAACCAGAGCAGTCCATACCCAGTATCCCAAAATCACACTGGGATGCTAAGATTTGCTCCAGCAATTCTTTATTGGGCAAAAGCATATGCAGGTACGGGGTGTCCCATCACTTGTACATACATGGCACACACTGTGGGCACCAGGAACCCCTTC
Organism: Lepidothrix coronata; assembly: GCF_001604755.1. Lineage (NCBI taxonomy): Eukaryota > Metazoa > Chordata > Aves > Passeriformes > Pipridae > Lepidothrix > Lepidothrix coronata. Next base: position 2,145,327 of record NW_016690221.1, on the reverse strand, counting down.
GGGCACCAAGTCCCACCCCGAGCATATCCCTGCCCGGGACGGAGAGTCCCACTGCCACCTCGTGGGAAAGGGACGCATCGCCTCTGCTCTGCCAGCGGCACAGCGGGAGCAAACCTCCTCCGTGCAAATCCCTGGCCCTGCTGGGGAACAGGACCCGCAGAAACCTCAAAATACCTGGCTGGGAGGGAGGAGGGAAGTCCACGCATACCAGAGCTAGAGGCATCATTAATTAATCTGATCTTTCCATGACTGTCTCCATCCTTGCTCCCCAGGTTGACTGGGAAGAGAGGGTGCTACCACATAGGGCAGGTGCCTGGCTGCAGCCACTGAACTGAGGGAGGAGTAGAAAGACTCACTGCCAAGAGGCCAGGACCTGCTCCTACACTCCTGGTCTCACCAAGGTGATCCACAGCACCCCTTGAGGGCGCTGGCTGTCCAGGGACGGAGCCTCAGGCATTGAAATATTGGTCCCATGCAGAAGACTCATGGCTGAGGCAAACCTGTTAATTCCATTCTGCTCCCAGTTAGCACCAGGTTATTAAAAGAAGAGTTCTGTTCATTTTCATCAGGATGGGCCACAGACAATGAAAATCCTGCTTCAGTGTGCAGTCAGAGAAATAAGGTACCTACAAACCTCCCCCACAGAGGGAACAAAGCAGTGAGCAACCCCTCATGGCTTTGAGAAATCAGCCTACAGCAACTCCCAAGAGGAGGTCTGGAAACAAATCACTATTGCTGAAATTGCTGTGGGTTGAGAACATCCCACCCCACAGACACAGAGGTGGTTCTGCTCCCTGCTCTCCCCCACGATGAGGAGGCTGCAGCTCCAGTCTGCACTGGTGTGATAATGGGGAGACCCTCAATCCTTCTTGCCCCACAGCATCTCCCTCTCTGCATCTCTGATGCTGGCCAAAGAGCCACAGCACAGGCAGGGAGGGAGGGACAATGGCCCTTCCACAGACCAGCAAAGCATCCTGGGTGAAACCCTGGGTGACAGGAGTGGGGCACTGTGGGGTGCCATGCAGGGCCACACTCCTGGATTCAGGACTATAATGACCCAAGCACTGGATGGGCAAACTGAGCTCTGCCCTCCTGAGCTGCCAACAGGGCTGAAGCCAGCTCTGAGCTAGAGGCAAAGAAGGAAAACAGTCTTAAAAGTCCATCTTCTGGGAAAGGTGTCCTTGGGCCCCATACCAGGGTCAAAGGGGATTCACACCATCCCTTTGGTCCTCAAACCTGCAGTTTCCATGTCAGGGAGCAGAGGAGCCTCAGCACAGTCCTGCACAGCTCCAGGAAAGCAGGACTGAAGGAAGGACCACACCTTTGATGGGCCTCTCTGAGCTGCTGGGCAAAGGAACATCACTCCTGAGCTTTACTCTTATTTTTCTGCTTCCATATTTTGGACAAGCGGAACTTGTTCTCTTTCCTCTTTGGCTCCTGGCTCTCAAAAGATCCATCTGCAGGAGAGGGAGTAGACACAGAGCAGGTTGATACCCACAGTTCCAGTGCCCCCCAGTGCTGCTCTGTAGGAGTACAAAGGGCCCTTACCCAACTTCTGGATCATGTCTGCCAACATCTGGTCCTCCTCTAGCTCCCTGAAATGGAACAGCATGGTATTAGAAAACTTTGCTGTGTTCATGACAAGGTGTTAGACATCAAAAACCACACAAAGACTGCTGTTATTCCCCCAGTGACTGTTGTTATTCCCCCAACCTCCACAGCATACCCTGAGAAGGGTGCAGGAAAAAACCCCAGCAGTTAGAGTCCTGGACATTAGCAAATTGCATCTGCTTCCCTTGAAAGCAAGAGCCTGTGTGGGGATTTCCAGGCCTTCTCCCAGCTGGCCTGTGAATCATCCGAGTTCATGGAGTGGTGAGGCACCACCACACCCAAGGAGATGAATGAAGGCTGAGACACCAGTAGCCCAGGGTGCTATGGAGGTGCTCACTGCAATGGGGACAAGCACACTGCTATCACCTCCTTGGGCCTGGGCATTTCTAGAATCCAGAAGCTGGAGTTGGTGCCCTGAGGTCAGGAAATGGAGGCTGCTCTCAGCATCAGGAGGCACAAATCCAGCTACTTGACACAGCAGTCTTCCTTTGAACTTGGGAAGGATCCAGCTCTTGGCTACAGTTGTTCCTTCAGTTGCTGCAGCAGTCGAACACATTCCTGGCTTCATGTTCCCAGAGTCTTCCTGCAGCTCACATACTGCCTCCAGCCTACTCATCTCCAGCCTCTCCCTCTCTCTCCCCACCTTCTACATTTTCACAGCCCTTGTTCTAACAGCAGATTTAGCTTGAGAGAACACTGAACAGGGCTGCAGTCCTGATCTCTTTCCAACAGCTGCCAAAGATGGCAGCATTTAGGGCAAGATGGTTGGTGACAGGTGACCACCCACCTCTCGTGGAGCAGAAGTCTGGACTACAGCCATTCATCCATCCCTACAGCCGGGCAGCAGCAGAAATATAATGAAAATCTTCCCTAGTGTTGGCTCATTTCCCACCATCCGAGGGCCCTCACCTGAGTCTGTCCTCATCCAGGCACTCCACAATATTATTCCGATCATTGACCGTGTTTAGGTACGACTCCAGAAGCTCCTTCTCTCGCTCCTTTTCCCTGGTTGTCTTCAGTTCTTCTGCACAAGACAAGGAAAGCCCATCTCACAGCTACAGGTAGTACCTCCCCACCGTGCCTCCCCACTGCTCCAGCAAGTCTAATTTTATTATCCTCACACTCAGGGGCGCATCCTACATTCCCCTGGAAAGCATAGGTGGGTTGGATGTTACAGGGAGTCTGCACCTGACAGCTTGACAGCACAGTCAGGGGACACCCCACAGTGCAAGTGCAATCCCAGGCAGTGCCATTCAGATCTGAAGAACATCCCAGGACTGGTGCACGAAGTGAAGGGATCCACACAGCCTGGGGCCAGCAGGACTCCCAGTGTGGCTGCTCCTTACCTGGCTTGCTCATGAGGCGTCGCAGTTCCGTCTCAATATTCCACTGCTGCTCTTCCAGCTCCTGCTGCTTCATCCTGGAAGGAATGACAGAAGTGATGAGCTCCTGCCCCGCCATGCCCCAGGGCTGGACCCTTCTCATACCATGCTAAAGTCCCAACCTGCATTGCCCACAACCTGGGCAGGGGCTGGTGGGTCAGAGGAAATCTTCCTCCATCACGTTTGTGAAGTTTCCCTCCACACAAGCTCTTCACAGACCCTGGGTGCTCAAAGGCCCATCAGCTAATACTGCTGGCAGTTCTCCCAGGGACATCCTCAACCCTCCTCATCCCACCAGTTGGCACACTATTTTTTTGGGCTGCCACACTCCCTCCCATTCACTGCTCACAGGTGAAGTGCACAAGCAGACAGGTGAATTTCTGGTTGTACTCACTTGTACATCAGTTCTGATTCCTGTCTGAGCAACAGCTGTTTCTCATGGATCAGTTTGAACCAATCCACCATAAGGGCATCCTCGGACTCATCTGCAAAGGAGACAAAGGGCAAGATTCCAGAAGCTGCAGTTCAGCTCCCCTGGCTCAAACACACAGTCCCTTGAGGGAGAGCCTTGGATGAGTTATATGAGCCACAGGCAACCTCAAGTGACAACAGGTAAACTCCTGGGTACAAGGGATGCAGGTCACTCCCTGGGAATTCAAGGAAGCTGCTCATAGATACTCTGCTACAGGACACCCAGCTCATCTTCCACACAGCTGCCTCAACTCTGCCCTTCTGCATGAACCCACTAAGCCCTGTGAAACCAGAGCCAGCCATGACAGCCAGCCTGGCTTGGGATCCAAAAGCCAGATCAATAGTGGCGTTCCACTCCCAAAATTCTCTGGTCCTCAACCAAATTAACACAAGACCTTGCTCAAACCTCAGGTTATGAAACAGTCAGAGAAGGTTTAAAATTCCCAGGGCTTTATCTTTCCACACTAGGTACCTCTGGCAATCTGTTGTCTCACATGTAGCCTGAGCTCTTAAAAATGGAGCCAAGAGTGCCCAGGGGTAGGACATGAGCCTCACACCACCATGATAGAGCTGGCTCATGGTCTCCTTTACCTCCCTCGCAGGCACGCAGCTGCTTCTCCAGATCCACTCCTTTCAACTCCAGCTCATCCAGCTGCTTCTCAATGTCACACACCTTCTCCTGGATTTTATCCTCGGGGATGTAGTCTGGGTGCAGCTAGGAGAGTAAATGTAGGACTGAATACAGCTCAGTGCCCTCAGAACCCCCTCTGAGGTCACAGCCCCAACAGAGATGGGAAGAAGCATAAGGAGCCCAAGTGCAGAGCCACATCCTGCAAGAGCCAAGCCAGCAGAAGTGCAAAGCTGGCTGCTCACAGCAGAGTGGTGACCACTGCAACCCTACAGCACTGCAATACATTTGCTGTGAGTGATAACTCTACCCACATCTGTCAGTCCACAGAATTCTCCCTCCTTTGTTTGGGGACACAACGTCTGCCATAATTTTGTTTGGCTCTGTCTCATTCCAGCTTCTATTGTCTCCCTGCATAGGAGATAACCAGCAGCTTCTCCATCTTGTGTCTGCCCCAGAGCCTTTCACCCTTTTCCTGGGAATCCAAATAAACTCTCCCAGTAAGACGAACTTAGATATATCTGGGCAAGCACTCCAGAAGGATACCAAACAACCCCAGCCTGCTCCCCTCACACCTGGTTTACAGCCATACCTTGGTTGGGGACACCACTTGAGGCTCATATTTGCTTTTTGGAGCAGGGAGTTTAACTAGAAAGGAGAAAAAAAAAAATCAAACAAAGAACGTCAAAACAACCTTTAAATAATTTTATGGCGTGGGGCAGTGCCTACACCAGCAGAGCACAACAGGTCCCAGCCATCCAACAGAGTTCACAGATGACACACATGCATCTGCACGCCTGACCGAGGTGAGAGGTGTGTCCTCACAGCCTGATTTACTCCTCGTGGCTTGTCACTCGGATACCCCTGCTGCTTTCAACCCCAGGGTATAGGCAGTCACCTAATTCAGGTGTGACTTTGGAACTTCCACCCAAGAATATTGACTTCCACATTCATTCACTACCTTGTTAAAACCCAAAGATATTTATGGTGGCAAAACCCACCCCTTATTAAGCTTCCAGAGGATAGCACAGAAAAGCTGGGTTACTGCCACAGGAAACACCAAGATATACTTTAAAATGTCCCTCTAGTGCTCTTTCGCAAGGAAGCATCAGTAAATATTGATGAAACAAAGATGGTCTAGGGTACCTCAGCATAGGTCTCAGGAAACTAAGGTTCAATTCCTCCCACAAAACACTTCCTAGGTGAGAAGTCCCTTAGGCCCCACTACACAGCATTATTTAGGCCCTGGACACCTATTAAAATCAATCCTTAAGCAATATGTATTTGTTCCACTGTGCCTCAGCTTCCTCTGCCCAACTGTGCTGCAAGGATAACTACAGAAGAGTGTGAGGTATTTGGATACCCAAGGGGCTGGGCTGGATAATTACCACAGAGAGAGAACAGAGGCGTACGTGGATGATGTGATAACGAAGGAAAACTCTAATTTTCAAAAGAGCACAGCTGTAAGAAAGGCAGCAGCAGTGCAGGCTCCACACACACAAGGAGAAAGACAGGACAGACAGACTAGGGGAGCCTCATGAGAGTCTCTGGCAACTGAGGAAGAGCTCAAGGACAGCTCTCCAATTGCTCAGCCCTTGCTCTATCGCACTTTCTTAGAAAGAATGCAAAAGGAGAAGATGCTGGATGTGGCTGTGTTGTCCCTGAACTGTTGGCCTCTGTCAGGGATCTCTTCCCTCTGGATGCTGCTGTTTTGCTGCCCCATAAACTACCTGTGACTCACACTTCTCTTAAAGATTCCTCCAAGAGGGACCCGGCCTGCCACGAGCTGTTTGCCTGAGCAACAATTCCCTCTCCCAGCTCAGCCCTGTATCTCCAGGCTCCTTCCAAGTGACCTCTGCAGCACCTCCAACCAAGGCAGAAAGCTGCACCAGTGATCATGAGAAGACCAAGGTCATTGGAGGGGAAGAACCAGTAAAATGACACTCTCTGACCATCTCAGGGTCTGATATCCCCTGATATCCTCAAGTTCTGGCTCTACAGACACAGGATGGGTTGGCTGCTTGCCAGCAAACTGGAAGTAGGACAGTTGGCAAGAAAACCGTGGGGCCTCCTTTCCAACAGAAAACACCACCTACAACAAAGAAAATGAATGATCTGCAGAAATGCTCATCATCCACAGCCCCACACAACCACCAGGACTAAGGGCAAGAACAGCAGCTCTCTGAGTGCTGAGGTAAAACACCTACACAGAGGAGCAACAGTCTGCCCTTAATCCACAGTCTGCTCAGTGACAGCAGCAGCAGACCAGCCTTTCAGATGGCAGACTTGGATACAGATGAAAAGGGGGGGAGACTGCTGGGAAAGTTTCCCAGAGTGGCACTCCCCAGTGGAAACATTAAGCTTCAGAAAGATTGGTATAAACCCTGGCCTCCCTTATCTTAACAGCTCACTTCCTGGGAGAGACTAATGCTGAACTTTGTGGCTGAGCCTAAGGAAAAAAAGAGATGGAAAGTTTTAGGAAAATCATGGCAAAGGAGGCACACTAAACTTTTAAAAAAAAGACAACTGGAGTTTGAATGCTTTGTAGCTGTCAGAGGTCCTGGCTAAAGGACAATGCTGGAACCAGCTAACAAAGCTGAGGCCACCAAGCCATCGGGACCCATCCTGCTTGCTCCAAGGCAAACATCAGGGGCAGGGCTGAGCCATAGTGTGAAGATCATCTGCTCCAGATAGATAAGACAGAGCTAGATGGGGTAAGGAAAGGGGTGGGAAAGAGGCTGAGCAAGCAGGACAGCAGCAAACATCAGGTTAGTTCCAGAAAATTTCATTAGCATAGTGGAGGGATATGATGGAGCAAGGACAACTGGGCAATGGAGGTGAAGCTGTGGTTGAGCATGCAGGAGTAAGGAACTGGATTAAGAGTAGGGACAAACTGGTCAGAACTGGTTAGGACATCTTTGAAAGTCTAAGAAACAGCAGTCTTGGCTCCTGCTGCTGTGGGTCCTGCCAGCTGAAGTCTCTGGCTGACAGTTCTCTGCATTCCTTTTATTTCCCAAAGCCACTCAACTGAAGAGGAACAGAGACATCAAGTAGATCTCAGTTCCCCAAATTAGGAGATGGTCCTCTTCATAGCATTGAGTCTAAAGAATGACAGGGCAGTGACCTTGACAAATCCCTATTTTAATTTCTTCCTTTCCCACTGAATTCTCTGGCCTTGCCGCTTCCTGCTTTTAGGCCAAGCTGGCTAATGAAAATTAATTGCACAGATTTTCTCCTCATGACAACAGCCACAGGATTAGCCACAGAAAACTCGGGGACACATCTCCCATGGTGACCAGTCAGGCTGTTCCCTGACAGTGCAGAGGAGAGAGGGCTGTTCAGTAGGCAGAAGAGATCTTACTTGTAACAGTGCTTGTCTTCAACTGGTTGCCATGTTCCTCCTTCTTGGTAGAGCCCCCAGGATCTTTCCAGTCTTCTTTTGAATTCTGACAGCTCTTGATAAGATCTGAGCTGGGGATCAACAATTTCTTTACGAATCCACCAGAGGAAGCTGGATTAAGAAGCACAGAGAGGTTTTGGGTAAAAAATTTCAACCCTCATCTCATATAAAATTCCTCTATTGCTCAATACCTCTGGGACTCACCACTAGCCAACTCCATTTCTAGTCCTAGTTCTCCTCTCTTCGTGATAATGTAGGGCATAAGCCCAAAGTAAACAGGGAAAAAGCACTGATTACAAGGCCAGAGTAAGAGAAGAGAATAAACAGTTGGGAGAAGAATAGACAGTTGGGAAACATCACCAAGATTTCCCACCATTACATAATCATGCAAGAGAAAGTGAAATCTTGCTGACTGTCTCACAGAATGGCACCCTGTGAAGACTGAGTCCCTCTCCTTGGGGAAAGAGGGCTCTCCAAACAAAGGCACCAGGGCCAAAGCAGGTGCAGAGAGCAAAGATCCCTGAAAGCAAGGCACAGTCTCCACCAAGATGTTCTTCACATGTGCCTTGCAGCACTATTGCCTGTCCCCTGCCTGATAGCAAAATGAAGGCAAAGCTTTTATCCTTCATACCAGAGTCCTGCTTTGCTGGTGGGACAACTAATGGACTTGGCTTTGTCTCCTTGTGTGCTGGGCTCCCTGTTCCCACCTGGGAGTTATCAGTAGGTTTCTTAGAGCCACCTTGGTCTCTGCAAAGAAGAAAGACAAAGGTAGGAAACCATCCCCCTTGCAGAATGGTTCACAGGAAGAGTTCTGGACATCCTGGGCTGGATCTCCATCTGGGATGGTCACACTTTTCTAATCAGAGTCCAGCAATTTGAAATATGCTTTCCCTCCCCAGAAATGAAAGCCTTTGTGTTTTTCATTAATTATTGAAAACAGAAGCACTAAAACACAGAATCTCTTCCCCCCTATGTGCACACAGACCTGCAGCAACAAATACAGATGCAGGAATGGACATCCCCATTCACTTGTCACGGAGACCCTTCATCTCCAAGACACTCACTTGTTGGCTACAGGCTTCAGTCGAGATCTCCAGTCTGCTGGGCTCTCAGACTTGTCTTCACCAACATCTGTGCTTCCTGAAGAAAGGAACACAGCAACATAATATCAGAACCAATAAAAAGAAACAAGCCGGATTTGAGTCTCAGGAGAATCTTAGGAGATACACCATGCACTGGGGCAGATATTATGATGTTGCTGCAGCAAACCAGCACCAGCTCAACAAGTTTAACATGGATGGATTCAGATACAGTATGTAGTAAATAATCTCCGTGGCACTTTGTTCCTTTCAGTTCAAATTCCTTAAAATCTGTGCATCTACAGAAACACAGACACAGAGCAAATGAACAGGCACGTTCAACAGCAATACAACACAAACAGCTCAGATCTCAGAGACCAAAGGCTGGGGCAGGGAGACAGACAAAAAAACCCCACAGGGCACAGCAAACTGCAGAGAGATAGTGCTTCTGGCCCAAAAAAAGACAGCCACTTGGAGGTGCTTGAGACACTGGGAATCCCCAGAATATCATCCCTTGGCCCACTGCTCAGTCACCATGGTGGAAGCTTGGTTCAAAACAGACAAGGAGGCTGAGTGAGCCCCAACTGCAATCAAAACATTATCACAAAGTTCTGGCAAGGTCTCCCATCTGGGAAAGTCTACCTAAACCTCTGAAAGCCACCATGATCCCAACGTTTGATGACAGCAAGTACAACTTCAAATACCTGGAGGTCCTCAGAGCAGTAAAACTCACCAGTGCTAGAAGGAGAAACTGCACAGGGACAAATGGAGGTGTGTTGAGCCCCACAACTCTTGAGCCCCACAACCCTTATGTGATGGCACAGACAGAAAGTACAGGAGTCACGGACACATTCGCTGTGCTGGTCCAAGAGGAAGGCATAAAGTTGGCATGTTATGTCCAGGCAGAGCTGTCTGTGAATCATCCTCACCTTTGTTGCTTTTTGACTCTGGCTTGTGCAGAGAGTCAACGGGTTTGCTGGGAGCCTGGGTCTTGGGCAGAGGGTCTGTAATCTTGTCCTGCTTTGGTGCTGTGTACCCTGTTTTGCCGGACTGTGCTTTTGGAGCTGGACTCTGAGAACTGGCGGGAGAAAACTTGCCACTGCAAAAAACAGAACAGCCCAGTGAGTCTTTTTGAAGGGATAGACCCTTTTAGGTCTTTCCAAAGATTTGTATGTGTCCCTCTACATGTCTTTAAATCTGAGCCACAACAGCAGTCAGGACAAAGGGAAGAAAGATGCAAGGACTTCTCCGAATTATCCCAAGGAACATCTTAGCAGTAAAAAGAGAAAGATAAACAGTGCTTACCTGCTGGATGCTGAGGAGCCAGTGGAACTGAGTCCTCCTGGCCTGCCTGGAGAAATGTTTGATCCAGCCAAAGCCTGCATAATATTGTTACGTGCCTGATCCTTCCCAGCATTCACTCGACTGACCTCAGCAGTGGTTTTGGCAGGGGCAGTTTTGTCAGGGCCATGAGGAGACTGGGCTTGTTTCTGAGTGTCAGAACTTTTATTGCTGGAGGACTCCAACGACCGAAAAAAATTTTCCCGGGCTTGCTGTGTTTTTGTTGTAGAGGTTGTCCAAGGAGGCCCTGCTGGGGTACCTCCACGGGGATCTGTTTTGTTCCCCAATGAGGTACCTTTGCAGTCATCTGATTTATTTACAGCTGAAGAGGACCATGGAGTATTTACACTTCTGAAGCCAGAGCTTCCAGAAGATGAAACAGATGGCTTGGTTGAATTACTGAGGCCTTCCTGGCTGGGTTTCTTCAACACCTGCTCTGGTTTCTTGGGTTCTGCTGCTTTCTGGAACGCCCTGGCAGCAGCAGGGGCTGGGGTACTCTCAGGTTTGTTCCCAGTGCTGTGGAGACCAAAGATCTGGACATTGTCTGGCTGCTGGTGGCTGGTACAGATGAACGTACCGGGCTCAGGCCCAGCTTTGTAGCTTCCAGGAAGAAGCAAGTTCCAACACTGCCTGCACCTGTGGATACAAAAGTATCAGAAAACATCCTCCAGAGGGCTGGGAGGCCACTGACACACAGCTGAGAGTGCAGGCACAACTCCCCCATCAGCACAGAGAGGGTGAAGGTACGACACTGGCAAGGAGAAGACCCTGTGTGCACATTCCTCAGGCACCAGAACAGGAGCTGTTCATAGCACAGCCTCAAGTAGGAAAGATGTGGATGAAAACAGAGCTGTGCAGAGAGTTTCCCTTATGCACAGGTCAAGAGCAAGCCCGAGTTGCCTCCACTTTGTAAAAAATGTCCCACACCACTCTCTCCAGTCCCAAAAGATCCAGGCTGCCCCTCTGCGACCCACAGGGCTGTGCCCCAGCTTTGATGAGCTGCTGTACCTGAAGCAGTTCCTGTGATAGAGCTTCCCGTCGACCAAGTAGCGCTGCACCAGGTGCACATGTTTCCCACAAATCCCACAGCTGCTGCTGGGGACATTCCCGCTCTCCGCCAGGACCCTTTTCTGTGGGGAGAGGCAGTGGGTGAGCAGGCAGCACCATGGCCCCACGTACAGCTACAAATCTCCCAGGCAGACAAGCATTTGGCATGCACAGAGGGCAGAGAAGTGATGTCCAGGAAATCCCTGCTCCCTACAGCCAGTGGAATGGCCCTCAGAAGGACAGAGTATGGGGAATATGTTCCCACAAAGCCAGAGGACCAGGGTGTCCTGTCTGCCTCTAGGAAAATGAAGTGCAAAGGTCTCCGATCTAAATTAGCTGGGAAAAGGTTTCCCCCTTCTTCTGCCCTGTTTTCATCCCTACTGTGCCTTGAAACTGTTTCCAAGAATTGAATCAATGTTTTCTAGCAAAAATAGTACAACCCCTTAAAAATCTCCATCCCTAATATCTAGGAACAGCATATCCATGTCCTAAGACAACCATGTCCTGTTCACCACTAGATGAACCCCAGGTGGCTGATGGTTTTCCAATGACTCCCACCTCAACCTGTGCAGTACCCAGACCTCTGGATTAAATCCCTCATAGTGAGCAGAAAATTTAGGCTAAGTCCTTACCACTAGGAGCCTTGAACTAGCCTAATACTCTATATCTCACTGAACAGATTTAAGCTATAAACAACACCCAAAACCACATTTCTTACTGTGGTAACTGGGGAGGTTTCCTTTGGCTTAGCTCTGGCTGGTGGGTGGGCAGGAGGCAGTTTTGGTGGCACTGGCTTAGGAGGCTCTGGAACAGTTTTCTTCCCAGGATGCTGCTCCGGAGGTTCAGAGGAAGGACGCTTGATTCCAGCCATGCCTCCAACTGGAAGAACAGGAGAAGGGAAGATTTTAAGGGAACATAAGGAAAACTCATGGGTTTAGGAGTAATTCTATAAAGAGTGCCATAGTGGTGCTGACTTGCCACAAGCAGCCTGAAAACACTCAATTCTCTTTGCAGATAAAATAAAACGCCTCAAAATTCACTATGGGTGGAGAAAAGAGAATCTCCAACACACTTCAGTCAAGCAAGGAATGATGCCCTGTGCCCTCAGAAGTGCAGGGAGACTTCCCTGGGAAATGAGGCTTCATGCCAAGTTTTTACAGACAGAACCCCCCCCAACTGTCTCACGGGGATGTTATTTTTGCACCAATTCCTATTCTGAATGAGATGTCTCTGCTCCTTGTGGGATATTTGAGCCACAGCTTCACTTCAAGAGCGACCAATTGAGTGGGCACCCATCTGAAAAGAGATTATACCCTTCTCAGTAAACACAGAGAGAGTCTGGGCAGGGAGCAGAGAGGGAGCCCAGTTCCCAGCAGTCTCCCCTCAAGAAAGCCAGCTATCCAAATAAACACCCAGGGCTCCCACCACAGTGACCAGGGGACGGGTGACAGCTGACCCAGTAAACAGTTCAGGCTTGGGCTGCCCCCTCACTTCCCACTTGTGCCATTTATTGAATTCCCAAAGCCCAGCACAATGATGGGTGGCTTCAGCTCTGTTCTTCCATAAATGCACAACCTCAGTAAAATCTCTGTCCTCCTGTGTCCTGCTTATTTCATGGTCCTGCCGGAACCCATTCGAAGGGCACGGCTGTGATTCTGTGACTCTTCTTGGTGTCAGAGGGCACATTCCAGGCTGGGCTCACTTTCAGACACACACATTCACCCCAGCAGCAGGAATGTAACCGAAGTGTTTTGTGGGACACAAGAGAGTATAAAAATGTGCTGTGCTTGATGATGTGGTAGGCAAGATGCCGAGGGGGAGGGAGCAAAGACCCCAACCTGACCCAGATTCTCACCACTTGGCACAAACACGATGGAATCTGTTTGACTTCAATCAGAATGCTTTTCAAACAAGAAATAAAAAATGGAGAGGGAAGAGGGAAGAAGTTGTGGAGGGAGACAAAAACCATACTTAAACGTGTAAAGAGATGGAGAAGGGGGAAGAGTTTAGACATTAAGGTCAACTCTGAGTGAACTGTGCTTTCTTTCCAAGATGTAGGACATTTTCACTACATATCTCTCCATTTACATTCACCTTAACAAGTTAAGTAATTCATGTCCCACTTTCTAAAGTTTCCTCTGGAGGAACCTGTGAAATTGGTTTATCATATTATTTCATTTTGGATGAGCTTAAAGCCAAATATAAACCAAGACTACAATAATGCTCCTGCGAGCCCAGATAAACTCTCCAGTACGTGAATATAATGCCTTGGCAGCTCTGTGGCCTGTTTTATGTTTGACAGAATTGCTACCACAATTATGCCAGTTAAGGCGATAATTTCCTTCTTCCTTCCATCATTAATGCTGTGCTGTACAAGCACTACCACTGACGTTGTTGCATTGGCACAGCCCCACAGACAAGCTCAGCCTTGTTTGACTCCATGTTCTCACCAGCTCTCCAGTGTGGCAAAGACTGGAACAGGGCTGGAGGTGCTCGAGAAAGGAAAGCTGAAGTAGGGACCACGGAGAGGAACCTCCAGTGCTCCTGTCTGGCTGGACCATACAAATTTTCAGACTGTGTTTTAAATTTTAAGGCAGCACTTTTAAAGACAAGACATGGCCCTGTACCCTTCCAAAAGCACTGGTGCAACTGTGGCTGGTGTGCAAAGAGTTCAGGTCCCCCACTGAAACAGTTCTGGAACCAAAAAGGCCTCTATGCAGTCTATTTTGCTTTTCCAAGCCTGTTAGGAGGCAAGGGAAAGCACGGAATGAAGCCCTGATCCTTCCCATCCCTCCAGGGAATATGGTACTTACTAGGAGACCGTCCATGGAAGTAGTTATAATACTGGGAAACATAGGTGAGGATGCTCAGCCTGTCTGGTACCTTCAGAGCAACCATATCCTCTGCATCCAGCAAGGCTGGGATCCCCAGCTCCTCCTCCGCCACTCGAAATGCCTGGAGAAGGAAGGGGAAAAAAAAAAAAAAGGGTCTTGTCCAGCCCAGACAGCAGAGCTGCTTCTCATCAGAAGTAAGAAACTGCACTGCAAACAGCCCCACTCAAATAATAACTGTACAGGGGAACAGCTGCACCAGTTTAACTCCTACATTGTGCGGCCGTTACTGGAACCAACGGAGTCGTGGCTTCCAGCCACCGCCTTGAGAAATCCAGGCAGGGAGCCAAAAATCTGGCCTGGCAAGCTGGCCATAGCTCACTGCACAGGAACTCACCTGGGCTTCCCCTGCTCTTCCTCCAGCCTGCCTCTGTCTGGAAGTGCACAGCTGCAGAGAGCCAGGCCTGGCAGAAGGGAATGTGTCAGTCCAGGCTGGCAGACTCGTTTCCAGGCTTCCAGCCCAACCTGGAGCGCTCCCCAATTAACGGTGGGCTGGTAGGTGCTTGCAGGCAGCTTTCATATCCAAGTGTTGTGCAAATGTTAAAGCTTCCTCTCTACTACTGTCTGCTCTCACCCATCTGAAAATGGGAAATCTTGGGCTGCAGGAGGGACCCCTCTCTCCCAGACCAGAAAGGGGGAAGAGAGGCATAATGCAGGAGAATTCCTGATACCTAGCTCCCTTCCAGCTTAACTGTTTCCATGCTACCTAGCATGTATGTGGGGCAAATATTCCTCTTTGTGGTGCTCTCTGCTTTGAAACTGCAGGATCCAAGTCAGGTAAAGGAGGCAAAAGCTATTTTCTTTTGCCTCTGAACAAGAGACTTTATTAGAGGACTAAAAAGAAATTGGAACATCCATGAAGCAACTTTGCCCTCACTCAACTCAGTGTAACACTTTTACTAAGGACTTTCTCCAGCCTTGTTCCTTCTCAGCTTATAGGAAAAAATCCTTTCCCTCCCTCTTTGGAGCATGCCCTTTGAAATGCCAACACAGCAAAGCAAAACAGCACTTGCAGGACCAGAGGCACAAAGAAGGCTACTGTTGAAGCCCACAGTGAAGGGGTTAACAAAAGACTTGAATATATTAAAACCCTCCGAATCTGACCTCTGGCACGGACACACACAGTGTTGGTGTACAAGCCAACCACTCCTGCTTAGAAGAAACAAACAGCCACTATTTTTCAGCAAGATAATTACCATTTTTTTCCATTGGGTATCCTAGTAAAAATGTAACAGAGCTGACATTAAAAATGCTTTCAGCCAGTTACCTCCGTCTGTGTCATCCCAGCTGCCAGCCCAGTCTGGCACTTGCCTGTCTTGTAAACTGATATTTAATGTATTCTTTGGAGTGTTCCCCATTCCTGGCTGCACAACTGGTCTGACCAGTGGAGTTTTCTTGCTGGACATTCCTGGTGTGCAGAAAAGTGGGAACATAAGTCATGCCACCTCCTGCCACACTGTGCCACAGGTCAGACAATGCAACAGGCACAGAACAAGGGCAAGGGCTGCCTGGACCACGAAGAGGAGGGTGTTCTATGCACACAACAGGTTTGGCCAGAACCAGGTGAGCAATGCAGAGAGCAGCACTAGGATGTGGTGTCCCATGTGCCTACAGCATCCTCATATTCCTGGCAACTGCTCTTGGCTGAAAATCCAAGAGAATCACAACCTAACAGGGTCCAGCTGCCCTTCTGCTCTACCTACCTGCCCAGGTAGAGGAGCAAAAAGAAAGAAGCAACACATTATTTCTGCATTATACTTTTCATCAGTGCAGATTCAAGTGCTTTCCAAGGGAGGGAAGTGCCACTGCTGCCTCATCTATGCAAAATGGGAAAGTGATACACTCAAGGCCACTTGAGCCAGCCTGGCACAGCCTCCTTCTGACACAGGCTCTATCTGCTGCACCACACCACCATGCACCAGCACTGAAAGAGCTGGATCCAAAGCCTCTAGAAACCTTTCTCCTCTTTATGTATTTTTGAAATCTTTAACAAAAATTGCCACCAACTGAAATTTTTCTAGGGCTTGGGATTGTTTTTTTGGCACTTGAGAAGTGACACATTCTTCCTTGGCAGAAGACCTTATATGGTAAATCGCAGCTCAAACAAGCCTTTTTCACTTGCATAATACAGCCCCTGAAAAGAAGTTTTTGAATGGTGAGGCATCAAGGAGAGTCTGAACAACAGCAGAGAAATCAGACCCACTCGTATCCCAAGGGCAGTCAGAGCAAGAAAGTGTAGGAGCTAGGATGGAGAGTAGTCTGATGGGGGAGGCCAGCCCAGGAGACAACAGGGAGATGGAGGGTCAATCCCACTGAGGGCAGAACCAAAGCAGCAGGATACCAACAGTTAAAATGCAACTTAGTCAAGTCATCCTACAGCAGGTAGAAAAAAGGAGAGAGCAAAACAAAGGACATAAAAGAAACCAAGAAAGGGGGGGGACACACACAGACTGTGACAAAGGAGGGGAGTAAGTCTTTATGAGAGGCACAAAGAAGCTTTTCATTAATAAAAGCAGTGGAGGCAGCTCGTACAGCTCATTTCCCAGAGACAGGCAGAGCCAAGACCATCAGCCCAGCCAGGGAAGGAGCAACACTCAGGGCTCCAGAGAACTCCAGTCAGGATGCCCGTCCATGGCAAAGGGGCCTTGATGTCTTCCCACTTCCAAACCTCCAGGGCAAAACACATGGTCTGAATCTCACCTCGAAGCGAAGAACAGGCAGGGCTGAACCCCAGAGTGGGACTAACTGCTCACACACTGCAGCACCAGCTCGGGAGAGGGGCTCCATCACAGGCACTGTGGGTGAGGCCAGGGATAAAGGGGAGCAGAAGCAAAGGAGCCAGGGAGGGACAAGTTTAGCTCTCCCAGCAGCAAGAACCACTTCACCTCAGCTCACCGTGTCAGAGGATGTCAATCCTCCAGCCCAGACAAGAGTAAGCTGCCATGGTTCGTTCACATCCCAAGCTCCTGCCAAGCAGCCATGAAGCTGTGTGGAATGATGCCAAGGGAAGAGAAGTATTATAATCCACCACCTCTCTTTTTGTGATGGAGAAAGGGAGGGGAAAATCCTTCCTTGGGTTACTAAGCCCATGCTTGAATCCAGTGCAGGAGGGGGTTGGCCTGTGTAACTTCTACTTTCTTCATGGAAAGAACATGAGAAACTCCAGTGCCATGCTGCAGTGAAGTGTCCAGGCAGGATCAGGTTTTAGGATGTCTCCACCTTGACTCCCTGTACCAGGAAGGAACCAAAGTGGGGGGATACTCCCTGTGCTTCCTCTCTCACACCAGCAACCTCCCAGCTCCTGCTCTATCCCTCAGGAGCATCACACACTCAACATGTCTATGTTTTGACCTCTAGCATCTCTCTCTAAGTTCCTGCTGCCACTGGAAACAGGCCAGCAAAGAAGCGTGAACAGTCTGATGGTGATTTCAAGCAGCCAACCAGTCTGGACATTGCTGTTCAAATGAGAAGGTTAGGAGGTGCAGAATAAGGCAAAGGGTTTGAATACAGCACACTTGGCACACAGTGTCTGCAGGGTTTCTGTTGCTATATCACACAAGCAAGGTGTCAGGTTACAGACTAAACCAAAAGTAAAACATCAGAAGTTACTTACCAACTTGTTGTTCTCATACACATTTTCTTTACTAAGGGAGTCGAAGTTTCTGAAATACAGAAAGAATAGAAAAATCTCAGGCTGGTGTTGCAGAGCAAACTGCTTCACTTCCAGCTTCTCAAACCTCTTGGAGCCTCACTGGGACAGAGCAGCCCCATACCCTCAGACAGCTCCAGAGAGAGCAGCGTGGCAGATCCCACCCGAGACAGTCACAGACGTGCTGTACCTCCCAGGGCAGAGATGTGCAGCAGGCAGAGCCATCTGCCCACAGGCAGCACAAGACAATCTGGCACATCTACCCTTGCAGGGCTGACTCCCACAGCTGCCAGTGGACAGGACATGCTGATGCCAAAACATCCCAGTCAGATTGAGGGGTTCTGCTGAGATAGCCAGGAGCAACCTCTAACTTATGGGGTGGTTTCTGTTCCCCAGAAAAGCCTTGCTTCTCTCCCATCTCATAAAGATACACCAATGCCTGCCAGCCAAGTTTTAACACTCTCTCCCTGAAAGTATTTCCCAGTCATATCTATGTTCTTCTCCTATCTTGAAAGTTGTCTCCACACAGAGAGACCTCAGCTCCAAGGAGGTCTCTCATGGATCCCTCATATGCTGCACGAATCACATGCTTCTCCAACACACTCATATCTCAGAAGATCCTGGGCCCAGCAGCACCCAAGTTCTGGTTTCAAATCCTCTCTTCACCTCTGTAAGAGCTCCACAAAACCAGCACCAGGAATCTGCCTGGGAACTACCTCTGCCCACAACACCATCCTGCGGCTGATAACACCAAAGTTGCCAGCAGGAATCTTATTCTGCTTTCCCTGGGGCTGTACTTTTGATCTGTAATCATAACCAATAACTGAAAAGGAAGCAAGAATTATTGTTTGCAAGCTACAAGCCAAAGCAAACAATTCCTTTCCGTTGTCCCCAGATATCATCTCCCTCTTCCCCTCTCCCCAGGTTTGCTCTCCCCATCTCTGGTCCAGCCCAGATGCCATTCTCTCTGCACTGTGCTGCGAACTCGGAACCTGGGACCTGGCAGGACAGGGATGAAAGCACAGAGAATAATGAGTTTGTGCTACTGAAAGTAGAGCCACAGTGTGCTTCCCTCGCCCATAGCAGAACGTGTCCCTGGCTTAGGAAACAGCCACAATCAGCCTTGTTTTAAACTGACAGCCACTTGCTAAATTGTGAATACAAAACTGGCTGTTGGCTGGCAGCCCTGCTCTCCAACACTGCTCCCTCCTGCCCAGGCAAGCGGGCGGGGTCAATTCCCTGCCGATAACCCCGTTTCACTTTACAATCCTTGTGTCTGCTGGAAAAGAGCTAAGCGAGAGGCTGACATCCGAGAGGAAACTCTCCTCACTGATAAACTGAAAAGGCTACAGCACCAACTTTGCATGTTCTGCACTTCTGCACTTTCTACCCGGTGTGGACCTACCCCGTGAGCCAGTCCCTCACCTGCGAGAGGAGCCAGGGTAACAGTGTGACAGCCGGGGCAAAGCCGGCCCACTGCGACCTATTCATGAGACAAACACATGATCTGTACCGCAGCACGGGAACTTTTTCCACCACTTGCAACAGCAAGGAGCAAGCCAGGTCCTTTATCTGCTTAGTACAGAAGGTGGAGCATTACATCATAAATAAGAGAGGCACCTTCAGCAGGTTTGCTCATCACGCCACAGCTTATGCCTCCTCCCAGCTTCCCACATCCGGTACTGCTACGTGGGATAAGGAGGGAAAGAATGATAGATAAGACCCAAAGGTCTAACTCCCCCAAGGAGCACGTAAAGAAAAGGCACATCCCACTCTAAATCACGGACTCTTTCCTGTGCAAAATCAAAGGGAATTGAGGAGGTTTTTCTTCAAGCAGTGCTCCTGCCCAGAGATTTCCCTTCCCTGAGACAATGGATTAAAAAGAGCAACAAAAATAATCAAAAGCCAAAAAAGTTTCAGTGAAACAATAGATATGATCATCCTGGTTGAGTCAGGCGAGAAAAATGTCTTTTTCTAAGAACCAGCTGAAGGAAGTGATTGCACTGTTCTGCCTCACTCCCAGTTCTGTTCCCAAATAGTCTCTGTAGCAGGAAAATGAATGAAAACACCTGCAAGAGCAAAGAGGAGCTCCTGCTTCCTTGGTCATGCTGACACTTAAAACATAACACACTGGAATTACTATTTACTGTCAGTTAATATCCTTCAACCACGCTGAATGCTGTTTGCTGTGATGGTGTGTGCACTGCCTGGCATGGAGCAGAGACCTAAAAACCCCAATCTTTTCAATGTGAATGTCTCAAATCCCCTTCTATTCCTCGAAAGAGACTGCAAACAATCAGGTTATTTGGTCATTTCAAGAGTCTCCTGATGTCTCAGCATCACTTCTTCCCTGGATATTCAGGTGAACTGCTTACATATAATATTTCTTTCGGAAATTGATCTTGCTGGTGCATCTCCTATCTTGGAGTATCAAAGCTCTCTGGACCAATGTAATCCTAAGACAGTAAAGCTAATACAAACAGAGAAGTAGGAGTTCTCCACTGAAAAAACACAGGCAACTGAATTAACTGGAAGAGGTGAAAAATATAAACATGACCCAAGAGAAGGCCTCCAGTGCTGGAAACAAATCAGAGTGGATTTCACTAGCATAGGAATAAAGGTGAAGTTTTTAGCTCCCCCAAAAAATCCTTCCCTTAGCAAAAGCGTGGCTGTGTATTTCTCAGGTCCACAAATCTCCGTGACCACCCACTGCTCCAGCTGCAAACATGCCACAGTCCTCTGCAAGCACATGTGCTTCCACAGGAGGAATCTCTGCTGCTGCTACTGCAAGCACTAACTTGATTGGAAACTTGACCTTGGAGCAGACTGAGAAAAAAAAGTAAAACCCAGAGCCATGATGGCACCAAAAAAGTTTCTGCTTCTTGGCTCTTTTGTGCTGTTTTCTCCATAGACAATGAGATATGAGCAGTCAAGGGGATCACTGAGAAAGAGCAAGGTGCCCTTTGCCAGCTCACAGTCCTTGGACAGGGGGCTCAAATCCATTGTGCCCTGCTGGGAACAGGACCTTCCAGCTGCGCTCTTTCTGGAGGTGCAAACACTTGGGGGACAGGGACAGGCTGGGAATCCCAGGTGGAAGATGGCCCCCTTCCACACTCCTGCTCATCCTCCTCTCAGGAACTCTGCTCCACCCTGCTGTGCTCTTGCTGGCAGCTGCAGTGTGCTGCTGGGGTGACCGACAACAGACAAGGCTCCCTGACACCCAAACCATCCTCCCCACACCTGCACCTGTCACACAATCCACAAACCCACGAAGCCAAGCAGGAGGCTCTGCTTCACCCCAGCCTCTTGCTAAGGACATGGAAACTGCAGGCAACTCGTCCTCAGCAGGGTCAGGACCCTCCCTGCCCACACTGACTACCTCAGCCTCATCCTGCCCCACTGAGCTGACAGTGACCTGGGAAATGCTGCTGAAGGAAAGGGCACTCACTGCTGCTCAGCTGCCAAGAGGGATTTCACAACCAGCCCATTCACCAGCTTGCAGTCTGTGAAAGAGCAAGATCCCAGACAAAGAGAAGGTTCTTAATCAAAACCTTTCCTTGACATCTGGCATTAATATCTGAGCGAGCGTGCACAGCTCCCCTGCCTCTTCTAACCCACTTATCAGGCCAAGGTCACTAAAACCGTGGCTGGAGCTTGCACAACCATCACCACCACACATGGCAGCTGCTGTCCTCAGCCTCCCACCACGCTGCCACGAGGCTTCATGTCCCTCTGAATAGAGGAGTCTCAGGACTCCACAATCATCCCAGAAAACAGGCTGGGACCTGCCTGACACAGCGTGTGTGCCTGGCTGGGGCTGGCTATGAAGCACTCCTCAGCTGGGATGAAAAAAATGAATTTCCATGGTAAATCAGCATGCATCTTCCCTCCCCCTGAGCATCCTTGTATGAGTGGGAAGTGAGTGGGAAATGCATTTCTAATTTTACACAGCCTGCCCTGTTCACTGATAACACACAAACCAACATCAGCTAAGTTCTGGAGAAGTTACCGCAGTTTTTTGTTTTCCATCAAGAAAACAGGAAGGGAGGAGAGACCCCCACCAGCCTGTCATCTGAGCCACATATCCCACAAGAGAAGCCTGTGATTATGTCCATGTTTTGCAATTGCTTGAAGTTTTCCTGGTAATTTCTCAGGCTCCTGCAAGGAGAAATCCCCTGCACTCAGCCCAAGAATGTTATTTATATAAACCAAGACAGAAGACACACTGTTGCAAAACTCTGATGCCGTGACTAAATTGTTCCGCAAGCGATTTATACAGCAGAGCTGCTGCAAGCACACCAAGAGCTCCAAACACCAATTACCCTTTCCTAGTTTTATATTCAGTCTGACAGTCTTAATCTTTAACAGGGATCTTTGCTAGAAGCAAGGGCAGGAGCCCCGGATGAGCCCCTGGGAAGCAGGAGTGACAAACCACATGTGCACCCAGCTGCATTTCTCTGCTGGTGTCTCCTGCACCAAGAACAGTCAGAGAAGCTTTTACAGACATAAGGACAGTCTGCACAAGTATTCTGCTCCAGGATCCAACACATGACACCTGGCAGCCCTGGCCAACAGCCACTTGAAAGTGTAATTTCTTTCCAGCAGGACTTTGCCCAGCAAGGATACACCTGGTGCTTTCCTGTATTACAGCACTGACACTGAGGAGGGAGGTCACAGATAAAAGCTTCTCCTACTTTAACCTCCAGGCAGTCCTTGCCGAGCTGGTCCAAGTCAGAAAGAGCTTCTGTAAGGTCCTGAATAAAGTCAGGCAGAGTGTCCATCATAAAAGAAAATGAATGGGAACAGAGAGATGCCAGAAGGAACATCTTCCCTCTTCAGCACAGAAGAATATATTTAAGATATGTCTATCCACAACCCTTGCTGCACAGTTCAAGGATTATAAACAACACACTAAACTGGGCAACGGGATTGTTCCAGTTCTCAAGTTGCTGAGCCCCTGTGTTCAGCCATGCTCCAGATGGGCCAGCGACAGAGTCTGCCAGGAAGCAGTCACAGCCCCCCTACGAGCCCCTCCTGGCCACCTCAACCTTTCTGCCCTGGCATTTTGTATTTTTGGGACTGTGAATCAAAGGAAGGAAAGGAAATATCTGGAGTCACATGGACATGACAGCATGTCAGGAAGTCACACACAGCAACACCCTGGTGACTTGCCCAAGCACTGGGGACAACACAGAAAGCGTGCCTGAGGCTCCTGCACTAACCTCCTGCTGCCCAGGCCTGCTCCAGCCTCTTTTCAAGTTTCAATACAACAGAGGAGAGAAAACAGGAGGAGACCTTCTCTTGGGTTCCACCAGAAGTGAGATACCCGTAAGAGGGATCTCTGCACACAAACCCATGTGGCAGGCTGTCCTGGGAGCGTGAGGAAAAAGGCAGAATACATGGGACAGGAGGAAAACTGCAGTAAAGACCACCCAACCTGTTCCTCTACCTGCTGGACATATCTGACCAGGAGAGACCTAATGCTTCAAACAATACTCCTGGGCATGCTTTGAGCTGCTCCCTTGCCTTTACCTCTCCCCTCAATTCCCCCATCTAAAAGTCCAAAGAACCCAGGAGTAAAAGCAAAACCAAAAGAAAAACCAATTATGAAGCAGGATCTGTGACCCCCTTTTGTTAACATTTGGGCAGGGACAGTTCAAAACCCTCAGGGCATGGAAAGCACTTTAACTTCCCACAGGCAGAGCTCTAGATGGGAAAAACAAGGATGTGCAGGAATATAGTGGCTGTCGGGCCCTGCCCTTTTACTGCATTTTGTTTAAATAGCCCTCGCCTCCCGACTGCTGAGCGCTGCCGTCGGGCTGAGCGAGGAGAGCCCAGCCAGAGCAAACACAACAGCAAAGAAGGAAACGCTCCCTCAAAGATCGGTGCCTGAACTTGTTTTGCAATGGAAAGGACACATTTAAAACATTTATAACTCAGCCACAGATGGAAGAAAAGGGAAAAAGGGAAAATATAGGTGTGTGGGGGGGGAAAGCACATGTAGGCAGAGGGAGAGCAGAGCTTTTCTCCTGGAGATTTCGAGCGTGGGTGTGAGCAGATTGCTGCTGGTGGGTGATGTGTGTACAGGGAAGGCAAGAGCCCAGGGCCCGGGGTCCACAGCTCGATGGACGGCGGGATGACCACAGCCTGGTGAGGGGTCCTGGGCAGATGGAGGATGTGGGGCCACAGCCCGATGGACGGCGGGATGGCCACAGCCCATCTGCAGCTCGATGGATGGTGGGATGGCCACAGCTCAGCAAGGGTTCTGGGCAGACGGAGGATGCCGGGTTTGCAGCCCGATTGACTGCGGGGTGGCCGCAGCCCGGCGAGGGTCCCCGGCCACGAGCGGGGGGTCCCAGCCCCGCCGAGCCGGCAGCCCCAGCGCGGACCTCGACGCCCAGCCAGGTACTCACATGAGGTCGGGGCGGTGTCGGTGCAGGATGGCGCAGAAGGCGAGGCCGTCGCGGAACGAGGTGGTCATGTTGGTGATGCTGACATCGCGGTAGCCCTCGCACTGCTGCCGGCACCAGAGCTGCAGGTTCTGGATGGCGGCCATGGCCCCGGCGGGCGCCGCGGGGCTCGGCAGGGCCGGGCAGGGCTGCGGACCCTCCGCCCCAGCCGTGCCCAGCCCGGCCGGAGCTGCCGGCGGGGGGCGGCCGGACCGGCCGGGAGGAGGCGGGGAAAGGGGCGGGCGAGGGGCGGGGGCGGCCCCGCGGGGCCTCCTCCCCTTGGGCTGTGCCGGCCGGGAGCGGGGGAGCGGCGGGGAACGCGGGGATGTGGCTGCGGGGCGGCCTCGCCCCACGGACACCGGGGCAGCAGCACCCCCGGGACCGCCCTGTCGCGACACGGGACCCCACACAGCGCGCTTCAAGGGCTTTTTTTGGTTTTTTTTTTTTGCTCCCGCACAAAAACATTCAAGTGTCCTCCTTCTCGAAGGGGCAGCCGCAGCGGGGGAGTCCTGAATCGTTTTTAGTCGCTGGGAAGGGTGTTTTCCCCTATTTGGAGGAAAAAAGTTAAAAATCGCGATAAATCACTTAAATTTAACTGTCCTCTGGGTAATCCCGCGCTGGGAAGGCGGATTTATGCCCAGCATCACCATTCTCTCTGTTGGTGTGAAACCAAGTACAAGTGCTGCAGGGGAGCCACCACGAGCCCCTTTCCCACCCTCCTGAGATACCACTGGCCACAGAACGAGGAGGAGGAGGGAGGACGAAGCAGGGCTGCCCAGAGGTCTCATGGTGGCCGGGGAGGGAGGGAGGCCAGCCAGGGCCAGAGGATCTGTCCGTCCTGGGGCAGCACATCAGGCATTGGCAGCTGTCATGGAATCATGGAGTGGTTTAGGTTGGAAAAGACCCACAGCCACGTACCTCTGCACCCCATCCCCACAGAGAAGCTTGGGGTGGTGGGTGAGGGAGCAGGAAGGTGGCTCCTGCTGCCGTCCTGCCCTGCTGGGCTCGCTCCAGCCAGCACTGTGGTGGCCAGTTCATTACAGCTGCCCCACAACACACACATCCCATAAAATAACTCACCAGACCTCATGCAGCTGCCAAAACAGCAGAAAAGACAAGGTAACACTTAAAGAGCTGCCTATAAATTAGGTAAAAATAATTAATAATACATATAATATATTAACAGCATTTCTGTGACATGATATGGATAATATACATTAATATATAAATACCTTACGAATAATTCAGAGTGTTTCCATTTCATCAACAATCACTGGCCAATGTATTTACTTTATGGTAAGGATTATACATTTCATTATAAATGGCTTGCTGGGCATGTCAGCAACTTTTACATCTCCATTCACTTTATTATTAATGGTTTCCTGAACAGTAATGGCATAATAATGCACACAATGCAGCATGAATATTTGATGTGGCATCTATAGTCTCCCATTTATCATTTATAACAGGCTACAAAAACATTATAAAACATTTATTACAAATTTATAGATCACTTTATACTAAAACAAAGTTGTGTTATAAATACATTATTAATCCTTTATGCCTTTTATAGGAATCCCTTGTAATAAGGCCTTAGCATATGTTGCTGCACGACCATAGCAAGAGTGGTGTGGTGAGGAGGAAATACGGCACGGTGAGCCTGCTCCCAAGTCCTGGGCGTGTTCTGTGAAGGAAAACAGAAACATCTGCACTCAAAATTAATCAGACTACCAAGGGACCAATCACAAGAAATGCTGGATTAACTCAAAGTCGAGTTTTTTCGCCCCTCTCTCAAAAAAGACGCTTGCCTTTGCAGCACCGGAGCCCTGAAAGCTGAGCTGTCCCACAATTCCACACCACCTTTTCATTAGATTAATAAAATTTGCATAATTTATGAAAAGCCTGGCTAACAACGGGCGGCCCTTCCCATCCTCAGGTAACGTAGGGCTTGGTGAGAAATAAAGAGGGTGTGCTGGGTTTAGGAAATGTATTTGTGGGGTTTCTTTCTGTGAGTCCCACAGACTGTTTCGCAGTGTGCATCCCCTGCCACGTTTGCAATAGATGTAGTACAGCACTGGGAAACGAGGAGAAGGAAATGATGTTTGAAAACGGAGTGGTTGCCAGTTGCTGTTCATACAAACAGTGAAAATCTGCTTCTGAGCACAGCTTTGACACAGCTGTACTTACCCCTTTCAGATTTAATGGCCCAGATGGGGCATGGTGCAGGGAATGGGACTTAGTTTTTTAAAAATATATTTGTTTAACATGACAATCTGTCTTCTAACGAACCCGGTTAATGAGTCGATGCAGTTAGTCCCTTCTCATTACCTCTGCTTTGGGAAGGGCAGCTGGGGCTGGGTGGCAGGGGATGCAGACCCACGGAGCGGAAAGCCAGGCTGGACTTGGAGAGCAGTTGTGATTTCCTGTGTATCACAGGCTGCTATGTTCCACCTTGTCCCTCCCTCCCACTGAGCCCTGGTTTTGACCGAGTCGGTTGTACCACAAAGGCATCCAGGCTTGCAGACAGCAGAAGAAGAAACTTGGAGTTGCTGGCTCCAAGGTGTGCATCCCAGGAGAGGGTTAGGGTGGAGGTACAGCCCTTAGTGCACCAGAAGCAGGTCGGTATTATACACTGAGGTGATTAAAATGACATCGCTGAAGGAGTTTGCTAATGCAGTAAGAGTATTACTGCTGGGACGGTAATGCTTTCCAAAGTACAGGTATCAGAGCCTTGTGCAGTGTTCTTAGTTGGTGATTAAGGAGAGCTCTGTAGGAGTTTACAGTTATGATGAGTCTTTAATGCACCAATAGGTAAACTAACCAGCACTAGAGAGAGGAACGGGGCAGGAAGGGAGCAGAGCTGCCTGCACAGCTGCCTACATGTTACCCACAGCTGCTGTGCTGCCAGGATGTTCCTCATGGGATGATGGTTACAAACCCAGACTCTGGATTGTATTTTTCCTTTCTACAACTTTTCCTTTGAGGAGCCTTACATGTCCTTATCCTGCTTTGCAGACCTTGCCCCTGCTCACTGAGCTTTTCCCAGTGCTGCTGGGTGAGGTTTCCCACCTGCAATGCACAGCTGGCTCATGGAGAAAAGCACATCCTTGGAGCACAGTGCCTGTTCCCCTAGATCTCTTCCCAAGGCATGTTTGGAAGCTTGTTGGAGCAGCATACCACAGACATGGACTGATTTATTCTTCTCTACCTACAGACACTTTTCTTTCTCTTTCTCACTCCTTCCCAGTTCTCTTCCTAGATACCAAACTGCAATGGAGAAATGCTGAGTGCTTCCTGACAGTTGTTATGACTGTGATTAGTGAGGATCACTCTCTGCCATCACCTCTTAAATTTATCCTGGATCCCATATGCAGTAGCATGGACTTCACTATTTGTAGAGAAAAAAACCTTAAATACGTGACTAGGACCACCCTAAAGCCCAAAGAAAAACAACCAGCATTTGTTAGCTTGAGGACTGGAAGACAGGAAGGGTCAATTCCTTGTATCAAACAATGCTGAGGCTTCATGAAGCTGAAAATCAAGTGAGGCTTTTTTTTTTTTTTTCATAAGAGAGAGTAACATCATAGAAAAATCACATCTTTTAACTATTGTTAGAAATTAGCTGATCAAACTGAGCTACTTCCTAATTTTGCCGCGGGCTGTGTGCAGGGCTGTTCACTCCCAACAATAGGGAGTGTGTGTTGTAGCCAAGAGCTCTCATACATTCCTGTGCCAATGGCTTGTATTAAATCGAGGGATTCAAAACAAGAAGGAAAAAGTATGCATCTCATCAGTAACATGCCTCATCAGCTCTCTCTTCCCAGAAGGCAGCCAGGCTGACTCCACAGAGACAGCAAAGCCCAAAACAGGGAAAAGAAAGCCCCAACAATTTCACAGCTACTCACACAGAAATGCTTCTGCGTGGTAACCCGCCTCTCCTCTGAGTCTGACTAGTTTGACCTGCAAAAGTAGCAGAAAAAAAGTTATTACCAAATTCAAGTCTGAACAAGAATTTCCACCGAAAAAAGATGGAAGTGAAACGTGAAGTTACAGCAAAAGGCACTTTGGGAAAGTTCTCTGCGACACATGCCCCTGAGAAGCTCATAAATGTAAATCCTTTATCCTAAAACCTCAAAGAAAAAAAACCCAGTGAGCATCAGAGCAAAGTGTGTCCTGTCTGTCAATCGAGCATAACACAATGTCACATCAAACCAGAAAAAAGTCTCTCCTTTGTCCCTCCTGCCTGCCATCCAGATGATTTGCTGGCTTTCCTGTCCCCTGAAACAGTGAGGTGAGGGACAGGCTCAGAAAGTTATTTCCAGAGACTGATCACATCCTGCATCCTAGTCACCAGGTGAGAGGAAAAATAAAAAGGCCATAAACAGCAGCTTGGTGGGTCACCAGTCCCAGGGAGCTAAAAGCAGGTCTCCAATAGTATTGGGGATGGTATTTATTTCAGAAGGTGATCTCCCCTTCTGTTCTGAGGAAGGGGAAACAGGTGGTGGTGATCCCCAATCTTTGCACTGCCATGGCAGAGCGCTCCCTCCATCCTCTGGGAGCTGCAAATGTCACCATTCTTATCATAAAGCAAAAGCAAAGGTGTTTTGCTGATCAAAATTTGTTTGGATCACGAGATTGGGTGAGGTGACCCCATGTTTATCAAGACATCACCACAGGAACAGGACCCACCCCGGAGCAAGGAGCTGGCTTGGGCACTTGGAAATGCATGTCTTATCAGTGGAGCAGAGTTTAAAACCTGTAAAGCCAATACAATTTGTTAGTCATTAACAGTGTGAACGTGCTGAAGTGAAAAAGCACTCTGCCTTTTCCAGGCCCTTTGTGGACATGAATAAGTGAAGCTTCCTTTTCCTGGTGGTGGGGGTAAATGAGGTCTTGTTTCACAGGAACACAAAGACACTTGCTCATCATTCAGCTTACTGCTGAACCCTGAAATCCAGCTGGAACCTCATCTGGAAAAGAAGCTCGCTCTTACCTCAGGTTACTAACTTAATAGCAATAAAATCCTTGAGACAGAGTAACTCTAAAGGCCAGAACTTTCCACTTTTGCACTGAATTGATCTGACAAAGTACAAATTGCCTTGTTTTCATCCAGACCAAACCTGAAGCACTATGTGATTTATTTGGGGGAGAACAGGGACTCCCACAGAATATCTATGATAGTACAAAATTTGGACTCTCTCCAGTCCTGTCCTAGCAGCCACTGGTGTCCTCCAAAGCCATCAGCACCTGCTTGTCCCTGTGTTGCTGCCTGGTGTGGGGGGTACTACAAGCTCTGTGAGACAACTCATGATAGATGTGGTTTGGGATGTCCCCTTCACTCTGTGCTGAGTGCCCTTAGAGGTCTCACTCCTCTCCAAAGACATTCCCAATAAAACTGTAAGCATCTCTTTAGATTTTGAATCTCATTATTGGTTCAAAAAACCCAACCAAAACAGAGAGAGTGAAAGGGAGGTAATATTATTACTCTTCTGGTATGTTTTCCATTATTTGCATAATTGCTTAATGCTAATAAGACAATTAGTGATTCTTACAGCTTAATAATTACCCAGCAATGACTGGCCTATTGTAGCTTAATGAATTTTTTAATTGTTGCTGGGGGTCTTGACATTTTTTGCCCACTATCTTCTTGTGTTAGAGATGCTGTTCATGCAAACAAGGTAATGCCAAAGGCACGACACCACCAGCTGCACAGGACAGGCAGATTTGTCATTATAGAGGTCTGATTTTAAAAGGACGGGAAATTGTAAGCTCTAAATTCTGCTGCTGTAGGGCCAAATTATCTAAATACAAGGAGAGACAACACAGAGATCAGTCCACCTTAGGCAAATGCTACCCCTGTAGCAGCCAGGCTATTTAGCTGGTGTGGGGCTGGCTTTGATGTTCCCAAAGCTAACAAAAGTCTTACCATTTTTAGCTTTTAGTGAACTACTCTGTGAGTTAAGTGTGAATCATACTGTCCTGAACTGTGGTATGGCCAGAAGGAAGTTAATTGAGGGCAGGCAGGGGTGGGATTGTGTTTGTCACTGATGGAGGTCACAGATGAGGCTGGCTGGAGGAAGAGGATAGCAGGGCCCTGGGGAGCAGTCCCAGGAATAGACTCCACAGCCCACATTTACTCACAGATGCCAGGTAATGGAGATAGAGTTTTCCTCTCCTTTTTCATTTTGCACAAGACTCCTTGCATGCTGTTCCTTGCAAAATGAGGCATCTCTTTATCCTTTCTTGTTTTCAATGGCTGGCCCAACATTGGTGCCTTTAACCATGAAATCCCAGTTGTTGGCTCTTACCTGGGCACCCCTCCCTGCTGTTGACGTAGCAGGTTGGGCAGATTTTCCTCTGAGCTCCATGTTGGGACTCTTCCAGCTCCCCAATCCTAAGCATGTCCCAGAGGCAGCGGCCGCTGAGTCAGGAACATGCAGGCACCTCCCTTGTTCATCATGCCCTGCTCATGGACGAAACTCACATGATATCCCTCATGGTTCCTGGGATGCACAGCCTTGCCTAGAGCTGGGTCAAACAGCCACAACCCTGCACCAGGGCAGCATCACCTGCAAGGGGCCACACTTCCAGCCACAAGGGTCTGGGAGGAGTGTGGTATGGCCAGGTTAGAGATGCCCACTTGTGCCCAGCCAAGCAGTGAAGGTGTATCATGTGCATGCTGGACGAGTGTCCATCTCCCTTCAAGGCTGCCATATCTCGGTCAAAACACCATGTTTTTATGACCACGGGTCATAAAAACATTTATCTCTGCGGCAGAGAGAAATAATTCACAGCAGGAAACCATCACAGAAAGTGCCTGATGTTTGCAGGGGATTTGAGATCCCCTGATGCTTGCAGGGTGTGGAGGTGGGAGCTGGTCACCTCTGTGGGGAAGCATCTGGGCTTTGGGAGCACCCAACCATGGGCTGAGGAGGTGTCACATCCCTCTTCTCCCAATCCTCATCTCTCCTGCTGCACTCTGCCTACACCATGCCACCACCTCCACCCAGGCATGCTGAGGCCTTTTCCCAGCCTTGATTCAGCTATTCCTGCCCCATCCTTGACAGGCAGTGCTCAGGGAAAGGGCTCTGCAGTCCCTCAGCTGCTCCAGGGCTGCCCAGCTCCTCCTGGGCTCCCTTCACTCCCCAGCCCTGTACCACCTCTACCCAGTGCCAGCCATGCAGGTATCCAAGCAGGGCCAGCTGATGCACAAGGGTTGTGCCAGCCCTGCCCTGAGCTGGGTGCAGCCACAGGCTGGAGAAAAAACCCGTGGCCAGTTTTCCCTTCACTTCATGCCTCCCCTGCAGCTGGAATGGGATTCCAAGTGTATCTGAGTAGACAAAAAGCCTCTGCATGAGCCAGTGTTAAGCACATTCCCCAGCCCCAGACACCAGCCCTGGCAGCCCAGTTCTGCTAAGGAAGCTTCTTGACATGGCAGAAAACTGTCTAAGCAGGGATTTTGCACCATTTTGGGATGTGCTGCCTGACCGGCAGATGGGAGCAGTGACTTGCACTGGGTGAGTCATGGGGGCCCCCGGGTTTGGCCAGGAAAAGCTCTGCAAACCTCCTCAGGGCTCCTCTTCTCAGCAAGGCACCAGCTCAAGACAGAGGAGATGGCCCCAGCCCCCAGGAGGAGCCCAGCAGACCCATGAAGGGTGACACTGTCAGCTCAGCCAGGATGGGAGGAGAGAAGGTGCTCAGCCAGGCAGAGATGAAAGTTACAGAGCACAGATTAAAAGGCGGGTGAGTGTCAGGCCATCAGTGCCGCTGTCACCAACCATTTGAGAGCTGTCACGGCTGCCTTCCCTGACAGCAGCGATGGGCTCCTGCCCTGAGCTGTCTTTGCACAGCCAGGCACCCCCTGACAGCCCTGTTCTCAGCCCTGATCTGGTTTTGGTGACGTGCTTCAAGCCAGGGCAACCTGCTTAGCTCCACTGGGTCAAAGCAGAGGGTGGCAGCAGAGCAAATGCATCGTGGGAACCTTCAATACAGCAAAAAAGCAGAGAGATCAAGAAATCACAGATGATGCTTTTTGTACTGGGAGATCTGTGGGAAGGTTTAGCTTTGCAGAGTAACCTCCACCCATGTTCTCTCCCAAAAGATGATTGCTGCTAAAGAGATCCTTCCACCTTCACAGGCACATCTCTTTCCACACTGCTTGCAAAACCTGGCCGTCCTGGTTCGAGGGCTCATGAAGTTGTTCTGCCAACATCCAAGCGTGCCCTGCTCTCCTGAAATAGGCATTCCAGAGCAAGTCTGCTCACCACAGGCACTGCCAAACAGACACAGTCGAATTTGGGTCCTACCGTGCTGTTTGGTTTTGCCTGCAAATATTTCCAGTTGCAGCCCTGAAGCAGGATATCTGGAAAGCCCCAGTAGCAGGGAGGATCTTCCCCAAAGCACCACCACTGCATCTGACTCGCTGTCTCTGTGCAGTAACAGTCTTGAGATATTTTCCTTGCTCCTTGATTCAAAGTCCTGTGAAAAGCCCTTTTCCAGCCAGTCCCACAAGTTCCCAGCTGCTTTAGGCCCGCAGCAGCACCAGCTATCTCCCTGCTCTGACAAACTGAGCAGTGTCTTAATGATGTCTGATAAGGGACTAAGGTAAGGGTTCCCAGTGAGATTACTGGCTCCCCTTGGACAGGCGTTAATCCTGCTGTCACTGAGCCCCTCAGGAAACCCATTCCACTGACTTGATCTCCTTCAGCTGTTCCTCCACATAATTTATATGTGGCTAATTGCCACAGTAGTGGCTCCGGATGCGAAGCAGATGCTGCTGAGGAAAAGAGCATGTTGCATCCATAACTGATGGCTCTAATCTCTGTTTAAAGGCAAGGCTACTTACAGTTGATGGGAGGTTAAGATCTCCCCCTTTCTTCTCTGTCTCTCTGCAAAGCCAGCTGGACATTCATTCATGTTTTGACACACCAACAGAAGTGCTCAGCTGTGGTATTCCTCATGTGCAAGAACAGACAATATTTCTCCACCCTGCCACCCATGAGGTCACAACTGTCCCTGCCACCAGCAGGGAGATACAGACTTATTTACAGCTACCTATAAAATTCCCCCAGGACCTTTGTCATGAGAGTACTACAGAGTTTCTCTGCTAACAAGTGGAGTGCCAGAGGAATAGAGACAAATGATGTGAGAACAAACTGGTGACTGGAGAGCAAACATGCACAGCAGCAATTCCTCTGGAGCAGGGGGAAGGAAGACGCCTCCTTTTCTGCCCTCAAATGACAGCTGGCAAATAAGCCATCACCCTTATCAGCAGGCAAGGACCAGACAGGAGCGGTCAGAAGAGTCACAGGGAGGAACTGGCAGATCCCAAAGAGGAAACCCAGCTGTTTGTTCAAAGACTCCACTGTGACAGTGGCCAGCTGCTGGGATGTTTGCAGATGTACCAAGAAGTTTGTTTTACTTATTTTTAAACAAGTTTTCCAAGGAACCTCTTAAAAGTTGTCCTGTCAGCAGTTGGTGCTGACCAATCTCATCCATGATACCCCACTGACCCTTCCAAACCTCCTCCACTTCCTGCATATCCTATAAAAGGCCAAGATAGCTCTGTTAGCTCTTGGCCATGGAGACAGGTCTTCCAGAGATCCTTTGTCTAGAATAACAAGACTGAAGAACGGGGAGAGAGGGATGTCAAGCTACACCCAAGAGAGCAGAAAAAGGCATAATGGAAACAAAGAGAATTTTAATTATAAAATAAAAAATTCCCCGAACACCCATTCCCAGAAACCAAAGTGGTCTCTCCCCTTGCACAGATCTGCATGTTCCCTCTAACACAGAGGGTGCAGACACTTCAAATGCAAGGGCCATCACTCCCTTCTGCTCTCCCAGGAGCTCTGCCTTCTTGGAGAGTCAAGAAAACCCAAAAAACAAACTGACACCCACTGCTCCAAGGCCCCGTGAAGGAAGTGGTCCCTGTTTGGCACAATGTTCAGGATATTTTTCTCCCACAATAATGGCATCTTAGCCAGGCAGGTTGATGCTTGCCCTTTTCTGATCTTCAGTCAGCACACTCTCCTTTTCCAGCACAGTCTGGCTGGCCACATCTTCTCTTTGATCCTCCAGCACATGGGTTCCAATGCACTGTCTTCTTACAGGGCTTTAATGCAGCTGATGAGTCCATTAAATTAACTCCTCTGGAAGTGGAACTCTCAGAACCACATCTTCATATCGTGGCCTCCATGTGCAGAATCTTCAAGGCCTCTGAAATCTGAGAGCTGGTGTCGATCTGGCCATACATGCCCACCAGGAAGGCCCTGTGCAGCAACACTGCTGCGTGCTCTGTGGAAGGGATGGACAGCATGAGACTGCAAAGCAAGAGCAACCCGCCAACAGACACTGGGGTGAATGTTTGCAGCTGCACAAGAAATTCTCTCCTTCCATGAGAACATGGCACAATCCACCCTCTAACAGATCTGTGGGTATGTGATCACATGAGGGATCACAACTCAGAGAAAATCTGTAAGGGAGCAAATCTGCTCCAAGGAAGCCTCCCTTGGCTCTGTGTCCCCGTGATGCTCAGACCAAAGCTACTATTGGTATAGGTGTCTGATGGCCTGGTCTAGGCAACACTGACCCTTGGCAACTTCCCAGGGATGCTGTTCCCAGCACAGGACCCCAGCTTTGACCCTTGTGAGGCTAACCATGCCCCAAAGGCAGCAGATCTCAACTTACCTTGGCAAAGGAGGGTGTATTCAGGCAGGTTCCTCAGCGCTGTCTGCACCACCTCGAAGTCTCGGCTGCCAAGGCAGTACATGTAGGTGGGAAGGAAATCTGCAGCAATGCTGGGAGTAAAACATGATAGTGTCAGTACAGCCCAGATCACCAGTCAGGACAGCCTAAGTTCCAGGGGTCCTCACCTGGGGTTGTTCTGAATGGAGCGCAGAGCCAGGCTAAAGGCCAGGTTTCGGCAGGAATCCTCTGATGAACTCATCAGCTTCTGGAGGTTTGTCTGAAAAGTGGACAAATCTGGATCATGAGGCCATCCAAGGAGCACAAACTTCTCAGACTGGCAATACTACCCCTCCACACCAATTCAGCCCAACACAAATCCAGCAGGTACTGGCTGACCCTGGAAACCCCTCTTTGTAAGAAGGATTATCCCGGTTTTGAGCACTTTGAAGTACCCTTCTGTAATCTTACTCCATGTGGGACAGCTGAGCTTTCCCTAGGTTCCAGTTTTTTCAATAGAGCTGTTCTGTTCTCTACTTGCCCCAATACTGGGAAGAAAACAGAGCATTAATTCTCCCTCTGACATAAAATGGATGATGATAGACCCAATGTGCAATGGAGAGAAATACTGCCTACTCTTAGAAGGCCTAATTGAAGATACATTTTTCCTAAGATTCTGCAACAACCACCTAAAAAGCAGAGGAAGGGCAGTGCTTAAGCTGGCTGTGCAACACAGACCCTGGTGAGAAAAAAAATCTCTTCCTTCCAGAGGTAGTTTGAGACACCAACACTCACAGCAAAAAAGGAGAGAATTTCTGGCCTCCGTCTGGACATTTCATCGATGTCTGTCAGCACTTCCAGGATGTCTGGGGGAAGACACAGGTTGAAAGGGTGACTGAAATTCACTGATCCAGCAAAGGATCTTTTCCTTTTTCCCTACAAATCCAATCTCCCAAGCAGTCAAGTTTTCCCACCTGCACACAGAGTTAGTGTAATTAAGGCAGTTCTTCAAAAAAAGAGAACAGAGATGTGCCAGATCAGCACATCCCAACATGCCCAGGCAGATGTGACCAGCACTTCATGCCATGGGCAGGGGAAAGAGTGGAGTGGGGTGTGAGGTTTGCGATCCAGAACACTCTCTTCTGCAACTGAAAGTGTCTTTTTAAAACCTGTCCAGGCAGAGCTCTTCCCTCATATTCTTCCTTGGAAGGAAAACTGTCACCCCAATACCACAACTTGGTTTTGAACACAACTAGGTTTGAACACTGGACACTTGTAATTTCAGAAAACTTTTGGAGAACATTATTGCTCCCATATGCCAGGTTAACATGATTTTCTTCCATGAAAGGGATTCCTAACAAAATCCTGCTTCTCATCAGTTTGGTATTTTTTTATCATTAAAAACATGGCATTTCTTTCAGCACTCCAGACCTGGCTTGACGTGAACTGCAGCACTCCTTGAATTACTCACACCATCTCTCAAAACACTTAAAAGATCCTTGAAGAGCCCCAAAGCAAAGGCAGTTGAAGTACTGCAGAGCTAAGCGCTAACAGCATCATAGGAAGCCTCTGTCACAGAATCACAGAAGGTAATGGACAAGTTAATCCAAAAGTGGAACAACATCCTAACTGCTGGAGACTTCCAAACACAAGACTGAAACAGGAAACTAGCCTGTAGCTGACAGATAAGTAACAGGGTTGGAAAATGTCTTTATTTGCCCTGTGTCTTTGCACGGCTCTGCAGGTCCTCACTTACCCTCCACCGTTTGGCCCCTGGAGAGCCTCTTCATATACGGTGCCATTTCAGTTGGTGTGAGAGGAGTGAAGAGAGACACACTGACAAGAGGGAGAGAGCCAGCTGCTGCTTCATCTGGGGGAGAGAGAGAGCACACAGAAGAATGAGCACAGCACATTTTGGACTTAGCTCCAAAACATACTGCAGGTTCACCAGCTGGAATAACTCTTCCCCCACACAGACTCACCATCTTTCTCTTCATCAGAGCCCCTGTCCAAGGTGCCACTCTTACTAGGCAGACTCAGCCCAGCTAGGAGGGACTTCAGCATTGCTAGGTCACTGTTGTCTGACGACAGGTCACTGAGGGAGAGAGGTAGCATGTTTGGCTTTCAATAGCAATGACATGAGGACAAGTAACAGCACAGATATGTACACTAAACCAAACAAGTTTTCAGAAGCGGAAAAAAGGTTTTTCCTTTCATCATAACTGGAACTCAAATGCATTTTCCCCACATATCTGCAAGTGGGACCCTGCAGACATCACTCCAGGGAAAGACCCTCCAGCTGCCCCTCTGGAAAAGGTTGCAGGGCATTATAACACCTCAACAGGACATTTCGGCCATTACATAAGTTAGAATCACTATCTGACTTCCTTGGGTTCAGTTTTCACCTATAAAAAAGGGATATGCTGCTCACCTCAACAGAGAATTAAGGGAGCTAAGGGTGAAAAAGTGCCATATTAACAGTTATTTTCTCACATCCTCCTGCTGTCTCCTGCCTGATTAGCTCCTGGCAGTCTGACTGTGCATGGGTTAACCAGCATAAGGAAACTTACTGGAGTGGATCCGAGTGCTTCTGCAAGAAGGAGACAGCTGCCTGGGCATTGCAAGTGATGTACTTGTGGATAAACTGGACAAACTTGCTGATGAAGGCAGCCAGGTGCCGTGAGGATTTTCTGTAGTTCTGGGAAAGGATCAACAAGATGAGAGTTAACGAAAAAAAATGCAGCAATGCACTGCCCCGTTCTGCACCTCTGGGTACCAGGGAGCAGTTTCTTGATCTCCTGCCTCCTC
The DNA here is from genome assembly GCF_001604755.1 of Lepidothrix coronata. Taxonomy (NCBI): domain Eukaryota; kingdom Metazoa; phylum Chordata; class Aves; order Passeriformes; family Pipridae; genus Lepidothrix; species Lepidothrix coronata. The sequence continues at coordinate 2,107,885 of NW_016690221.1, read as the reverse complement.
TTCAAGCTCTCCAAGGTACTTAATACACTTTTTTGTTCTTAGGCATGTGAAGGTTTTCCCTTCAAATGGGAGAGCTGGGCTGGCCCTGTGTTACACGAGCTTCCCCATCTAGTGGCCGGACGATGGCATACAGAGGCAATCAGGGATTTTCCTACCAGCAGCAGACGGATGAAGGACAGGAGACAGTCCCAGAGTGCCGCCTGGTGCTCGTTCTGGAAGACCTGCGGCTGGAGCAACTCCAGGATCCCCAGGACGTGGATGAAGAAGGTCAAGTGGTTCTGCTGTCTGAACTCCTGGAAATTGAGGTGAACGCGGCCGTGCAGCAGCGCTGCAATCATTGGCAAGTGCCTGAAACACCAAAGAAGAAAATCCAGATCTAGCCCCTTCCTAGAAACAGTTACATGTTGCTACACCTCAGGTGCTGGAAGGAAGCATCCTTTATATTCACTCAGGGTTCTGGACTTGATCTCTGTATCTATAGACTCAGCAAGCCCCATTTCCCACCCATATTCTGTTCTCTAGTCTCCAATTCCAAGAATATTATCTCCTGACAGACATGGAACCAAAAAGAGATGCTGCCTCATTGTAAGAGATAAGACTTTGCTGCCCTTTCTCTTGACCTCTGTACATGAAGGTGAATTCCCTCACCATCATCATGATTGCTGCAAGTTTGTTCCCCTTCCAGGACAAGGGTAGATGCTTTGCAATGAACCCCAGCCACACAGAGGGAGAAAGGGGAGAGAGGTACCTAAGGAGGAGGATAGGATGAGCTACAGCCAGCTTCCTGCAGGCCATATTGGCATCCCACACGCGGCTTTCGGATGACTTGGAGTCACTGGTGTCTGCGAGGAGGTTAATGAATCTGTGAACAAGGGCATCAAGCTAGAAGAAAAATAATGAGTAAGAAGTTTAAATTACAATCCAGCCCGTGGCTCTTCAGCAGTGTTTCCCGATTCCTTTCCAGCTACAGAGGGGGGTTAACAGAAATTATTTTCAGGTAGAATCTGCGAGAAAATGCAACGTTCCAGCTGGCACAGGATCTGAAGCCCACAGTCCCCACAGACATCAAAGCAGGATCAGACATCTGCACACTTGCGTTTTACAGAAGCCTTTGGCACACAGAAGCTTGTGGAGCTTATACTATTTTATAGAAGGACACTGCAAAATAAACCACACCAAAACTCTCTGCTCCTCAGAGTGCAGGCAGGGAAGGGGTAACAGAAGAGCAAAGTAAAGAAACCAAAGTCATCCAGGAAGCTTTTGCCCATCCTCACCTTCTAAACTGGGCATCAAGGTAGCATCTGCTCTGCATACACAATTGGAAAAGGGCTTTCCTATGCCTCTAACTTTACCTTGCAAGTGCTGCTGTCTCTGGCTCCTTCACTGGTAAGAAGCATCTCAGGCATAGGCACAAGGAGCTCAGGTAGCTGCAGGTATATCTGCAGCAGAAGGTCCTGGCAACATTTTCCCACAGAGCTAAAGGAAAAAGGGAGAGGTCAGCCACTGGTTATTACATTAGTTCAACCAGCAAACATCCCAGACCCATCAGATTAGTAACAGCCTTCCTGCACATGGCAAACAGACCCCGTAAAAAGGACAGCCACCACTAATCTCAACAAGTGTTTTTAAGTCTTTGCTTCTTTTGAACTACTCAGATGATTCACTTTCTACAGGGATCCATCCACAGTCTATGGGGATCCATCATTACCCAAATTAGGCCATTTGGAGTTAGAAAACTGCAGTAACAAAGCAGCATAGTACAAGAAAGCTCTGCTTACATCTCCAGTGAAGAGTCCTTGCATGTGGTACTCATGGTCATCCCCATCCCAATTGGAAGACAGTCCAAACCACAACTATTAAGACTAGCCAACATGTTCTCTACACACCTGAAATCCCTGTAGATTCCTGGCATAGTCTGTACTGGGAGGCAGGTCAATGCAATAGCAACTGAGATTACTCAGTATCACCATAAGCGAGGTTGGAATTAGGTCAGTTCCTTTCACTGCCACAAAAACATCATCTTCCTGTTCTTTCCACAGCACTAAAATAGCTGTTAGGAAACAATCTGGTCTCCATTCATCTTTGAGAGCAATCATAACAGCCAGAAGCAGGAAGTATTATGGACAGTGACTCAAGGGATGAGTAGACAAGACATCCCACGTTAGGAACTAGCAATTAAAAATAAGCATTGCCTTAAAGAAAGAAAGAAAAGAAAAAAAGCGTGGCAAGCACTTCATTCTGAAGCCCTAAAAGCAGAAGGGCCCTTAACTTCACTTTTGAAGTCACCTTCCTGGTCCAAGGACCCCTTAAAATGACCTGTTATTCCCCCAAATCTCTGGGAGGACAGCATGCACTTTTAGTACGGGCTCTGGAACATGATGTTCTTAATGAAGACACGCTGGCAAGTCTCACCATTACCTGATTGCCTGTGCTCTAGAACTACAATTACAGCAGACAGTGCTCCCCATTTGCAGCCTCACCTGCTTCCCCACTGCTGGATGCAGCTGGTCAGATACTCCGTCACTTTTTTGATGTTCTCAAGGTCCCCATGAGAACAACTGAGCAACAAAGGCAGCCGAGACTGGATGAGTGTGCAGGAGGCCTCGTCAGCGTTCTGGTACCTGGTCTCTGCTTCAGCCAGGATCAGCTCCACCATGCTGATCAATTCTGATGCCTTCAGGTGGAGCACAAATTCCTCACGGCGCTTCTGTAATGCAAGAGAACACTCCAAATGATTCCACACCAAATTCCAAGACCCTTAGTTCCTTCTAGACACACCTTCCCCAGCTGGAATGGAACACCTCTAGACTTAACTAGACTTAAGAACTGCCCCATATCTTGAGCTCTGAAAGCATCACAGTCCCAAATGAAACCTCTTTACCCCTCCTCCACTTTCTGAATTCATTTACTTCTATCCCAGCATGTGTGATGGCTCAAAAATCATAGTTCAGTCACCATAACAAAGCAATTCTGTGGAGAAGAGAGACAACCTCCTTTTCTTTGTAAAATGGGAATTATCCCATGCTGGGTTTTAGCTTGCTCACCACTCTAGCCTTGTGCCTTTAACAGATATTGTGGCAATTGCTGCAGGGGAAATGCCAAGTGGGCAAACTTTGTGTGTTCCTATCAGCTTTTTGGACTCCAAAACTGCCACTGTAATATGTAACATAGCAGAGCAGCTAAGTAACCAGCTGAGGTACAGGCAGCAAACTTGGCACGCTGCACTTGAATCAATCCAGCCACCTCTTGGCCATGGAAAGATCAGGCACTGTGAAAACATTGCCTCTCACTCCATCTAGAGAGGAATCTTGGAAGAACTGAATCAGTACCTGAGGAGTTCTCTGGTCCCTTCCCTGCCAGATCCGAGGAATGTGAATACAGGCCCACAAGAAATCCAAGGATGCAGTTGGGTCAAACCTGCCAGAAGACAAAAGAAGACAGATTTGCAATTAGAGTCAAGGCAGCCCTGGGGCAGCACACAAACACATGGAAGCATCACTAAACATGATGAGTGCTGTGAAGAAAGAAACATCTGCAAATGTAAAAATAGGATCCATTAAGTCCCGAGAAGGGGTTTGGTTCTGTTCCCAGATTATGACTAAATATTTGTTGCAATAAGCACAGCACAGGGTAGGGAGCAGAACAAATGGCATTCAGCAAGTGGGGGGACTACATGGAGCCTTGCACCACAAGGCCAGGAGTTGGTCATCAACACAGACAGTTGGTACAATCAGACCAGTGACCTTACTGTCCCAGTGTCTAGAACATTCTATCACAGCTGTTATCTTGGATTGCAGAGATTCGTGTAATTTTGAGCAAGAGGTCAACGGTAAAAGAAAAAGCAAACTGAAATACTACCAGCTTTAGAAGTATTGCTGTTATTAGGTGTCAGCATTTCCTGGTCCATAAGTGTAACAAGTTTAAGCACAATACTACTACAGTGGCTCTTCATTATTTGAGAGCTGTGTATAGAAGCTGAGAGCCAGGGCTGCTCCAGAGATCAGAACTCAGAGTCTGACATCAGGAAAGGGCTAGAGAACGACTGACAGTGGAGTTTAGTACAACCAAAAGATCCAGCAGAGCCTGCCCAGGTCCAGAGACAGCCCTCAGTTCACTGTCCAAGCCAACTTGCAAACCCTGTGTTCATAAAGATTATCAACGAGGGTAATGCAAGATGGATTATTCACTATTAGCACTTCCTGTTTAGAACACAGCCCAATCTTTATGTGCTGCTTCCATCAAACAGCAGGTAATATTTATATCAAGGTACAGAAAGCAGCAGGATTGAAATCAGCATCTTTCTCACAAAGTCTGCTTTTGGCTGAGTTACATCTTGCAGACTCACCGTGGAACGTGGCAGCTCCTGTTCTCTCTCAGACATAACGAGTGGCCCAACTCAAAGCCCTTTGCTAGGCCTGAAAAACAAGACCCACCTTTGCTCCCTGTTTCTGCCAAGCAGAAGCCTGATGCACTGGTGCAGCGTGGTCCAGCTGGACTGGTGGGTCAGCAGAGCCAAGAGGTAGGGGCGGAAGGAGGGCACCTGGGACCCTGCCTGAAAGGACCAAATGAGCAAGAGGTGTAATGAAACAGATCCTTGCAACGAGGTGGATGTAGGAGTTACTGCGTGTACTGCATAAGGATGATGATCCAGGGAGGCAGACAGCACAGCAAACTTTATTTTTAGGGTTTAGGATTTGAACTGAAGTACATTCTAAGAGAGCATGGCATCAACCATGATGTTGATGTTTCTGTCTTAGCTTTGGCATAGCACTTTTGGGCAAGCTATTGATCTGTCTGCAAAAATACCAACGAAAACACAGCTGGTTGGGCTGTTATGGGACCGCGTTGTGTCTGCAATACACTTAAGTACTGAAAAGAACACAGCTGAGGAGATAGAAGGATAAGATGAAATATTAACCTTGCACTGAGAAAAATGCACCAGAACTCCTCTCCTAGTCAGCCTGTACTGCTTTGGAACTCATACAGTAACATGTGGCAAAACATAAAACTACCCCTTGCCCCATTTCCAGGTACAAGTCAGTACCCCTGAAGGGTGGTTTCAAGCACAGCAGTCCCTCTACCCAACAACTCTTACTTTGTTCCAGGAGAACAGCAGCTTCTGCTGGAGATCAGGGCAGCTGCTGATCACCTCTGGGTCTAACATCTCCAGCCAGTCATTGAGAAGGCCAGAGGCAGGCCCTGGCCAAGCTGATTCCGCACTGTGGAGGAAACAAAGCCAGTGTAACTGGTGGTATCAGGCACCCAGACGTACCAGGGAATTCCCATCATTCCCTAGGCTCACCTGCAACTGTCCACTTCCTTCTTCACTGGTGTTTCTTCTTTGTCCTGGAGCAACAAGGAGCTCACCACAGCAATTGGTTTCATGGCAGGACACCTGGCAGTGGTCTCAACAGTAGCTGAGAAGAGGACAGTCAGGAGTTCCTCCAGGTATGGAGAGTGAGTTTCAATCAGACCTTGAAGGACTAGCAGAGGGAGAAAGATTCACTCATCAGCTTCAGGATGTGGTGAGAGGCACAGAACCTTATGAGTATTATTGCTGATAGCATGGCTCAGTGAGGAAGAGGGAAGCCTTTTTTAGCTGGGATAGGAGGCTTCCATTTCCCTTTTTGTTAGTGGAATCCAACAGTATGCTGAGAGACCAGCCACAGATCACAGTTTATAACCCCACATGCAGTGCAGGGGGGAAGGAGGTAATACAACATAGGACCAAGCTTACATCAGTTCACATTTTCTGATTCAGGGAGAAGGCATATTCCCACAGCCTGCACAGTAGGCCCTCCCTTGCTGGGCTGGAAGTTCAACCAGCTGCTGCAAGGGGGAAGGAGAGTAGAAGGACATCCATACCTTTGCTGATGAGCTCTGGCTCCACGTTGCACTTCTCTCCTGATTTCAAGGTGGCAATGATGGCACGTACTGTGGAGCTGATCATGTCAGCATCGTGATGGAAAGTCAGAGCTTCTGTCAGGTGCAAGAAGCCACCTCGAACTGCAAAGAAATCACAGCATTGGCATCACAGGAACAAGCCAGTCCCCACATCAGACTTCTCTTCTACAGATGCCCCATGTGGCTCCAGGACACAACTGCTCAAACATAGAAACACACTGGATTCTGCTGCCATTTACTCCCACCAAAATCCTTGACAGCTCTTCTGCATGTTACAGGGACATGTGGCTAAGAGAAAGCTCTGTAACCACAAACCCATTGCCATGTCTAACCTCTGGATTACAGACCCTTCCTCCCAGCAGATGGCAGATGATAAACAACTCTACAAGTCATGATGTGACCTTGTTCCAGAGACATTCCTTCATGCTCACCTACCAGGACTACAGCTCACACAGAACTCCTGGCCTGAGAAACTGGAAGATTTTTCTGAGAGATCTGCTGTACTTGGTGTGATACTACCAGGTGTCTACTGCAAAACCCCAGTGCCAAGTCACTTTTTCTCATCCTCGTGGTGTTTCTATAGCACAGTATACTATTTTTGCTATTCCTTAGGACACCTCTCTAAAAGGCTGCCCACCACACCTCCTGCTCTGGGTGCAGTTTTGTTTCTGTCCTCTTCTCAGCCCACTTTATCCCCTCTGAGTTCCATAAGCTGCCCAATGCCAGTACCATCATTGATCCTGTGCCTTGAGGAGTACTGCACAGCAAAGGCCTTCAGCTGAGCACGCAGGGGACCCTCTTCCACTGCGGGGTTCTCCAACCACTGCAGCATCTGCATGAGCACTTTGAAGAAGAGCGAGGAGAAGGCAGTGTCCTGTGGCATGCAGCGCTGGGGAGTGCAGTAAAAGAGACTTGCTTGTACACACGTCAACGATACAACAAAGATGTCAGGAAAGATGCAGACAGTGGCACACTCTGCCAAGAATACACAGAGCACACATACACCTGCCAGCCTGCATCCAGATGCCTATGGCCGGGCAACCTGAGCCCCTGTGTGTCATGCTCAGCATGACACAGATAGAGAGAGGGCACTGTAGGTTTTCTGTTTCTTCACCCCTCTCTGTTAAACACTCCAGAGATCACTGACCTGGTACTGGTAGAGCTGTCGCATCAGCGGGCAGGAGATGAAGTGGTGGCGGTGCATGGCCATGACCAGGGCACCGCTGTGGGGGGAGTTCAGCAGCGCAGCCACCGCCTGCAGCAGCCGTGCCGTGATCCCGGGAACCTGCGTGTTCCCCTGGCGGATCCGAGCCAGCTCCTGCCCCAGGGCCTGCTGCAACGCCAGGGCCAGTGGGCGCAGGTTTGAATTCTGCCACCGTGGGTCCGGGTTTAGTGGGAAAAGCTGGTGGGATACAAAAGGGAGTAAACTTATGAAAGCAAAAGAAAGGACTTGGTGCACCATAAACATCCTGAGGCAGACGACTGATTTACCTTGTACAATTATAGTGACTGTGGGTTAATGGGAACCTTCTGATACAGCTTTCTCAGTATTTTAATGCCTGGTACATGAACATAAGCAGCATCTCTGCAGCCCCAACATGACTATCAACACTGACACTGCAGGGGAACCATACTACCCAAACACAGACAACCAACTTGGCCAATTAATTCCCTGTAGGCTCCTTCTGGAGTCAATGGAGGGAGGGAGGCTCTGTAAGCAGACATGCCAGAGTACAAATGCTGTTTGCACACAGCTTTGCTGCCAAGGCCCTGTGAGCATTTCACAAATCCTCCTTCCACTGCTGAGAGGAAAGGCACTATACACAGAACAAACAAGGTGCAGAGACAGTAACATGCTAGTAGGCACTGACAGTACCAGGCACTATCGAAAGCCACATCATGTTCCAACTACAACAAAAAAGTCCTGCCACTATCAATTCCATGAGGCTGTAATGGCACAGCCTCATTGCATCAGGGCTTTCATACTTATGGCCTGCAAACACTGCAGGAGGAAGGGGTCAGAAGATGCAAGTAAAAGAGAAATGGGTTTTGTAAAGCTGCTGCAGGGAAGCAGCTAATCAGTTGGAGGTTATAACAGTACCTGCAGAAAGATGCCTGCCAGATCATCTTCTGGGCCCAGAACACGGACCTGGCTCAAGGCCCGGATCCGGCTCTGACTTTGAGAGTTCTCAGGACTAGATTTTGACCTTGCAGTCTCAGCACTGTCTGCAAAAGAAATAAAAGGAAAGACAGGAAAATGCTGTTATGGTAGCTAGCACCTGGAGCCCCAACACTGGATCACCTTCAGCTTTACAGTCTACTACTGAGGAATTCAGCAGCTAGTCTCTTGAGTCCAAGCAAGACCTATTTATTTTTCCATATCACTCAGAAAAACTCATTGTAGTAAACTCCAAAAATATTGGAATTTCTCCTTTTGCCAGGAGCAAAAAACTCTAGCAAGGCCTGGTGTCTAACTGTAGCTTGCTGGTATATTGCAGCAAAACCATTTTTGAAGACAGCTCCCCCCATCCCTCTCAAGAGTAAAAAAGGAGGGAAGTTTGGAAGATGACTTAGAAATTTACCTCGGCGGGCTGGTAAGGAGGCAGTGAGCAGGGAATGGAAAGTCTGGCCTCCTGTTGCCCCTCTCTCATGTTGAACCTCCACAAGATGAGCCATGTAGTCTGAAAAAAAAATACAAGAATACATCGTCATCTCATCCTCTTTAGTAAAGAAGGACGGAATTGGCTGTTTGTACAGCTCCCACAGATAAGAGAATCTGCTCTTCCTGTGGACTTTGTACACATGATGCCTTGAAAACTTTGTTTCTTTCACAAAGTACCTTCCAAAGTATTTTTTAGTCTCTGCACACTTCAATCTACAAAATCTTTCTCTATTTGAGAAAATACAGCCAAGGGCCGTTCAGACAAGCACTAGGGAGGTGTCTACAGTGACAACAAGCTGCCAAAGCAGCCTGTGCACAGTTTGCTGAGCTTGCTTGCATTTTTCCAAGGCAGTCACAGGAAACTGAACAGTCATAAAAACTGTTCAAGTAAAAAGCCTAGTCAGCCTCATCTGAAGCTCTTACTCTTGTCCATGATGTTCTGCTCCAGCGTCTGTGGGTCATGAGACACTGCCTGATCCAGGTACTGCAGAAGTTTGCTCATGCTGGAAACTGGGATTCCAAAGGACTGAACAAAGAGAAGCAGCTGCTGTGGCTCCAGGTCCTGCAGGGCTGAAATACACCAACACTGAGTCCTCAGACCTCCAAATTGCCCACGGAGGGTCATCTTTATTACCTGATCTTTGTGCTTCTGGCTGGACCAGCAGTGACACATTAATGACAGGGTTGCAGAGAGCCTAAAGCTAGAAGTCAGACAGCTGCCTACTATGTTTTCTTCCCTCCGCAAATCATTGCCACCTTATTGCATCTTCCAGTTAATTCACTCACTGGCTAATTTGATCCTTTGTTTAATTTTATTAGAACCTCAGTAACACAATCATTTGTATTAAAAAATAACTTCCACCCTATCGGTTGATGGCTGCAGGCAGGAATTACTGAATAATTCAATCACTGGCTATAGACAGCTGTCATTTAATTAGTAAAATGGGACAAAAGCTCTGAATACCAAGAAGAGAGCACAGACAAGAGGTGCAAGGACCAAAGCAACTACAGGTCTACGGATTTCCACACTGCAAGCACTGCATGCCCTAGGGAAGCAGCGCTGTGCTTCCTGTCTGCTGACTGCATAGCTTAGTTCCATCTGAATTGTTGTAAAAGAGATGGGGCTCCAATTCAGAGTCCCCCCTTTCCTTTAAAATACACAGAAAGCACAATATCCATATAGACTCGCTCCCCTACTTTAGAAGTAATAGTGACTGACTGACCCACCGAAAGGCATCCAAGTAGGATGGGCTGGGCACACTTGAGCACTCTCCCTTTCCTTTCAGGAGGGTCTGAAACACCAACAAAGAGCCCACAGGCTCACCTGCATCCACAAGCCGCGGGACCTCAGAGCGGATCATGCGCAGCTTCAGCCAGTCAGGGAGCAGCAGAGCCTCCTCTGAGGTGTCAACCAGGAAAGCAGTAGGAAGGGGCTTTTTCTCCGGGAACCATATATCCAGTAAGGTATAAAAATCACCATCCCCTGCTTAAGAGTGGATACAAAATTATTTCCCATGTTCACAAACACCTAGACCACCCTGCCCTTCTCTAGCAAATCAATACACCAGAACACACCATCGTTTTAATATTTCCTGCTGTCTGCAGAAGGCAAAAAAAAAAATCAGCCTGCAAATCCTTCACTCTCCGCAGCAATATTCTGATAAGTCTTACAGCTGCAAACAAGTACTGCAAGGGACAAGGCTGTGAGTAGAAGGATTAACATCAGTCTGACCTGTTAGGAGATGGCAGATAAAGAAAAGGCTCTCTATATTGCCCATAAGCCCCTGAAAAAATCTGAGCATACTTCACTAACCTTGAGGCGGCCCCAGTGTCAAGAGAATAACCATGGCATGAACCACAAGGATGTGCATAGTGGCTGTTTCCCCACTAGTCCAACGAAGGAACACCTGATCCTGGGACTCTGACTGCAAAAAGGCAGAAAAAGACAGGATAAGCAAAGGTGGAGACAGAAAGAAGAATGAAATCTTTGAGCTACAGACGAAAGGAGAACATAAGGATGGACAAATTTAGTCAGATCAAAGTTCCCAATATGTTCAACAGTGGCCATAAAAGATTCTCGAGGAAAAGTTAAAAAAGCTTTTTATAAACACATACGCTTGGCTCTGATAATTATCTTGGCATCCAATTATTTTCAGATCAGGGAACTCTTGAACCAAAACTGGTTTATACATAGTCAGTAACCCACAAAGGGCTTCTCCTTTGTTAACATGTCCAGTTTGTGTTACTTGCTCAAGAGGGGCAGGGGGCACTCACCCAGCTGTACACCTCCTCACCCTCCTTGCTCTGCCGCATGCGCTTGATGTAGCGAGAGAAGATGGAGAGAAGAGCCACCAGCACTGCATCTGATTCAGCACTGTAGGAGAGCTTGGAGAAGAGGTGGGACATGATGGTGGAGCGCTCCACTATTAGTCGGGCTACATCCTGCAAGGGAAAAAGACCCACGAGGTCTTTACTCCTGTTTCTTTGCATCACATTCTCTGGTTTCCACCACCAGCCCAGTTAACACCACTCTGGAGATCAACATGTGGAGTCAAGAGTAGAACTGACACAACAGGGAAAAGGCCAGTGCTTTGCAGGCACCTTACAGTGTCCCCAGCTGAGCACAGCTGCATTCTGATGCATCCCACTACAAAGTAAGCATCTACATAGTAAAAATCTGCATTTCTCTGAAGAAAAAAAATCTACCGACTCTTATAGTTTAACCTCCACGTGTCTAAACAGACCTATGGAGGCAGGACCAGTATATGAGCCTTAAAAGTAATGACAAAAAGCACCCAGAGATAGAACAATGAAAGAAAAATCATTGTTAAAAAACAAACAAACAACTACCAAAAGCTTTTTAAAAAAAATAAAAAAACAAACCCAGAAATCTAGCTTTGGTCATAGGCGAGTGCATGTCCCACCACTAACATTCCTGACTTCCCATTCTCTCCCCAGATACATGTGACTGCAGGTTTAGCACCTCCTTGCTTATAAAACATTGCCAGGTAGTGGGATTTCCTTCAAACCACTATCCACCCTTGCATTCCCCATTCCACCTCTTAGGCTGCTGGATTGGAGGTCATTGCTCTGCTATCATTTCATGATATGACCTATAGACACAGGTTGCCTTCCAACACATACACAGAGACACAAACATGCAGTTACCAGTCACATGCTCCCAAAAAACTCATCCTGCTGGTATAGCAAGTCCCATGCCTACCACTGTCCTGGGACATGCCACATGTCCCCCACGCAATCCCTCCTCTCACCAGAGCAAGGTCGTTGTGCTGTCCCTGCTCCTCCACTGGGGCGTGCTGGGAGAGGTACACCAGGTAAGCACTGATGGTCTGGGGATCTGTCTCCATGTGGATGGCCTAGAATAAGACTTCCTTTCATCAGAAATCCAGATTTAATGAAAACAAGCATCAGCATAAGAAAAATTCTTCTGCGAGTATATAAACACATTGATGTCACACCCAGATGGTTTGTTCAGATTTGTTTTAGCATGAGTAGAAAAAGAATAAGCTGGACACTCATGGCTTCAGCTGCCAACACCCACCTGCTGCAAAGCCAGAGCTGTTGTTGCTCTCACACTGTCGAACAGTGGCAGCCTCGGGAGGTCCCTCAGCAGCCACTGATATCCCTGCAGCAGCTCGGAATCACCAGAGTCTTCTTCCATGGGGTGATCTTTCTCCTCTCCATCACGCATTCCTCCTTCTGACAGCACCAAGGACAGGCCCTGCAGAAGTCACACAAACACAGCTGTTGCATTTGAAGCCACTGCTGGACTGCTAGTTTCATACTAGTGAATATAATAGAAACAAGCTTCAAACTCCATGGAACGATCCAGATGCAGCACACAACAGGTTGCATCTCTCATATAATGTGTTCTCTTGACAGATACTCTGCTTGAAGTTTCAGTCTTCTCTGAGCATAACCTTTCTGAGCTCCCTGCAATTCTCTTTGTCTTGACTATGCTCTAGAGCACCAGACACTCACTCATTTACACTCCCCACAGACAACAGCCTCTACCAATTACTCCCTGTAGCACATGATCTGCTGAGTCTACACCTGAACTTCACAGGAAACAGAGCAAAATCCAGCTCTATCTTGAGAAAAAGTACAATTTGGCTGTTGAACAAAAACTTGTGAGCAGCAGGGAGCAGAAGTGCATTTTAATGGGGTTTGGAGATTGAGACAAGTCAATCTCCAGTGAAGGAGGATGACATGAAACAATTTCATTTTGCTGGCTCTGAACTCGGGATAATCCAGGGCTCTGCCCTTGGCTTCTAACACACCCCAGTCAAGAAGATTTTCATTCTGCTCACCTTCATGGCCAGGACCCGTGAGGCCACTTGGGAGGAACTCAGGCGTCGCAGGAAGTAGTCAAGGACCTCGCAGGTTGTCTGTTCATCTGCTTTGGGACCCAACAACAAGTCTTGCAAGCGTCCAAGCAACTGCCTCTGTTTCTGTTGTCTCTGCGGAGAAAGAAGTTGGCCTGTTCAGTGAAATCAAATCTGGGATGCACAGAAAGTAGGTAACAGAAGGGATTCCCAAGAGACTACTCACCTGGCGTTTCTTGGCACGCTGGTCCTTACTCTCACCCTCCTCTTCTTCTTCACCTGAGGTTGATTCATCAGCAGCATCGTGAAGCAGGAACTCACAAAGGCACTGCACGGGTAGGACGTCCAAGGAGCCCTCGCTGGACTGAACCAGATCTGCCAGCCATGGCATTGACTGCGAGGAGGCCTAGGGAGAAGAAGAGTAACAATATGAGAACATGGATGCATCACACTGATCATTTAATTTCTGAGCAATACACCACCTTCTCCTGCATCTCTTTTGCCCCTCACTCAAGTTTCAGAGGCAGGGGATCAGCTCCCAACACAGCCCACCTGTCTTTGAATGATGTTGAGGAGAAAGTCAGGATGACGACTACGACAGAGAAGGTGGCCCAAGCGAAGTGACTGGTTCAGGCTTTTCACTTGCTCCAGGACATGTGGTGGAGGTCTGCGAGGGGGGCCCCTGCCAGACAAACAAGAAGTTATCCACAGGCTGACAGACTTTCACTCTGGTATGATGAGGATCAGTCAGTTCAGTAGTGCACAAGGGACGCATGCAGGTAGCAAGAGAAGGAGAAGAACCAAGTGTGACACATATCGACGTGTGCAAGGCCAGGTTGGACAGGGCCCCAAGAAACCTGGTCTAGTGGAAGGTGTCCCTGCCCATGGCAGGGGCTTTGGAACTTGACAGTCTTTAAGGTCCTTTCCAACACAAATAATTTTGTGATTTTATGATCCCGTGGGCTACCAAACCTCAGGGTTCTTCTTGCCCACATCAACTACCCTGTAAAGCAGTAGGGTTTCCTGAGTAGTGCTATCTAGAATTTTATGATGGCATCAGAATGCAAAAGGTTACTTACTGAGGGTCCAGACTTGTCAGCTGGGACAGCAAGAGGCTGCTACTCTCTGTAATTGTTTGTTTTGTGGATGCAGCAGCCAGATGGCCCTCAAATGCAAGAATCTCCTGTTTTTCTCTCTGGGAGATTTGAAGTTCACGATTAATCATCTCTGTGCGCGTCTCCTCATCCGTCAAGGTACATTGAGGATAGGAATAATTACTGAGAAAATAAGTGAAAAAGAGGAAATAGTTATCTTGTTCTATGCAAAAGTCATGAACCATAGTCAGAAAGAACCCAGGACGTTGGCTCTGACAGACAACATAGAAAAAACAAGGCAGTTTCCAAATGGAGCCAGGAGACTGAAACCTTTTCCGCTAAGCACATCACAGTCAACCTCCCCTTTTTCTCAGTTTTATTCCCTTACTTATAATATTGCTGTTGAGAGAAGGCACTTTTCTCACTCCAACTGCAGTGCTGCTGCTTATTTTAAGCTTATTAAGACAGCTTATTTTACACCAGTCCCACTGGAAAGGAAGGAGCCACATGGCACAAACATAAATCAGAAATATGTGTTTTCAGTGGTCTATTTGATTTTTGTAGGGATTTAACCATACTAACTTGGTCATGACCATTTCCATGAGCATCTTTAGAGAAGGGTACTCCTCCCATGCAGCCAGACCTGCAGCAGAGAAGAGAAGGACAATCAGGAATACAGGAAAAAAATCAGGGCCTTTATATATATTCTAATGCATTCCAAGGTGGGGAGACACAAACTCAATTGAGAACAGCTCATAACATTTAGAACACAAACAAGGTAATTCCAGCCACATGCTAGTCCAAATCCCACCTCTGTGTATGTTTGCACCCACAGGTAACACACAGTTATTTAACTGCAGTTACCTCACCAACCCAGCACAGGCCTTGCACACAAGCAACCGGACTCCAGCAGAAAGCACCTGGGCCAAGTTTTGCAGCAGAACTAGTATCCTGAGAAATGTCTACACTCACCAATGTTTTCAGGATTGAATGCAGCCACTACAAGCAGGAGAGGCCAGGCTTTCCAGTAGAGAGTAGAAATAGCTAGATTTGGAGGCTGGTACCTGCAAAAGCCATCAACAGATAGAAGTGGTCAAATTTGGTTCCTTAAGCCCATCTCAAGTCTGCTTTTCTCCTTAATCATGCACTGTTTAGATTCTGTCAGCTCAGTGGTTTTCCCAACAAACAAACACAAAAAAAACCCCCCTCAAGAGGGACAGCTGAAGGTTCAGCTGAAGATTTCTAGAGCAGAAAGGTCAGAGTGCTTGCAGAGCAAAGTTCATTCCATAACTCGGGTCTTGATTGCTCTAGAGAAATTCCCACCTGAACATGACCCTGAAAAAAGCCTCCTTGTCATTTTGTTATTACAAATTGTAGTAGAAAAAAGCGTCTTAAAATCTATGAGCAGGGAGTGTTAGTCAAGGTGAAAATGAGCCAGATCACAGCAAGATTATCTGTGTGATGTCTTACCCTGGGGGTAGCTGGATATTCTCTGGATGGTGATAAGTGCACAGATTTAAGACTGCATCGATCAGCTGGATTCTTTCTACCCTCAGGACCTCGACATCTGGAGGAGAAAAGACTGAACAAGTTATTGACCTGTCTACTTACCTGAAAGTCCTTCAAGAAAAGCATCACAGTATAAGAAAAATTTTACTTCAAGCAACTATATTATTGTGGGCTTGCTCATGATATTACAGAAACAAAAAAACAACAACATTTAGAGAGCAACAACACTTAAAAAAAGCTCCAAGTCAATATATAAGGATATCAAGCTTTTCAGCTGTAATTCAGTTTAAATTCTTTAGGGTAGTTTTTTCCCCAAATGTATCCAATATACTTGTAACTTTTTCAGAACTTGAATACACTCCTTCAGCTGAGGAGCGAATCTGCTCAGAACTTCTGGGGCTCAGAGGAACTAAAAATGCATTTCAACTTCGTTGCAAGTTTTTAGACTCCCTTTAACTTAACTCTGAGTCTTCCAGCATTTCAAATGGTGCAGCATTTCCCCTCAAATCTACCACAAACATGCACAGCTCAGCTGAATGGACATATTCCCCAGTGATGCAGGAATTTAGACAAACAAATGCTAAATGGATTCATAAAAGCATAAGAGTAAAGACTGCTTTTGTAACTGCTATTCTGTAAGTGTTTGAATTATGGACTTGGGAAGAGCACACAATATATTGGTTAATTAGTTTGATTTCCAACCATTCCATTTTTGCATAGCCTTAAAATTTCATTTTACAGTATGTATAAAGGATTAAATTGAATTTAAAAACGCTGACTCAAAACTCTGGGTGGTTGTTCACAGCCCTTCATCCTCAACACAACCAATAATTTCCCAAACACTCCACGATACAAAATTAGTAACAGTGAGAAACAGTAAGAGCAAATAAGCTTCTCTAGTGAGAAAGCAACAGCAGTACATGTCTGGCTTTGAGCCAAATGCTTGGCCATCACGACTAAAATATGCTTTAAGTGACGCAAAGGCTCTTGTAGGCGGTTGGAGCTGTCTCAGCCCTGGGTGGCAATAAGAGGACAGAGAGAGAAGCAACCACTTGCTGGCTGGAGCTTTGTGCAGCCTCACCATCTGCCTGCACAGCTGCAGCCCGCTTCACCAAGTGGTCAGCGAGCTCCATGGCATCCGCGGGGCCCAGGGGCAGGTCCCGCGACAAACCAATCACCAGGATCCGCATCAGTGTGTCCTCCAGGATGGGCACCTCGGAGCACAGGCGAAGGAAGAAGCTGCAGGAGACACGAGACATCAGTCACACTTCTCTGGACAGTAGTGTGAGGGCTCCTGAACCCTTCACAAACCCTAGAACCCTTCTGAGCACAAGATACATCACAGCTTAGTTTACAATATCTTCCCTGGTCTCCAGCTCCAAATGCAACTATGTGAAACAAATTATTATTGGAATATCAGTTGCATTGCCTTGTACCTCCACACTTCAGCTTGCTTGAGTCTGAGCTCCCTAATGTTACCCCAGTAACCCACACAGTGCAGGGCTATCCTCCTTACAACTACAGCATCAAGATACAGAACAGCTTGGCACAGGGAACAGGAATGAAGGAGAAAGAAGAACAGATGGAGAGTGGAACAACACCCCTCAATTTCACAGCAATGTGACAGATGAAGAAAATCTAAGCACAGTTCCAAGCATTTCCAACACAGAGCTATATAAGGATCACCAGAAAACACCCATTCCTCTGCCTCCAGCTACAGCAGCTCCCCACCTGCACCCGTTACGGGAGGGGCACTCACTTGCGGTCACTCTCAGGGGGCCAGTTGTCCCATTTGTAGTAGGTTTCTGGCTGTTCTGTGAAGAGCACCTTGTGCAGGCTGTAGAGATGAAGAGGACAGTAAACACCATCTAAGTGAGGCTCAAGAACACATACAACCTTTCAGTCTCCCCAGACTCCTGCTAATGTTCCCACCCCACACGTGAAGGAGCCTCCTCAGATAAGTGAGTCTAGCAAAGGTAACAACGTGAATCAGAACAGAGAGGACTATACAGTATGGGCCCTGGGCTTTTATACCTTCAGTAACATATCCTGCTTACTATTAATTCTGGCTTAACCTGCCTCAGTAATGTCTTGTACCAAGACTCCAGGACACCACCTGTCCTCCAAGAGGCAGACAGGGAAGACAGAACTATCTGTGGAGCCCTCAACGCTACAGCCTAAAAACGGATGTCAGACAAAAAAACAACAAGGGGTCCACAGGGATTGTGTTTGGTCAGGTAATTAGAAATCTCTTATTGAGTGGACATAAATAATACAAATTGGAAAGATTTTCCATTATCATGTATTTCTGGTAAGAGGATGCATCTGAAGGAATTTCAGAGAGAGAGACATTCTCAGCCTGAACCCTGCTGAAACTGTTTCTGCTACTTGTCTGATAAGGGCAGAGAAATCTAACCAAGCCCTGTCATATGCCTGATTTTTCCTAATATATCACACTGTTGAGGAAGGGACAGAGATGACCAGGCTGACTCTCACCAGTGCACATAGTCCTTTGGAGCCAGCTTGCTGATAGATGGAACAACTGTATGAAGCCACCAGACAGCATCACGTTGGATAGCAGCAATTTGGTTTTGGAAAGAGCGCAGCACTTCCAGGTCTGAAAAACAGTCAGGTCACAAAGTACACACACATGTACCAAGAGCCTCATCAGGAGCCAAGCAGGAGGGTGGCAGTTTCAAGAGTAGACAGGTACCAGGGCTCTGAGGCATCACAGAATCACAGAATGGTTTGGGTTGGAAGGAACCTTAAAGACCATCTCATTTCAAGCCCTGCAATATAGGCAGGGATACCTTCCACTAGAGAAGGAGAACCAGAGAAGGGGAGTAGTATATCAGAGAGCCTTGAGCACCCCAGCACTGACAGCACATGTATTTTGCTTTCTGACATATGCTGCAGCAAAACCCCCAGCATGTAGCACAGGTGAATTAGCTTTGTGAGGAGAAGGCATCTGGGCAGTCACTTCAGTGCCATCCCAAAGGCCTGTGTTCTCAACCCACAGGTACTTGGTAATCCTTACGGCTGCCCCTTCAAGATTAAGGCTCCCCCATACAGAGCTTCCTTTCCCCAGCCTCTCAACCACTGCTTTCATAGATACAAGAAACACCCAGCCACACAAATGCCACATCTCCTATCTCTGTCAGTCTCAGGATGATAGCAGGCTCCCCCATGCCTCTATTCAGAATGGAGGCTTTCACCCCTTCCCAGCCCCAGTTGCAATGTTCTCCCAACATCAGAGGCAGACATCTGCCAAGCTGCCCATCTTCAGAGGGAATCTAGGTTTTTCTGCTTACTCTTTTTCTCTCCTTTATCCCAAGCAATTCCAGCCTCCTTCACCTGGGCTGTGATACCAAGCATCATGGAGACAGCTAGCAGATCAGTTATGTGGATGACAAAACGCTCCTTAAAATAGAAAAAGAAAAGTGAGTTGAATCAGCAATATCCAAAGCTGCCTTCTGGAAGTGTTTTCTCATAAAAAATGATGATCATGGATGTTTGGAAATGAAATATGGGAGTGCTGCTATGAGACACACAAATAGTGACTCACTCAGATACCAAAGAGCAAAAGAAAGAACGTTCAGAAAAGCAGACACAAGAACAGCCCAGTACGTCACTGGCACATGCAGAAGCACAAGAGTCAAAAAGCAGTACCTTGAATTCCATTTCTGCATACAGGGCCTCCTTGCGTTCCTGCATAAGACCCAGACAGAAGGCCTGGAAGTTGATCTCATGCTTTGTCTGTTTGATGATCTCTCGCAGCAGAGCCCGCGAGGCCCGCAGGTAATCGTCCTTGGTGGTCAAGAGGTCCTGGAACACCATTGCCAGGTACTGGGGCCACACAGAAAGAGAAACCCTTCAGTGCACTGTAATGAATCTGCATCCACAAAATGAAGACACAAGGAAACCTCGCTGGTGGTGTCCTGTCCTCCAAACTGTAATAAGCTTCTCTCATGAAACTGTATTACCACAAGATTGGTCACCCAGAATGTGGGAGTTAGAAAATGCCCATGTATGTTTATTTCTACCAAAAGTAATAATAATATAATAGTATGGTACAGATCAGACAGCTGTCTGTGAAAAGATTCATCTGACCCTCAACTCAACTAAATCTGTCAAGTGGGGTTCTGGGGTCACCATCAGTCACACAGGACACTGCACCTACCTTTGGAGCTTGCTCTGAGCTGTGCTGAAGCACAGTATACAGGATCTGCATGTTGTTGGGATTTCTTGCATTTGATAGTTCATTGAAAATCACAAACTTAATGGTGGTGCCCAGGTTATCCCTGTGTGCATTCAGCAGTTCTCTGCAAGGGAAGACCAGAGATACCTGAACTGACATTTCATTGCAGCTGGACACACTATTCTTACTTCTCTTTGAACTATTTAGCACACAAAAGTGAAAAGGATGGAACAGCATATATGTCCAACAATATCAAAGGACTATTGAAAGACTTCCAGGACAATGAAATTCATATAAATGAACACAGGACACCCCTTAGTCCAAGCTGGTATTTAAAACCAATCAAGGCCAGACACATCTTCCACAGTGCTTTCTCTGACAGACCCAGTCACTCACCTGACACACAGCATGTAGTGATTGAGAAGGACTTTTGGCTTGAGACGAATCTTGATCAGGTTGGAGATAACTTCCATGTCCTCTGAGCTATGGGTGTTGCAGTTCATACAGACTGACATCAGCAAGTCCTGAGCTGGCTTGGTCAACTGCAGAGGAAGAGCAGAAAGGCTCCAGTCACTTGCCATTACAGATCAGAAACTTAAGTGGGATACAGTATGCAGCCCTCCTGCCTGGATTTCACACCAGAGTTGTGTTTCAGCAGCTCCTATCCTTACCTTTGGGTTCTGCAGCCACATCTCCAGCCTCTGCACAGCCATCTGACGCACCTCTTTGTAGCCACAGGTTGCTGTCAGCAGTCGAAGAAGGTTCCTGGAGACATTGTCCATGGGCTGGCGCCGGTTGAGCTGGTCCCGCAGCATGTCCAGGACATATTCCTCCACACTCTCTGCAAGGTCTTCATACCTGGACCACACAAACTGCACTTTATTAATTTCCACACAAGCTAGTGCAAAGATCAGCATTCTTTCTTGTTTGTGGTATACATTATGAACAAATAAAATCTACTCTTTTCTTCAGGAACCAGTTTTATCCAATGCTCAACATCCCCCAGCAGGTGCCACAGGACAGGTAGTGCAGAGAGGGAGCTCTCTGCCACAGCTCTGCAGGGTGGGTAAGTGCAGACACATCTGCCACACAGTTGTGTCAGGAGAGGACAAGGCGCTGTACCTGGGCATGAGCTGGCCCGCCTGCTCTGGGCTCATCTTCTCCTCTGCAATCAGCAGCTCACTCTGGCTGTCTTCCTCCTCTGTCATGGAAGGGTGTGGGCTACTCCCTGAGAGAGACCAGAACACAGCACACTTCATGAGACAACACCCCTTTCCAGAGATCAATCACACTGAAGGAGGCCACAGTCAGTCATGTCCTCACACCACATCACACATACAGGCCCACTTTTCACTACCCTCAAACATCCCCTGGATGTGAAAGAGCCTTAAAGAGAGGAAATGCAGTGGTTGGAACTCAAAGTCTGGTCTACATGACTCCATTCAATAAAAAACTATTCTCACAAGTCACTAAGTGCAGCAGGCTCCATCCTCTCCCTGAACCTTTGTTCCTGGTTCCCAAACATCTTCTTACCAGCGCTAAGGTCCCCTCCGCTACGTCCAACTTCTCCATGCAAGAGCATGGTCTTAGGAGGCATCTTTGTGTTAAAAGCTGTTTGGATGTTATCCACAAATGTCTTGCAGTGAGGGCTGTCCACCCAGATGCGCTCCCCAAGGGAGTCCTCAATGTACACCTGCAGAGGGGAACACAATCCATGTTCATGCTTTTTTTTTAACTGATTAATCAAGGGAATATTTGTGAGATTTTATGGATTTCCAATACGCAAATGCAAACTAGCAAACTAGGAAACTAGCATGACCACAGATGAAAAACAGACCAGATAACTGCAGGCAAATCACATAAGAGCAAAAACCCACAGGACACTGGCTACCCCCTTCCCTATAGCAGGAATAAATCCACTGCTGTTCTCCTATCCCAACACACCCACGCCTCCCAACTCCGGCTGATTTCACCCAGACTGCCCACCACACAGAAGCCTCCGTGGTTCAACAACCTTGACAAAGATCTCTGGCCAGTTCTCATCCTCTTCATAAGCTGCCATGAGAAGGTTGCAGGCCAAGACTGACACGAGGCTATTCCCTTTGGCTTTGAAGTTGATGGAGGCATCTCTTCGGAGGAGGCTGCACAGCGCCTGGAATGTCATCCACAAAAAATAAAATAAACAAGTCATCTGGCAAGAAAGCATACAGAGAAGCTGTAGAAAGAGAAATACAAATTGCAGCAGCTTGCAACAGAGTTCTGGCATTTACAAAGATATCAGAGGTCTATGATTTACAAAGCCATGCTCTGACCTGAGAGAGCAACTCTACTCACAAGCTGGCAGCAGGGATGCATCAGTAAATTCACGAGTCCTCACCTCAATAACCCCTTCGGTGGCAAATATGTTTGGTTTGATTTTTGCCAGGTACATGAGGCTCAGGTACAGCGTGGTGTCAGGTTTGGCTCTGTTCATCTTCAGCTGTTTCACAGCTCCACACAGCACCCCCTCAATACGGTCATCGTTGCCTTCTGCTTCTGCTGCTTCAATCTCATCCAACAACACCGTGGGGGCAACTGCAAGCACCAACACACAAACATCAGCATTACCCTCATGTGAAACAACCTGCCCTGAGATGCTGCAGGACAGCAAAGCATGGACCAGCTCACCCACAGCCCCTGCCACAGCTTTTTCCTACTCAACTGCCACTAAAAGTTTTATTTCACACCTGACAATGCCCCTTGATTATCTTTTCATGCTAGCAGACTCCTCTCCAAATGTATCAAACACCAGAAATGGAATGACAATTCAGAAGGCAACGTTCAGACCCGGACTCCGCTAAGGAAATATGTGAATAAAATACCACAATCCAGACTCAGAGATTTCCTCAGGGATTATTTCAGATGCTGCTATTAAACAGCTCTCAGACAGAATGACCACAACCCAATGCAAAGAGAGGAGAAAATTGATTTCAGCCCTATATCCAGCAGAGGAAATACAGCGTTTGGGCTTCAAGAAAGGCTCCAGGGAAAGAAGAACAGAAGTTTCTCCCAGGCTTCCTGCGAGGGCAGGAGCACAGCGAGGCCTCACCTTCGATGGGGATGACAGACGGCTCCTTGATGGAGGGCGAGATGGCTCTTTTCTCCGCCACGGCCGCCTCTGCCAGGCGGCCCAGGGCGCTGAGGGGCGGCGTGGAGGAGAGCTTGGGGCGCTTGGTGAGCCCGGGCAGCCCCGCCGGGCCCGCCAGGGCGGCGGCCGCGTCCCGCTTGCGCTCCGAGGGCAGCCCGGGCGGCGCCGGCTTCAGCAGCGCCACGGCCGCCTTGCCCTCGCCGCTCTGCCCCTTGGAGCCCAGCGCGATGAAGTCTCCGGGCGGCGGGTGCGCTGCGAGGGGAGACACGGGGACAGTGAGGGACAGTGACAGTGACAGAGAGAGCAGCTCCCCGCACGGCCCCGCGGGACTCACCGGAGGGCTTGGGCACGGCGCTGGGCCGCCGCACGGCCGCCGCCTTCGGCCGGTTCATGGCGCCGCAGAGCACCGGCCCCGGGACAGACCGAGCGACGGACACCCGGGACCGAGCGACGGACGGACGGACCGACCGACGGCCGCTACACGGAAGCGGAAGCGCCGCTCTGCCGCTCCAGGGCGGCACCGCCCGCCCCGCCCCGCCCCGCCGGGCAGCGCCGTCTGCCGGGCCGGAGGGAGAACTGCACCTCCGGCGGGCGCGGTCGGGGGGGTCTTGGGGGGATTTGGGGATGCTGAGGCCAGGGAGGGGCTGGGAATGGGGGGACTGAGACTGCGGGCTGTTTGGTGGTGCTGATTGCGGGGGTCTGGGAATCAGAGAGGGGAGTCAAGGGGCTGGGATGGGGCGCTGGAGTTAGGGGTTGAAATTAGGGGCTGTTGGGTGATGCTGGGCTGGGTCCCCTCTCACAGGCAAGAGGACAGAGCCTCAAGCTGTGAGGATCAGAGAGTCAAAGGAGTGGGTGGGGGCTGGAGTCAGGGGCTGAAACTGGGGAGCTGAGAGTAGTGGCTGAAATTTGGGGTCTGGGATGTGGCGCTTGCATTAGAGGGGTTGGATTTGGGCTGAAATTGAACAGCCAGAATCAGGGGGATGGAATCAGGAGAACCAAGGTCAGGGACGTAAAGTTTGGGGTTTCCACGGCAGCTGGCTGCCCACCCCCTCTCCCTCATGCCACCCCTTCTGTCCCCACATCATACGCCCACAACAAGCTCTCCACGTGCCTTTATTGCAGCAGGGACCGTGGGTGCCCACACCTCCGCCCACACCACCCACCTGGGGCCACGCGGGGGGCACCTGAGGGCCAAGCCCCCATCTCACAGCCCCTGTCCCCAGCCTGGGGGGGGACACATGGCAGCAGGTGACAGTCCCCAACGCCTCCTCCACAGCAGCATCCCAACTTCAGGGGCTGGAGCATCAAGCATCTCCTGGACGGGTGGTCTTGGCAAGGGTGGGTGACCCCATGGCCCCCTGCTCACAGCCACTGCACGGAGAAGCCCTGGCTGAGGCTGATGCCGAGGTCACTCACAGTGAGAACCTGGGGAGGGAGAGGAGACATTTTGGGGTACAGCCTTGGCTGGAGGGAAGTGGAGAATGCCTTCCCCTACCCAGCTTGGCTGAGCTTCACTGCCCCTGAACCCTGGCGTGGCTGAAGAGCCACACTATGTCCTCACCCACCTCTTTGGTCACCAATCTTGTGACCCTTAGGGCTAGAGGAGGCAGGGTGGAGCCCCTCAAGATGGAGACTTCCACCCAGGACAGGGCACCCCAAGATGAGGCTGTACCTGGTTGTCCAGGTAGGAGAAGGGCTTCTCCTGGCCATTCAGAAGGACCTTGCTGGGCTGCTTCTGCACCCCAAAGATGCTCAGTGTGCCAATGGTGACACTGGTGGCCTCAGTGCTGGCATGGAGGACGGTGGAGGTGAAGATGTTCTGCAGGAGGGGACAGCATGAACTCAAGGTGGCCAGATGCCACAGGACCCCCCACTCCTGCCCTCCCCACTACATCCCACCTGCGTGACATTGAACACCAGGTAGGAGTAACTGCCCCGCTCGAAGGTGTCCAGGCTCTCGCCATCATCCCAGAAAAGGTCTCCCCAGGCAGTGGCACTCGAGGACAAAGCCACGATGAGGCGCAGGGGGTTCCCTCGAGTCTCCTCACTGGTGGTCCCTGGTTTCTGGGGTTCAAAGACATGGGTTCTGTAGGGCTGTGAGCACTGGGGATAGAGGTCTGGGAGCTGAGGTACTGGGGGACAGCACTCAGGGAGGTGACGGGTGGGCACTCACCTGGGTGGGCAGGATGGAACCCTCCCGGATATGCAGGTTGAGGTGCTCCAGGGGGGCTGACATCTTCAACATCTCCCCACTGCTGTTCACTGAGGAGCCCTGGGCAGGTGGTGAGAGACATGGGTGTGAGGGAGTCAGGGGCACAGGGTGCTCAGGCATGGGTCTGGGGAGCAGCCATCCCCACCCCTTCCTCCATCAGGGCTCGCTGGGCTCAGCCATGGTTTCCCACCCGCAGTCCCGAGATGGTTAAGCAGGGATCACCCAGTCCCTGGCCAAGTGCCATGGTGTTCCTCACCGTGTAGAAGTCGTACCACGTGCCTTGGGGGACATAGCCTGTGACCGAGTCCACCCCGGGCTCCAGTACCGGCGTCACCAGCAGGCTCCGGCCCCACAGGAACTGCCTGTCCAGCTCCAGGGTGGCCACATCCTGGGGGAACCTGTGGCAGGATGGAGACACTGCTCGATCAGCCACTTCTCTGAGATTCAGTCCAAGCGTCTCCACAGCTACTGGTGGGGATGGTCTTACTCAAAGAACAAGGGCCGAGCGACAGTGTCCCCTTGCAGGTGGGCATGGTGGAAAAGGGTGTAGAGGAAGGGCAGGAGGGAGTATCGGGTCAGCAGCACATCCTTCATGGCCGTCCTGGCCGCAGGGCTGAACACCGTCGGGTCCTGGGCCTGGGGGAGATGCAGGGAGTCAGCAGCCGTCCCACCCCAACCCCACCTCCCACACCCGCATCCCCCATCCTGCATCCTCCATCCCGTGTGTCGTATCCCGCATCCCACCCCTAGGATGCCTCCCACGGGGCACACTGCCCTTGACCTTCTCGTTCTGGGTGTTATGGTTGCGAGCGAAAGGGTAGAAGGCACCGAGCTGCATCCAGCGGGTGCAGAGCTCCTCCGAGGTGCTGCTGGAGAAGCCGCAGATGTCCGCCCCCACCAGTGGGATGCCGAAGAGGCTGAAGCTCAGCAGCCCTGAGGGCAGGGACAGTCAACAGAGCGCGGGAGTTTCGGAGGTGTCTCTGAACAAGCAGAAAGCTCAATGGATCTGGGAGTGCTGGTAGGGCACCTGAGTGCGTTCTGTGCCACCCACCTGGGATGGAGTAATACATGTCCTTCCACTGGCTCCGGTTGTCTCCCAGCCAGTGCCCTGAGTAGCGGCCCTGGCTGGGGAAGGTGGAGCGGGAGATGATGAAGGGACGCTTCCCCCGGATCTGGGTCAAGGCACTGGAAAACAAGAGGGAGAGGAAGGGGCAGGAGGTGAGAGCAGCCCCCCAGGCATTTGCCTTATCCCACAACAGTTGAGGGAGAGGTCCAGGTTCAGCCCTGTGGCAGCCCTGTGGTGCTGGAGAGTTGGCCTGAGCAAAGGCTTGGCTCCAGGACCAGCCTCACCCACCTGTCCCTCCCAGAGCAGTGTCAGCTCCCCTCTTTTCCTGGGTCATTCTCACCCTGAAGGCTGCGAGCAGCCAGACTATGAACCCTTGAAGTCAGGCACTCAAACTCCCATCCCCATCTGAGCAGGATTTTGCCCCATCCCACCCTCAGGCTGTCAGGAAGCAGGATGCTCAGGTACCTCGCTGTGGCTTTGGCTTCCATCAGCCCGTAGAGGTTGTGGAGGTTGTAGTGCACCGAGGCTTTCTGCTTTGCCGAGGCACACACTGTCTTGGAGGAGAGGGAATCGCCCAGCACGGCTGCCAGCAGAGAGAGCCCAGTTGGCACCCAGTGGTGGTGGGGTGCAGGGCATGTGGGCCCCCCACACTTGCTGGCTCTGGGTCAGCCCTCTCACAGGAGCCATCGCTGCCAGCCCAGTGCCAAAAGCTCACACAGATGGTCCCACCCTGCACCCTGACATGGCCCCAACAAGTGTGTAAGGCTTAGACACCGATACTGGCACATGCAAGTAGAGATGGAGACATTCACGGTGTAAAACAGACAGAATGTATTTTAGAAATGGTTTTCCCCCATCACACTCGGCAGAGATTTCAAAGCACACAGTACATGCCAGCACAGCCTTGTATCTCATTTTCCTCCTTACCTGGAGTATAGGGTGGGCTGTCGAGCTCTCCTGGGGGGCAGCCGTCTTCAGACCCATCCATGAAGTTGGATGGCTCATTCATGTCCTAAGCAAAGAAAATTGTGGAGCAATTTCAAGCATGTGGTTTTGGGCATTAGTGGATAGACCTGGAAAAGCTGCAGACAGTCCTGCCAGGGCACACACTGGGTGTGAGCTGAGGTGCTAGCAGGAGGCGACCCAGGGGCAAGGAGGGACTTACGATCCAGAGGCCATCGAAGGGCACATGGGCATGGAAGTGCTGCAAGTTCTCCAGCCACCACTGGTGCGTGTCTGGGTTGGAGAAGTCTGCAAAGGCAGTATAACCAGGCCAGACCTGCAGGGACACCACAAAACCACGGGTTCATCAAGCAGACAATTTTTGGGGAGCTGCCACCGGGAACAGGGTACCACAGCATGGTGAAGGACCAGGGTTGAAACAGGCAATAACCCAGAAATTAAATCCAGGTCAATGCTTTGAGTCCTGGATGATACATACACAGCATACCCCTTCTTCCTCCATGGTACCAGGAGTATTGTGGTGCTGAGGACTCCCCACAGTGCGTGGGCAGTGACAGCCGAAGGAGTGGCTGCTCTCCCTCCACTTGCACGAGCCCTAACACCACCTTGCCCAGGGCATGTCAGGGAAAAGCCATGATTTCTCCATGCTTTGCCTCATTTCAGGAATTTTAGCCAATTAATTTTCTCCCACATTTTCAGGCTACAATAAAACCACCTCCTTGGAGATGGCTAGGGAGAGACAGTGGGAGCAAACAGTCAGAGGGGTCAAACTGGGAGGGAACCACTGCGGAGCAGATCCGGAGATGCACTGTTCATCCCAGGCAACCTCCCCTCACACCAAAAACAGGAAGGGAAAGAAATCAGATGACCAGCCTTGGGCAGCACTGCTGACTCTGTTAAGCTCATATGACTTCCACAGGCTCCTCTGCTGGACAAGGGCTGGCTCCTGGGGTTGGTGAAGACACCAGAAGGTGACACATGATTACAAGGGCTGAGCCAGGCTCTGGCAATTATCCCAGAGAAGTCTCTTGGTCACTTGTCTTTCCCTCTACAGTAAGGGATGAAATCCCAACCCTGCTATTGCATAACCCACAGGGCTGAGATTTCCCCCTGGAGCTCCTCACCTTCCCGATTAGCGGCTGCCCTTGGGTGGTGTTGAGGAACAAGCCCCGTCTCAAGCCTTCATCAAAAGGCCAGTAGGAGCCGTGAGGGTTGGTGCTGCTGATGCCAGGATCCTAGGGACAGAGCAGAAGGTTAGTGCCATTCCAGGCAGACCATGGCTCCTTCCCCTGGCCAGACCGGAGTGATTCACAGAAGACAACCCAGACAGGGTCAGCCAGAGCCCAGACACAGAGGCTGTTTGCCCCAGGGGGAACAGAAACTTGCTTGGATGCTTCCAGGCATGTTTTCTAAAATGCCACTTCTGTAAGTCCCCGGGACACATTAGGATGTTTTGGGGAGGGGGCGGATAAATACATGAAATCTTGCACTTATGCAAGAAATGTCAGGTCATGGACAGGCTTGGCTACTAAGGGGAGTTCAAAGGGGAGGAATCCAACCTTCTCCTGCAAGGACCTGAGCGTCCCCATTGACCCCAGCAAGCAGAACCCATGCCCCCATTCTTTGTAGAGGGAAGAAGGGAGATCCCAGCCAGGTCACAAGATCCCAGCACTCATGAGGATGTGGGAGCACCCGAGCTGAGCACCCACGAGTTAAACTGCCTGACCTACAGTTCCTCCATTCCTCCACCCATGGAGGTCAGAGGCACCCTTGTACCCCTGCAGCAGACAGGAGCACATCATGAGAACCCAGCCTGTGTGACCGTGGTCCCTGCATTAGGGGGATTTCCAGTGGCAGTTTACAGCTGCCGATCCAGCACTGGGGACCAGCCTCCCACAAAAATTCTTGGGGCTGGGGTTGATCAGCTGGAACTGTGAGCATCCCTTACACCTCTGTCTTACACCTCACATTCCAGCTCTGCAGCAAAGACACCACAGGGAGAGAGGAGGGGGAGTACCAAGATCATAACGTAGCGCTGCCCATGTTTGTGGAGGTCTTCCACCAGCGAGGGGAGGGAGGCAAATTTCTGGGAATCGAAGGTGAAGTCCCGGTACCCATCCATGTAATCGATGTCATTCCACTGTGCATCCTGCGGGACAGAGGCTCAGGGATGAAGGATGGAGCCTTGACCCCCCACTCCACAGGTCTGAGGGATTACCTGGGGGATCTGGTAGTTCCTCATGGCTCTCACAGTCTGCCAGGTCCCATTGCTGGATCCGTAGCCCCAGCGGCAGAGGTGGAAGCCGAGAGCCCAGAGGGGTGGCATGGCTGGGAAACCTGCAGTGGGAGAATGGAAGCATGGCTGGGGTGTCCCAAGATGACAGTAGCATCTCAAAAGGATAGGAAGGTAAGGGGAGAGGTGGGAAAAGGAGGTGATCGCTGACCCCTGATGTGCTGGGAGAGCTGGGGGAGGCTGATCCCTCCCCAGCTGGGAGGGCTGGGGATATGGTGAAGCAGGGGTGAGATGGGGATGTGGGCATGGGGAAGGTGCCTGCAGATAGCCATGGTGGGGTGCAGGCACTTACCTATCACCTGCTGGTACTGTTGGATGACCATGTTGGGATCGGGCCCCAGGAAGACGTAAAAATCCAGCACCCCTCCAATGGTCCTCCAGGTCAGGGCCGGAGCAGGCTGCAGGGCCACCTCTTTGAGGGGGAAGGAGAAGGGAAAAAGACAGTGACAACTGGGGAGCAACCTCCAGACCTCAGCCCACATGATGGGGACCAGGCAGCACCACAGGCAATGCTCAGGGGAATAGACAAATCCCTGCCTTGCACTCAGTGGGTGCTAAATGGGTGTCTGGAAGCTTAAATCATCACAGCCCATGGGAGATCAGTGGTTTATGCTATCTTAAAAATCTGCTCTTTAAGCTCAACGCTGCACCAGCTTCCACTGCTGGACCAAGATCAAGCACGTGCAGTGCAGTGCTTTCCTTCATGTTCTCCCTCAAAGCCCCCTCCTAAGTGAATTTAGAGCTACTCGTACAAGAGAGTGTGTGGGAGCAAGGCCTTTCCTGGGAAGGGCTTTCCACATGAATGAGCCCTCGAACCTCAGCTCGGGTGGCTGCATCTCACACGAGCTCCTCTTCAGCAGCATGGCTGCAACAGATCCCAGCGCAGCTGGAGCTGCCAGAGCCCCGGTGTGCACAGCATCACCCCAGCTGGCTGCAAGCAGCAGCTGCTGGGAGGGTTGGGTGGTCACCGGTGCCGTCCCCGACGCGGCAGGAGCCCGCAGGAGCTGCTGTGTTACCAGCTGGCACACACGGGCAGATCCCACAAGCGCAGCTGGCGCGGCACAGCTGGGGAAACACGGGCAGCAGACGGCATCCTCGGCTGCACCCCAGCCATGCCACGCCACCGGGCCTGGGGGCAAGGATGTTTCAGTGGAGGGGGGAATAGGCATGGACCTGCATGCAAGGCACTTGCTTTCCTGATGGCAACTCAGCAGCTGGGCGTGTGGTTAAACTGCTCGGCAGTTGCTAAAGAGCCTCGCTGTAGCCAGGAAACAGATGGCTGCGCTCAATAACGGAGCCATCAAACCACATCTTTCCCTTTTATGGCTTCCTCTTACCCCAGGTTCCCAAACTGACCACTCCAGTAGTTCCCATCTGTCCCCACCTGCCAGGTCCTCCACCAGGGACCAGCTGGCCTGGGGTCCCCTAACACACCTACCCATCGCGTTGCTGTTGAGAAGGAAAACCCCATGAGCATCTCCGCCCTCCTCCATCAGCAGGTAGAAGGGGTGAGCGCCGTAGAGGTTGAATGATTCCTGCAAGGAAGAGGTGCCAGGTAAGACAGCAGAAAGGGCAAAGCAGGAGAGCCCCATGTCACTGAGGGTGAATAAAAGGCCCCGAGCTGCAGATGCTTCCACCACCTAACCAGGAACCTGTCACCCCTGTGGAGGACCAGGCAAGGGATGAGGATGGTTTCAGGGCTGGTGCTGAAGGCCATGGGAGGCTGCTTCTTCCTTGCCGTTCAGGGGCTACTGAGCTGGGCTGGGTGAGAGGGAAAGCCTCACCACAACACATTGCACGATCAGCAGGGTGGAGCGGAAAACACTCGGTGCCCTCGGAGTGCCAAAAGCATTTTGCAATTGCTCTGAAATTCTCCCTGGCACATACCTGCCCGTCAGCCTTGATCATCCCCCGCCCCTCCCAGTGCTGCTGCCCACCCCTGCCATGTTTTCCCAGGGCTTGTCCAAAGCACAGGAGAGCAGCACCCCTGCCCTCACCCCCTGCATCCCCATGGGGACAGGACAGATGTACCGTGGGAGCGACGTCGCGTGCCCACAGAGTGAGGGTATTCCAGTCCAGGCTGTGCAGGAGGCTGCCACGGTGCTCCCCCAGCCCATAGAGGAACCTGGATGGGAGCGATGTGGATATCTGGAGAAACTGGTCAGCGAAGATTAAGGGGGCCACAGTGGTGTTGAGCCTGCCAAGGTTACATTGAGGAAAAGAGAGGGTCAAGAGGGGATGCTGGGACCCACTGGGATCCATTTGCCCATCAAAAACTGATCTCTTCACTCTCAAAACATCCCAAGGGCCAGTGAAGCAGCACATGTCCCACCCCACATCCCGCCCTAACACCTTGGGCCAGGAGTAAATTTGGGTCTGGCTGGAGGAAAGGCACAGCCTGAGCCTAAACTAGCCTGACCCAGTGTGGCACAGCCTTCCCTTTGATACTAGAAGTTTCCACCCAGGTTATTATTAACCACCGAGGCGATATGGCAGTGGGGCTTCTCAGCCTGCTGTCACTGATAAGCAGCTCCCAAATACAGGACAGACCACAGTCACCAGCAAATGGGAAGGAGGAGGAAAAGATGGGATCCCAAAACACCCTGACCATACATCGCCCAGCTGTCAGTGCTTGTCAACAGCTTAGTGTGGGCAAAGCTGTGGAGGTGACAGAGAGCAGTACAGCAAAGTCACCAGCAGTCCTTTTCCACAAAAAGCCTGGAACTGTGAATGTCCCTATAGCTTCAACAGCCAGGAAAACCTGAAAGAAGCGTGAAATGGACAAAGCCACAACCCTTTGTTGGCCCTTTTCCTGAGCCACCATGTTGTTCATTGGTGATGTGCCAGGGACCTGCACAATGTTTGGCTGGTGTAGGACCTCGGGAGGAATCAGGGCACTGGGAGGTTTTTGGAGAGGTGCTGATCCCACCCAGTCCTGCCATGGCCATAGCAAGCACATGGCCAGCCCAAGGGGCCAGGAAGCCACGTGCTGCTGCATCCCCATGTGAGCACTGCTAAAAAGATGCAAGACAAAAAGCAATAACTGGCTGGAGATCTTGCAAGCATGTGTTTTCCCTCTGAAAAACCACTGGAAAGTGTGCTGGAGCCTGCCTAGGGTTGGATAAGTTTCTCCCCACCTGCCACAGGATGAGGAGAAGGTGGGATCTTACAGCACTGTCCCCGTTGCTGTGCGCCGCAGCAGCACCCCAAAGGGATCCCAGGAGAAGTTCAGACTGTAGATGGGGTTTTCTGCCCTCTTCTTCGCCCGGGGAACATCAAGGGGAACCTCGTACCGTGGGTTGGCCGCATCCGTTATCTGCAAAAGGGAGAAAAAGTGCTTTAAAGACCAGCAAAGCAAGAAGGCAAAGGGCTGGAGATACTCATTGGCCCCACACAGCCATGCCTGGAGCACAGTAGCTTCCACACTTGGTCACAGCAGGGGACAGTTACCTGTGAGATGACAGGTTCAAGGGTTAGGAGGGCAGCCATCAGGAACCTCACCTTGATGTGTAGCCGTGTGTCTGTCTCGAACTCCACGTCCAGTCTCAGCATCTCAATGTCCCGGGGGTAATAGGCCTTCTCCCTTCGCACCAGCAACCCCACCATGCCCAACGCTGTCTGGTTGAGACTCTCCAAGGTATAGCTGGGGAAGTCAGGGGGATAGAAGCACCAGGGCACCCCCTGCTTGCCCTCTGCCGGCAGAGGGCTCTGGATGAAGCAGCACCCTCGGCTTTCACAGAGCTCCTGGGTCACCACCACCTGCCGCTCTGGGTAGCAGTCGAAGCGATGGCTTTCAGGCACGAGGAGACATTTGGGGGGTGGGGTAGGTCCGAGCCAGCCCCCCGACACTTGCCGCAGCACCCAGACGGTGATGGTGCTCAGCAGCACGGCGGCCACCAGCAGCCCGCTGCCCACCCACCACGGGGCCATCCTCCCACGGGCAGGGGGCATCGGGGCAGCCCCTTCCTCCTCCACCTGGCATCCTGCCGGCTGCGGCGTTGTCAGCTTCTGGTACGACTTCATCGTCCTGGTGCTGGATCGAAAGGGAGATGGAGGCAGGTGTGAAAGAGACAGAGAGGGAGAGCTTGCCCAAGCCTCAAGGACAGCTTCACTCTCTCCTGATGCCTCTGGTTCAGGCAGAGCCTGCCCACCTCAGCACCCTGCATCATCACATCTGCGCCTTCGGCTAAGATGCACATGGCAAACTCGGCAATGGAAGGCTTTGCCAAGGTCAGGTGGTCCTGATCCTGCTGA
This sequence comes from Lepidothrix coronata, assembly GCF_001604755.1. NCBI lineage: Eukaryota > Metazoa > Chordata > Aves > Passeriformes > Pipridae > Lepidothrix > Lepidothrix coronata. The sequence goes on along the minus strand of NW_016690221.1, from coordinate 2,074,257 downwards.
GTGCGGGGAGATGCTGACAAACAACTCTCCACCAGCCCTAAGGGACAAAGCACCACCCACCTGAACCCCACCTGCTCTCAGGGAGTGGCAGAGCAGCCCCTCAAAGAGTTTTTCCCTGGTCTGAATTTATGGACTGCAGCATTTCTGGAAGCTGCAAGCAAAATCGAGCTTGCTCTGCCTGTGGGAACAGAGGTGGGAGCCACGGCTCCAAGGTAGGGAGCATCCTCTGCTCAGGGTATTTTCTGCTCTGAGCATCCTCTTTGAGCATCCTCTTATCATCGCCCAAAGCCCTGAGTCAGAGGTTTTAGCTGCGGGTAGGGCTGGACAAGGGATGGCTGGGAGTATACCATCAGTCCTTGCCTCCCACTGATAAAACCTGATTCTAACAACCTCTCAGACAAACACCTCCTGGACTGTAAGCAAAGGAGACCCTCATGCTCCGGGTGAGTGCAGGGAGCAATCTCAGCACCTTAAATAAGAGACACAACAAGAGACACAACTTTCTTCTCTCCATCTCCTATCACAGGCGCTCAGACGCTGCCTTCCTCCACCCTACGACCTGCAACGGCTCAGCAAACGGCTCCATCCCCACCACAAACAGGTTTATTCCCCGGCAGCCCTCCCCAGGCTCGGCCACCACCGCGGCACAACCTGCCGGGGCCCGGCTGCGAAACCCCCGCGAGCGGCAGCGCCTCCGCCCTGTGCAACCGCCCGCCGCTCCCCCACGCGTGGGTGGCGGCCCCCGGGTGGCAGCGCCCACCCGCCGCGGCCACACGAACCCCCGAGGTGGCACCTCGGCGTGCCACCAGCCCAAGCTCCCCAGGCTCCTGCCCGGCCGCCCCGCCGCGGGGACACTGCGGGGGGACACACAGCGCCAGCCGGGCACGGGGATCGCCGCGCCCCGGGAGCCCCTGCCCGCCTGCGGGCCCCGCTCCGGCCGTGCCGGCGCTTACATACACGTGTCTCCTCTTGACATTGTGGCTGCGGGCGGGCAGCGGGCAGCGGGCGGGCAGCGGGCAGGCAGCGGGCAGCGGGCGGGCAGCGCTCCCGGCGCTGCAGCTCTGCCTGCTCCGCCGTAAACACCCGAGAAGCCGCCCCGCTCCTACCGCGCCTCTCTAGTAGCAGCGCATCTGCACACATGACGCCTCTCCGCTGTCTGATCGTCCGCTCGCTCCTCTCCTTTGTGCGCTTTGAGTGGTTCTTTTTTAATTTTATTTTCAATTTATTTTTAATATTTGTATCTAAACTCAACGCTGCTCAAAAGCGACAAGGTGGGGAATATGGGGGATCAGCGTTTTTTTTTAGATTTTCCCCAGCCTGAATGCACGCAAGGTCTCTAAACCCAGAGTACAAATGCGTCTGTCACCCTTGTAGGTTGAGAGCACCTTACCCAAAGCAGAGTGAAAGAGGTCCCTGTGCTGAATCGTGTGTTGTGGCTTCAGGGAATCACTGTGGCTTCGGGATGTGTTTTGAGCACACAGTGGGTGGACCTGACCCACAAAACACCCACATCCCAGAATAAAACCCTTTTTCCATCCAGGTTTTCACCAGAGTTCCTGTCTCCCATGCACTTCTCTTCACCTGCTTAACAAATGTATAGAACTGCACAGCCTTTCCCACTTTTTGAGGGACTGGAGAGCTTCTCCTTGTTTACTATTGAAGGCCACTGTAGTCTAAACGTCAGCAGCAAATGACAACACACCTTTGGAGCAGAGTTGCTTTCCTCAGGGAATGAAAAGAAAAAGTAACCTGTTGTGAACAGGATGATTCACCCAGAAACAGAATTTCAAGTGACAAGGCCACTTCCCTCCTGCCATAAGCAGTCTGCCAAAACCCAGGGAAAACAGGGGAAAATACCCCAATTCTGGCGAGCCCCATGCATGGGGCTGTCACCACAGAGGATGAGATCCCCCACCCAGGAGGCAGCCAGTCCATCCCTCCTGCCTCCTGCCTCCACCCTCTCATGGATGCCTTTCTCAGGGAAAAACCTTGGATAACACAGGATGGCTCTGGCCACTCTTGGTTATCATCACTCAGAGAGAGCACAGGGGCAGGTGGCTGTGTTGGGGACATCAGAGGCCCCAAGGCTCCCACCACCAGCACCCCTCTCCTTGCTTGTCTTGGCTCTCTGAGGCACCAGAACCCTCCTGGATGTAAAGGAGATCTGGAGACAAACCTCAGAGGCATCAGTGGGGCCCACAGGGATGGCTGAAATCTGCCTTCCAACCCTGAGCTCAACCCATCCCAGCACCCAGGGCAAGATTTCAGAGTGCAAATCTGGGAGAGGTGAAAGCCAACACTTCATGCCACTGCCCAGGAGCTTTAGCCAACCTCATTAGTCAGTTCCAATAGTAAACAGGGATTTCTTAACATCAGGGTGGTGCATGCGCCTAAATCTTGCTCCAGCTGCCCAGATCTGTGGGGCTGTGCCAGAAATGGGGCTCTCCGTGTTTTCCAGCTCTGTTGTTCAAAGGGAGCAGCAAAAGATGGGATCTTATTCAAAGCCTCAACTATGACCCTTAGAGCTGCTCCAATAAGGATATCTGGCCCCAAGGCTGGAAAGCACAAATTGCACAGACTTTCTAATATAGTTACGGACACAAAAAAAATCAAAAGGAGCCCAGTTGTGATGGAGGCACTTGGGTTTGATCAACCACCCGTGTTATTACATTTTTTGATGCATTACCATCAATGTTGGATGCTCACGGGATCTGAAATGCCGCTCACACCCCAGAGGTCAGGGTGCTGTGTTAGCAGCTCACACAACTACACAAGGAAAGTGAAAGGATTGTGTTCAGGATCCAGCCCCGGGGCAGGATTTGGCTCTGCTGCAGGGCTTGGGGGGCTCCAGGACAGGCAATGCTGGGCAAAGGCTGGTCCACAGCTGGTGAAAGAGGACAAGCCCTGCCAGCAGCTGCCTCAAGGAGCCCAGGGACCAAACCAGGCCCTGAGCACCCCTGAGAGCCTCACAGTGCCCGAGACATATTTCCCCACCTCCGTCTGTCCCACATCAAGGCCAAGTACAAAGTGCTGCACCTGGGTTGGGGTCAATATAGGCTGGGGGATGAACTGATCGAGAGCAGCCCTGCCAAGGACTTGGGGGTGTTGGTGGGTGAGAGGTTGGACATGAGCCAACAAAAGCATTGTGGCCAGCAGGTTGAGGTGGGTGATTCTGCCCCTCTGGTCTGTTCTGGTGAGAACCCACCTGGAGTGCTGTGTCCAGCTCTGGGGTCCTCAGCACAGGAAGGACAGCAACCTGTTGCAGTGAGCCCAGAGGAGGCCACCAAGTTGATTAGAGGGATGGAACAGCTCTCCTACGACAAAAGGCTGAGATAATTGCAATTATTCAACCTGGAGAAGAGAAGGCTCCGGGGAGAACTTATTGCTTCCTTTCCCAGTCTGAAGGGAGCCTGCAAGAAAGTTATAGAGGGACTTGAAAAGGGCATATGGTGACAGGACAAGGGGTAATGGCTTCACACTGACAGAGGGCAGGTTTAGATTAGATGTCAGGAAAAAATTCTTCCTTATGAGGATACTGGGGCACTGGCACAGGTTGCCCAGAGAAGCCTTCCCATCCATGGAAGTGTTCAAGGCCAGGTTGGACAGGGCTTGGTACACTCTGGTCTAGTGGAAGGTGCCCCTGCCCATGGCAGGGAGGGTTGGAACATGATGAGCTTTAAGGTCCCTTCCAACCCAATCCATTCTATGACTCTATGAAATGTGTGATGGTGCAAAATCTCATGGCTACCCTGCGCCCTTTCCATCGGGGATGATCCAAACAGGCTGGAGCTGTTAGAGAAGGGTGAGCCCCGTGGTGGGGTGGGGTGCGGTGCTGGGCCCTGTGCACTGTGGAGGAGACAGGAATGAGGATGTGGATCTGGATGAGGGGGGATGAGGATGGGGGTGAAGATGGGGATAGAGATGAGGATGGAGATGTGGATCGGGATGGGTGTGGGGAACGAGAATGGGAATGGGAATGAGAATGGAAATGAGGATGGGGATGAGGATGGAGATGGAGATCGGGATGAGGATGGAGATGTGGATGGGGATGGGAATGAGGATGGAGATAGGGTTGAGGATAGGATGAGGGTGGAGATGTGGATGGGGATGAGGATGGGGACTTGGATCGGGATGAGGGGGGGATGAGGATGGGATGGGAATGAGGACGGGAACGAGGATGCAGATAGGGATGAGGATGGCGATGTACATCGGGACGAGGGCAGGGACGGGGATCGGCTACGTGCCGAAGGCAGCGCCGCGCCCCGCCCCGCGCCCTTCCCCATGAATGAACGGCGCGGGCGGTGCCGGCGGTGACGCGGCCGCGGGGCCGGGCCGGGCGGTGACGCGGCCGTGACGCGCCATGCCGGAAGCGGCGGGGGCGCTGGTTGGTCGGCGGCGCGGCGGGGGGGAGGCGGCCGCCCCGCGCTTGTTGTTGTCCGCGGGACTCGCTGGCAGCGAGGGAGGAGGGAGCCGCGCAGCGCCCCCGCCGCCGCCCCCGCGCCCCCCTCGCCCCCGCCGCCGCCCCCGCCACGGGGCGCTCCCGCCGGCACGCAGGTGAGGAGCCGCCCGGGGCGCGGCGCGGCGGGGGCGAGGCGGGTGGGTCGGAGTCGGGAGCGGGGGGGTGGCCGCGCGTTGCCCGCCGATCGCGGCGGGTGGGGGGGGAAAGGGGCGGCTCGGCCCGGTCCGGCCCGGTCCCCGCTCGGTCCGGTCGGGTCCGGTTGGGCGCGGGCGGGCGGGGCGGGCGAGGTAAAAGTGCTGAGTCACCACCGCGCCGGGCACGTGGTGCCGCCGCCCCTCGCACCGGGCCGGGCCGGGCGCGCACGTGGGGCCCGGCGGGGGGCGAGGGGCGGCGGCCCCACCGTGGGGGGAAGGGGGGGGGGCGGGGAGCGCTGCCCGCGCCCGCCGAGTGGCCCCCGAAACCCCCGGGGGGGCGGGGGCGCGGCGGCCCTGCGGTCACACCTTCCCCGTCCCCTCGCACCGGTGCGGGGCCGGCAGCGCTCAGCGCCCGCGGGACGGGGCCGGCGGCACCCCCGCGCCCCCGGGGACGCGGGGCCAGGGGTCCCCCGGGTGTGCGCCGGGGTGATGCTTTCCCGTCCCTTGTTGTTATTTTTCTCCCCCCGCCGCCCCCCGAGGATGAGCGCGCTGCCTGCTTCTGCCTTTGAATGGCTCTTAAAATACATGTGAGGAAACCTGTTGTGACGCCGCGCGCTCCACTGACTAAAAATAGCAGCTTTTGTAGTACGGAGGGAGCCGGGGCGCAGCCGGGGACGGGCAGCGTGGCCGCGGCGGTGGCCGGGCGTGGTGGCAGCTCCGGGAGCCGCTCCGGGAGCCTCTCTCTGGCCCCGGGTTATCGGGCAGGAGCAGCCGCCGGCGGGAAACGCCAGGCGGGAGCCTCGCTGCCCGTCGGATGGGCTGGGGGTCGGGGCTTATCTCTGCTGAGCACAGCTGCTTTTTGGGTCGAAAGAGCGAGAGGTGCGTGGTGTGTTCAGGCTGGTCCTGGAGCCTGCGGGGAGGGATGCGTGTGCATGGGGCCGCCCCGAAAACGGGGTGCTCTGCGGCCGCCCAGGGACTGGCAGTGGGAGGAAAGGGGACGGTGACATTCTGGGAGCGGGCACGGCCGCGTGACTCTCTGGTGGGTGCGGGACGGTTTGGGGATATAATCAGAAGTGGGGTGGGTGGGGGAACCTCTTCGAGCTCCCCATGACGGCAGTGGCATGAGGTGGGAAAACATCCAGGCCACGAGTGAGGGGAACCGAAATCTCCAAATTCTCAGAGTGTGCCAGGGTCTGTTTGCTTCCTCCTCTTCCTCAGGCTGAGAGCCCGCTCCCTTCCCTCGTGGGCTGCTCCGTGGAGGATTTATTTTACGGATTCTGCTGAAAGCAGGCCATGAGGTCTCAAATTAGGAACGAGCCCCCTTTGGGCAAAGTTGTTACAGAAAAGGGAAAGGCCTCCATTTTCGCTTTCACCTGGCCGCCCCCTCCTTTGCCAGCGCACCTAAAGCTGAGCTGGGACTGCGGAGGGCGGAGAGAGCCAGTGAGAGCGAAGTGTTTCCCTGAAAAGCTGCACGCCCTTTTCTTGCACTTTCAGTTTTTATAAGCCCTGTGGCGGATAAGCTCAGCCCTGCGCCCCAGCCCAGCGTGTCGTGCCGTGGTGCTGTCGGGGGGTTTTAGGAGCGAATGAGTTTTACCTTGTGATTTTTTTTTTTTCCCCACTGACGAAAGGCGCGCGCGTCCCTCCGCTTTTCCCCCCTCTCCTTCCGTGTGTCCTCCCGGTGCTGCCTGCGGAGAACCCTTCCTCGAGCCTTCCTCGTGCAGTCACTTCCTAGGGGTGATGGACGCCGCGGCTGCCCAATGGCAGCGCGCAGGGCTGCGCGGCACCGGAGTTAACTCTGCTCCTGCCCGGCCGAGGTGCCGGACGTCGGGCTGGCGGCGACGGGGCTGCCGCCGCAGGGTTGGGCACACCGTGACTCCCGCCGTCAGGACACTCTGCAGGCTCTGAGCCTGTCAGGGCTTGGAACCTGAGCCCTCTTAAATGTTCCCCGGCTGTATTACGCCAGGCTCGTGCCTTGCTTCAGAAGTGTTTCTGAACCAGAGACAGAAATTTGTTGGCAGTTTGGTGGTTTTTTTTTTTTTTTTTTGCTTGCCTGTCAAGGACAGCGTGCTTTGTCATGTTTTATGTCATTTCTGCGCCGTCGCCCGTCTCGGCAATCTGTTGCGGTACAGAGTTCAGTACTGCTGTGTGCCTTCTGAAAGGGAAAAATACAGATCAGCTTGATACACTCTGATTTCCATCAGCATTGGGAGATGATTAATGGCGTGGAATGTGCTGCAGGACTTGGTATTGAAAATCTCTAGCTGTGTGAGATGTTTGGGAAGCGAAGAAAGGACAGCTGGGAGCGCTGGCCCCTGCGGCAGTCGGGGTTTGTGGGATAAGCTTGCTCGCTGATCATTTTTGTAAACATCCAGCTGTGAAATACTTGAGCGGTGCTAGCACTTTCAATTATCAGGAAGTTTCAGGCTCAGCACCCTGTAGAGATGAACATGCAGTTTCCACTTCTGTCTCAGCTATTGTTTGAGGCTATCTTCAAACTTCGGCAGAGAGTCTTCCAAGCATGAAGCAAGCACAAGCGATGCAATGCTCTGTGACCATCAACCCAAGGACTGGGGGGGAAAGGCAGTAATGAGAGCAATTACCCTGTCACTGTGCTCCCAAGCAGAGGGACAGTTTGCATCGTGGATGCCACTGCTTTGCAATATTGCAGGACGCCAAATAGTGATGCCACTGTGTTCCACTATTAGCAGTCGGTGAAGGTGTCTGACTTGATGGCTGGCACATGGGGTCAGGAGCAGCAAAGTCAGGAACCCCAGTCCCAGCTGTGCCCCAGGATCTGGCTGTGCGTCCAAGCAAGTTATTTGTTGCTTGGTGGCTCATCTTGTGTGGCTGGGGGAGATGCATCTCTGGGCTAGCGATTGCTGAGGTGTAATTCCAGTATATCTCTGTCACCACATTTTATAAGTGTGTGATGGAAAAAGTGCTGTAAGCTTGTCAGTACCAGGGCTGGCTGTCACATACCTTTCCCCTTCAGCCACCTCCTCCATGAAGTTTCAGAGGTGACACACAGGCATACCCGCCTGGTACTCCATATCCCTGCTCCCTAACCACAGGCTCTCTGCAGCATCTGACTAGGTTGTTTACCAAAGCACTGAAGATTATCTGATCCGTGTCCAGGCTTCCCCAGAGAGTGCCTCAGAGAGCTGTGTCCTGGCAGCTCTTAAATGTGCTCTGAAGGTTCCTGAATCTCCTCTTTGCTGCTGGATGCTGGTTCCGATCCATAAGGGAAATGGAAAGCTGGCCAGCTGGGCGAGGGCTGCGTGGAGCTCCTCTAGAACAGTAAACAGTGACTCACCCCCTCCTTGTGTCTTCTCTCTCTTCATGTCAAATATATTGCCTCGCATATGCTTCTCTACTCTCTGATTCACACCACCAGCCTGTCCCTCCCCGCTCTCATTACAAATGAGTGACAAGCGTCAGTCTGCCTTACAGGATGTGTGAAGGTTGTCAGAGCAGGAGAATGGATTTTTGAATGATGGGGAGAAGGATGGTGCTCTGCCTACCATGCTGCAATGTGCTGGAAATCCATGTTGTGCCTCCGAGTGGCAGAGGCACGGCGATGAAGATTGAAGCATCTGTAGTTCCCTTCACCTATCAGCTCAGATATCCTTGGTAGGCACGTCCGTTTGGCTGCTGCTCTGGAGCTGGGAATAACTTGCGGATAAATGAGAAATTTAAACAGCTGCCTAGGAATTAAATGGCTGCATTTGGGAATGAGTAGAGTGTTCCCTGCATAGCTGTTGGTGCTGTATTGAGACGTGATGGCAGAGATCCCCGTCGCTGCTTGAACCTTGCGCTGTTTTTCTGCCCTCGGGAAGTTGTCGCTGGCTTGGCGGAAGGTGAGGGTTGCATGTTTTCAGTTTGCTGTATGCGTGTGAGAATGGAAGCTAAACACCAGCAGGGCTGCCTGCCAGGTGCTCATGTTCTGGCCAGGGTTGTCTTTCAGCATAGAAAGAGTTTTAAAATTCGAGTTCATCTCCAGTTGTTGGGTGTCGGCAGCGACTTTATAGTAATTCCTTAATGTGTAACGCTCTTGGAAAGCCCTGTAGCGTGGAAAGTCTGAAATCTCACTCTGGCATGTTTTCTTTCTTAATTGCAAGCCTTGTGTGGAAAGCTGTGTCCTGCTTCTGCCTGAGTCAGGCTTTCTGCTGTCTTTCCCTTTCAAAGCAAAGGAACTGCAGATCTCTCGGTGGTCTAAGCTGAGACTGCCAGGCTTAGGATGTCAGCTGGAGACCTCCAGGTTTCTGGGAGGATGCTGCAAGAGGCATAGGAGTCGTCTGAGAGAGGGAGAGGGCGTTGGCAAGGCTGTCAATGGGTAACTTTATTGCAGAATTACAAGGGCTCTTTATGTAACCCACAGTCAAAACACTTGCTGTAAATACGAGCGTGAAGCTGCTCTGGAAAAGCCTTTTCCCCTCACAGTTGGTGTATTACTACTCACTGCTTTATTGATGTAGCGTTCAAAGTGTGTCGTACTGCTTACAGAGCAGGATGTAACACGGTCTTGTTCTAAAAAGCTGAGCTCCTAATTTTAGATGTGATGCAGCAAACGCAATTAAGGAAAGAAGGGCAGGAGTAGGGTAAAGACTAAAAGGGTTCTAATAATCAAATTGCAGGCAGGTTCCCAGAAGACCCCTGTGCAGCATGTTTAGGGAATGTTGCTGGGTATGACTTGTTTGCGGAATGGTTTATGATTTTGTTGTGGATTTTGCTTCCTATCTGTGGGAGATGCCATGCTGATTTTAGTAGCTTGTTAGTAGCTGAATAGTCCCAAATAGTTCTGATGGGAAGGAGTTAGTAGATGGGGAGATGGAGCCTGAGGCCCTGGAGGGCTACTGGTGAGGGTTGTGAGTGTAGTTGTATTGGTTTCGAGCAGAGCCTGGACCACATCTGTGCCTTCACCTAGTGCAGAGATAAGACTCTTCCTGGCACTGGAGTCTTAAGTGTGAGGCTTGAGCCTGTTTGAGTATTTCTACTTGTGTTATGGAACCCTGCCCTTTGGGTCGGGGCAGCCCCCAGTCTCCCACCCTTCAAGAGGGTCTGGTATCACTATTCCTTATGGTGCCCTGAACCTTCTCATTTATTTCTATGCCAGCAGTGGCTCTGGCCCATCACCCCTGGTGCAGTAGGATGGATCCCCGCCTATCTTGGGGGGGTGCCTTGGTGTGCAGGGGGAGACAGGTGTGCAGCAGAAGACCCTGTACCGAGCATCTGTGCTGTCTGTCCTCTGAGGAATGTGCAGGGTAAGGAGCTGTTGCTTTGGTGACATGGAGCAACAGGTGACCAGAAGGGATTTCATCATGCAGAGCTGGAGCATTGCTTGGGGTGGCAGGTGAGCCCACATGCTGACCCCCTCTGGACGAAACCTCCCCCCTCGGCTCGTGTTTTCCATGGTACTTTACATTTCTTTCCATCTCTGCGCAACCAAGTGGCCCCGTTCAGTTTTTCCATCGGCTGGCATAGAAAACGCTTTGAAGACGCTCTGGGTGAGGATCAAAAGGCTTTTTGTGCAGTTGGAGGGTGTGACACGGGGCTGTCGTTGGCCTCCCCCTCCTTTTTGCCTTTCCTTTTCCGGCGTTAGCAGCGCGGCGTGCGGCCAGCGCGCCCAGCGTGCCCCTTCCCTTGTAGGGATGGGGGTGGCGAGGGAGGGGGGATGCCGCTGAGGGAAGGAAGAGTTTCTGATGCTGTGGGAATGTGAGCGCTCAAACTCTGTAAACAGCTGGTGACTCACTGCATAACTATGGCACCAACTGCCTGCGGCCCGGCGCTGCGCCTCTGCAGGGAGGGGGCTGCCGGCCCTTTCCTCTACGCACTGGCAGCGCCTCTGCGCTCCTCAACTCTGAGACGAGTCCTCCTGGCCAAGTCAAGGAGCTTTTTCCTTCCTCCCGACTGCTAGGGCCTACGTCTGCGCCTCCGGCCGGGAGGTAGGAGTGGGCAGCAAGTGCCTGGTTCGGCGGGGAAGCGATGGATGGACGGCAAAAGGGCAGTGCTGGGATCTGAAGAAGTGCCTGTGCTCGCAGGGGATCCTGCCCTTCTGAAGAGCACAAAGTGTGGCAGGTGTTCCCCCATCCTTTGGAGGCAGCTGCAGGGGGCTGAGACTTGCCCCTGTGACCAGCCCAGTGAGGCAGGGGCTGCAATTTGAGGTCTGCCTGGGGTGGGGTTCGGTGCTGGAGGAGAGCGGGGAAGGACTCGGTGATGCTCTAGAAAATGCAGTGCACACCAGTTGCTGTAAGTGGTCCATTCATCACGGAGCATCTTGGCTTGTGCGCTGTGCGGCTGTCCTTGTCCCTCCTCCAGACATGGAGAGCTGTGCTGTCTCGGGCTTAAAAATAGAGGAGGCGCCTAAATACACTCCCTAATATCTAGGATAGTATCTTGCAGCTCTGCACTTACAGGATTATTTTTTTCCTCTCCTGCTCTTCATCTTGATCTTTACGTAAGTCGTGTGATGATGAGGTGTCTTGACTGATAAAATTCAAGTGACAGCAGCACGGGCTGAGCCAGCACCTTCACCCACCCAGCTCCCAACCAGTCCTCACGCCCCACCTTTGCACCCCCCAAATCCCGCTACCCCTGTTTGCAGATATGAATGAGTTTGTTTACTCTCCGACGACCTCGTGATGTCTTTGCACAGACATGACCTGAAGTCATTATTGCTTTTGGGCTTCTCTGTTTCCATGGTGACTGTCTCCGGGTTGGCTACTTTCCCAAGGTCACCATGGCAACTATCAGAAGGGAATCATGCTTGGGATGCTTTGGCTGGATTTTTCATGAATGATTAGGATGTGTGACACGATGCAGACGTGGAAATGGGGAGGGTTTGGGCTGGGCTGGAGAAGGTGGGGGGAGAGAGAGGACTCCCGCCAGACAGGCTGCACTCTGCGGTGCTGCGGGTGTGCAGCCCTCGAAGCCGCCCTGCGTCGGGGGGGCCCGGCGCCTCGCCCCCTCCCCGCTGGGGAGCCATAGGCAGAGGCTGTGATGGTGGCGCGGTTGTGGTCGCCTCGCTCGCGGTAGGTACCCGTCGGAGCGTCGTGCTGCCATCACCGCAGGGCGAAGGGTTTGGGTGGAGGTGCGGGCAGGTGAATTTTCGGCAAGGCGCTGGTCGAAGGGGTGTAGTCGCCAGCTAAGGTGAGAGTGAAGGGCAGCGTCGCGGCAGGGGACAGTCTGCCTGTCTATGGACATGCCTCCACGTCACTAGATATATCAAGCAGGTCGGCTCTCACAGCCCCGGGGCTGGAGGATCGGGAAGCAACAGTCTTGGTGTGTTGGGAGAGGCAAACTCCTGCCTGGCTTTGTTATCGGGGGCTTTTGTTTCTGTTGTTCGGGTTTTCTGGTGGCGTCTCCTTTGGGTGGGGACAGCGCTGGAAGCAGGTTACAAACCAGGCAGCTTCTTTCTGGGTTGCTGGTTCAATTTCGAGCTGGGTTAATAATCATCAAAATAAGAATGAAGGGAGTTGTTGTCTTGTGGCTTTTCAGTGCCTTTTATGAGCGGAGGTAACTCTTAATTCAGTCCCTAATAGGCCATTTGGAGCGTCTGGGATTCCTCCGGAGGGAGGTGGCGGGGCCTGAGAGGCCACGCTCTGTGCTCCCCTTGGGAAGGGGTGGCACATGGCAAGGCAGTGTGTGGTGCTTAGTGTGACTGTTGTTTATGGGTGTCCTTCCCCCTCCTCCCTGCCCTGTCTTCCCTGCTGGATCTTAGTGTAGTAAATAGCAAAATATGAGGTCTTAGTGTTGGGAAGCAATGCGCTTGTCAACACAAATGTCTGAATCCATCGCAGTGCTTCAAACAACTGTGTGGTTATTTCTTTCAGTGGTGGTCGAGTTGGGAGTTTGGGCCACCGTGTTTGGTATCTTCTTCCTGCCTTCGTCTTTCAGATTAACCTATAAATCTTGTTTTGTTTTCCCAGTTGCAATTTCTGAGCAGTTTTGTCCGGAAGACTGTGCTCAGGTTATGACGACTAATCCCAAACCGAACAAGGCATTAAAGGTAGGCAAGAAGGCTGGGTGAGTGGGGCTGGGTGGCCAGGGAGGCTCCTGTGGAACCTGTGCAATGTTGGGTCGTACATGAGTATTCTTTTTCATTCCGAGAGAGTCTTACAAATGAGTGCTGATAAAATTTCCCACTATCTAAAGGAAAGGTTAGGGTAGAAGAATACCAGCAATACCCAGAAAGATGGCGTGGAGGCTGGTGTATCCCAGTTGCCTATCCAAGAAACTTCTGAGTATAGCAGGTATTGGCAGCATCCTGAAACCACTGCTCCCAGACTTGAAGTACTTTTACTCTCAGGACTGGGAGGCACTGGGGAAGAGATGTATTCAGCTGGTGTCTCTGATATCTGTGAGAAAGTAAATGCCTCGGACATGCCAGCATGGTGGTGGTCTGTGCATGGACTGCGCATGCGTTGTTGAAATTTCTTTCCGGTGTTTTAGCTCTTCATTCCATATGTACTTCAGTCTCTGAAAAGACAAAAGGATGGTGTCTTAAAAGTTCAGGATTCAGTGATATTAAAGGTCTTCTCGATTCTACGATTGTGAAAATAATGGTGGTGGCAAACCTGCTTGACAAAAGGCACAAGGCCTTGGTGTGATTTCCTCATATAACTTCACTCTGGCCTGTGCCCCAGCATAACCAAATCAGGCTGTGTCCTTGAAGCCAAGCAGGGTTGGTTTTGTTCACTGCTCAAATGAGCAAAACGAAAAGCCATAAAATGCTGAATTAAGCCCTGCACACAAGCAGCTATTCTGCTTTTGAGATGCTGCACTAGTATCCCAACATAATGCTGCAAAAAGGTGTCATCTTGAGCATTCAGTGTGAATTTTGGGTCCTGACCAAGGGCTTCACAAACAAAAGGCTTCATCTGGCTTTACGTTTATCTCCTTGAAAATCTTGCTGTTGGGTTCACACCACTTTCTCTGACCTAAGAGGGTTACCCAAACTCAGATGACAGCAGCACTCAGATCTCTGCAATGTTTAACCTAGATGTTTTAGTGGAGCTTGTGCTCTTTACAGCGCTGCAGAGGGGTGTTTTCCAGGTAGGGCTGTCACATTGCCGAGGGGTGGCCTTGTCCCTTTCTGCTGTCCAGAACATCCGTTCGCGTAGGGTTGCTGCTACCCCTGTGCTGTTGGTATTTGCAGGTAAAGGAGGAGTCAGGAGAGAATGCCCCAGTGCTGAGTGATGATGAACTCGTGTCAATGTCCGTACGGGAGCTGAACCAGCACCTGAGGGGTCTCACCAAAGAGGAGGTCATCCGTCTGAAGCAGCGGAGACGCACGCTGAAGAACCGGGGCTACGCTGCCAGCTGCCGCATCAAGCGCGTGACTCAGAAAGAGGAGCTCGAGAGGCAGCGGGTTGAGCTGCAGCAAGAGGTGGAGAAGCTGGCCAGAGAAAACAGCAGCATGAAGCTAGAGCTGGATGCCTTGCGCTCCAAGTACGAAGCACTCCAGACCTTTGCTCGTACCGTGGCGCGAGGGCCTATTACCCCGACCAAAGTTGCCACCACCAGTGTCATCACCATCGTGAAATCAGCCGAAATCTCATCCAGTTCTGTGCCGTTTTCAGCAGCGTCCTAGTGCCCTCGGTGGGGGGAACTAGCAGCCTTTCAGAGGGGAGGGGATAAGGCTCTTATGCATTGTTCCGGAGTCCTTGGTCATGTCAAGAATTGGCATTTTAAGAATTCTCTTCCAAAAGTGCAAAAAATAGAAGAAAAAAAAAAGAAAACGAGAAAAACAAACAAACCCAAAGGGTTCCTACAAAGGGAACTTAACTGGCTGCTTCTGTCTGGACTCAGTGGCTCCATCAACCTCTCGTGTCCAGGATTTGAGCTCTGTATGCAGTACAAATTGCAAGATCTGCTTTCTCCTTCCCCCTGTGTCCACAAACCCCTCTCAGCCGTGGGGAGCTTTCCAGCTGGGAGAAGATACCTGAGGAGCCTCCGGAGTCTTCGTGAATGATGCTCAAGAGCCAGGAAACAGATGGACTGTAGAAATCATCGTGTGAGATGAATGTATGGGAAAAAGAGTTTCCTTTAGTGGCCTCCTACTCCTTGTAAGAAGGGTCTCCCCTACCTTCCCCACTTCCATCTGATATTACGAGGGCAGGGATATAGGCTTTTTGGATTTGATTTCATCGTGGTATGAGTGGATGGGAGTGGGAGGACGATGGAGACTAATGCTTGGGTCTGACCACACCCATTAGGAATAACCTTTTGTTTTTGATCCATGCTGTTAAATTATGGAAAAATATATATTTTACATATTTTAATATGCCCCATTACCTGTGTGGCCTGTAAAAACTACATTGCAGCCTCCTTTATTCCAAGCCCAAGTTTCCCAATAACTCCTTCCCAAAGGTGTGCCTGTGAATTGGGTATATTTATGCAGTTTATTTCTTCCAAATGATCCACAGTCTTGAAGTAGCAGCTTTTTTTTCCTGGATTCCCTGAAGCTTAGGGGAGGGAGGCACAGTAAATGCTGTGAATGAAGAGCAGTGTGATGGGGAGGAGAAGGGGAGATGAGGAGGAAAAATGCTGCAAGTATTACTGGTGGAGGCAGAACTGACTGTGAGAGAAGGTGGGACAGTTCTGCTGGGATCAGCACTATGAGAAGGGGTTTGTGCAGCGTATTTCAGAAGGATGTTTTTAAAGCACTGAAGTGTAACTAGAGGGCAATAGTATTCAGACAGGAGGAGAGAAGTTTTAGAGTCTCCTCTTTGACAAAAGCATTGGTAGGTTAGCAACGAGCATCCCAGCTGGAGAGCTGTGCTCGCCAGTCCTTGATGACCAGAGAAGGGCTATGGGGAGGTCAGATGGGAGCTGGAAGAGTCTTTTCCTCTCCATAGCACATCGGATGCTGAATTTGGGATCCAAAGAGTACAGTGAACAACCCTCAGTGTTCAGACAACCTGTGTGAATGTGACCCTGAAACTTGATGCTTTCTCTTGCCAATGGGTGAATTATCCTGAGAGGTGCACAGAAGGCTGGATGGAAAATGTGTGTGTAGGGGACGGACGAATTGGGATCGAGAAGTCGTTCATATGGCTCTGAGCAGTGGTTTGGGAGAGGGATTTCTGGCTTGGCAATGGGCAGGAGGTGGGAAGCTGAAAGGAGGTATTCTGCTGTAGTGCAGCAGCGCTGAAAAGATGAACGTTTCCAGGTCACTGTAAAAAAAAAAAATAGCTATGTTGGTGTTTGTGTGTTTTGTTGTTGTTTTTATTTTCTTTTTAAAGTAGGAAAGAAAAGGGACTGTGAGTTTTGTAGGGCAGGTCAGAGACTTGTGGAATGGACGATGCCTGTTGTCACGCAGGTGAGAAGAGAATGAGATTGCTGAAGTTCAAGATAAGGAGAAGAGCTTAGAGAATTTGGGCTCCAGAACAGAAAACAAAGATCACGGAGAATTCACGAGTGTTTTGGACTGAAAGAGAATAAGCAAGTGCCACCGTTGTTGCAAAGGGGACAGTGAGCTGGCATCTGACACCCAGTATAATTTGTTGTTTGAGGCTTTGTCTTGCCTTGGATGGCAGTAAGTTAGTGAAGCCCTACTTGTCTTTGGAAGAAGTCGTTAGCTTGCTTTTTCTTTTTTTTTCACCTTGTCATCGGAGTCTCTGGATTTCCCAGGAGGATCCCTTGTGAAATAGGTTAATGAAAAGAAAAACCTCAGACTTGGTTCTCATTCAGTCCTCAACATCGACATCCGTGACCTTACTGAGCCAGAAAGGGTGTCAGTGAAATGCTTCCTGAAGGCTCATTCCCCCTGCCAGATCCACGTGTTATGGAGGGGAGCAGGGAGTTTCCTTCAAGTGATTTTCCAACACGTAGAGTTTGGATGACACTTAGTGTTACCTCATTTCTCCTCCACTCCCTCCCTATCTCCAAACAGGCAGATCGATGTCCTGTGTATCAGTACCAGTTATTGACTCCCACAGCAGAAGCTGAGGAAGAGAAAGATGTTACTGTCATTTCCTGGTCCTCTCATGTTCTCCAGCTCACAGACATTGGAAACTTTCCCAGACCTTACAGGTGCCTCCAAAAACAGGCAAATGGAGACTCCTGGCACTGTTGGGGCTTTAAATGAAAACTTTATTGAAAAAGGCCAGTTGACTTGAAAATGCCCAAATGCTTCCAGTCTTTAAAACAGCTCCAGAGCTCCATAACATTCCTGGCTAGATAGGAACACCCTCTGGCTGCCCTTGACACCCCTCCGGGGAAATCAGACCAGTCTCACCAAGGGAGATGGAGGTCCAACTTTGTTCCGTGGGGTCTTCTTGCTGTTGGAATGAGTTGAGAAACATATCTTTACGTGGCACTTCCCTTGTGGCCAAGTATTTCTTTTTTTTCCAGTTCTTGGAAGGGTGCCAAAGGCTTGTCCAAGTGATTGCTAGTTTAGTGCTGGTAGGCACTTAAATCTCTGGTCACTCGATAAAGAACAAGAGGCCTGGGTGTTGTTAAAGCTGTTGATACCATAGCCATGGTAGGTAATCCATATTGGATATCCATAAGGACCACGTGGAAATATTTAAAGAGAGAGAAATATATATATAAATATATAATTATATACATTTTATCGTACAGATTTTTCGTAAAAAAGAAAAAAAATAATTTTTTTTCCAAGTTTGATACTGTAAATCTTTATTAAAAGAAATTGCCAGTCCAGGGCTCCCTGGGTGGTGACCTGGAGGGGAATGAAATGTCCTGGCTAAACTTCCACAGAGGGATCAGAATTGCAAGGTAACGTGGAGGGAGGAATGACCCGAAAGCTGTTGACCGCGTTGGAGACCCAGCTCCTCCACCCTCCTCCCTGGAGGGCCCTCCAGCTTGGGGTTGTCGCGTTGCATTCCTCTGGGGTTCGGTTTGTTTCTGTTGTGTTTTATTTTTTTTTGTTTGTTTGTTTTGTTTTGTTTTGTTTGGCTTTTTTTTTTTTTTCCCCTCTCCGTCCTGCACTTGCTAACCTGACACCCAGGGCGAGTGCGGCGCGTGGCGCTGGCGGCGTTGGGGCGCGTTCCCCCGCAGCCGCGCCTCTCGCTTGTCTCTTTGCTGCAGTAGTTTGGATGCCGGGGCTCCCTTCTCTGCCCCTCTTAGTTTGTTCCCCCGGCCCTGCTGAGGAGCAGGGGCTCTGCTTTGTGAGTGCTGGGATCCTCTCCCCTGGGCCTGGCCTTTCTTTGGTTGCTCCCCATCCGCAGCGTGACGTGGGAACCGAGGGCTGGGCGGGAGGCAGGAGAAGACAAAAAGCGTCGTGCAGGGACCGGGAGGGGCATCTCTGTTCTCGTAGACATGTTTTCTGTGCTCTCTGTTGGGAGTGGGGAACCTTTCCCTCCAGGGCAGCTCCAGATCCCTTAGAAACAAGTCTCTGCTCTTGCCCAACTTTACTGCAAAGGGCAGAGACCTGGGTGACACGGCAGCGCTGGGGAGGGACGGGGCGGGTGCGGAGATGAGCTGTGGCAGGGCCAGGCGCGATGCCACGGGAGCATGAGGGATGGCTCAAGACCCCGGGGAGGAGGAGGAGAAGGTGGCAGTTTTTTCTCTCTCGAATCATTTAAACTTCATTGTCATGATTGTTTTTATTTAAAAAGTAAAAAAAAAAAAAAAAAAAAAAAAAAAAAAAAAAAAAAAAAAAAAAAAAAAAAAAAAAAA
>NW_016690221.1:2009573-2056010 GCF_001604755.1 Lepidothrix coronata | reverse complement strand
CATGATTTTTTTTTTTTAAAAAAAAAAAAAAAAAAAAAAAAAAAAAAAGAAAAAAAAAAGAAAAAAAAAAGAAAAAAAGGAAACAAAACAAAACCGAAAAACTTTTGTAATGTGGATTTGTTTTCCTTCGTCTGTATTTCAGTCTGCTGGGGTGTTTCCGTAGATGGTGGATACTTGCTTTCATTTTTTTAATGATAGAAGTCTTCTGTTTTAAGTTGTTTTTTATCACCAGCTCATTCTATCCTCTGTGGTTACTCAGTAATTTCATTTCAATATTTATTTTTGTGCTGCTTTTTTATTATAAAATAAATTATTGATATACCAAGCAATGTGGATTCCTGTTTGTAAGGCGAATAGCCCTGTGTATGTGTCCATTACTTCTCTTGACAGCCACAACGTAATTTATTGCTGTAAATTTAGCTGCAGTGACTGGTTTTTTTGTACCTTTCCAATAAAGCATTTTCTGGTTTCAGACTTGCCCTGGTCTATGGTCAGCGTTTTGGAGCCTGAATTGATCTTCAGTGGAGTGTTTTCCTTGGTTTTTTTGCTGCCTGTCCCCAGTGCAGCACGCAGCTGGTTGCTGGCTGTGGTGCTGCGGTGAGCAGTGTGTTTTTTGGAGGCAGGCTGGGCTAAGGCAAGTGGGATGGCAGCTTGGGCTGTTGCAATTGTCTGACCCAGGCAGGCGGAGCCCATCTCAGCCTTTCTGTGGTGCTTTCTTGGGCTATTTGGAATGTGCTTAAGGGATGGCTCTTGTCCGAGCTGTTTGTCAGGTTGATCCCATGCTCAGACCACGTGTACCTGTTCCTAACCCTGGCTGTGCCTTTGTGCACAATCAGTGGGTGTCTGTGTTAGCACAAGCAGGACTGACAGCTCAGCAGGCACCTGCCTGCAGTCGTGATGCTGAGCAAGGCCACTTGTGGCTTGGAGACACTGTGACCTGTCTTGCAGTGCTGCAGAGAGACACTCCTCTTTCTTTCTTTGGGTTGTGAAATATCCCTTCACTGCTTTCCCGTGCAACTGCCTGTGAATAAACCCTTACATCAACACTTCATCTTTTTGCTTGTCCCTGTTGGGGCTTTAAAGGGGTGGTACCTTGTGCCAGTGAGCTCCCGGGGGTTGTGTTGGCTTTGAACTCCTATTCCAAGCGGTTGTTTTTCTTTAGGGGGCAGTTGAAGGGGGAAAACACTTGGCCATATTGACGCAGTAGGTTGGAGGCAGATGGGTGTGTTGGCCAAAGCTGGAATTAGAGGTAGGGCAAAGTGGAGAGGAGCAGGGCTGAAAGGCTTTGTGTGTCAGCAGGTAATGGATGGTCATTAGGTGGGGCCAGGCAGGCTTGGCTGAGCAGGCAGTGGGTGAAGCCTGGGGGGTGATTGCAGTCTCCCTGCTGAGCAAAAAAAGCATCATCAGCTGCTTCAGCTCCTGCCTGAAGAGATGGCAGCAAGGAGCCAGTGACAAGGGAGAGGAGAGGGAGGTGGGCCAGTTGTGACTGTTGGAGGCATGGAGGAACATTATTTCAGGAGGAAAAGGGCATGAGGAAGGGTTCAGGTGGAGGTTCAGCAGTGAAAGGAAACTCAACCTTCACCATGCTTAGGGGAGAAGTCTTAGGGAAGGGTCTTTGTGAACAGGGTGGCAAAAGCACAAATCCTGCTCTCTGGTGCAGGTCTGGCAGCCTGTTGCCTGTCAGCAGCTGGGCCCAGGGACTCACTGGTAGGTGTTAGCACTCAAAAAAAGAAGTGTCTGTCTCTGACTGGGTGCTGCATGGTGAGCAGCCATGTGTGAGAGCTAGCTCTGCTGTGGTGCCAGTGGCCACCTTCCTTCCCCTCTTCTTGTAGGGTGGTCAGCCTTAGCTCCTGCAGGTGCAGTGGCAGGGCGTGCCCTGTGAGGATCATCCCTGGTATGAGTGGGGTGTAAACCTGCCTGACCCAAGCCCGAAAAGCACCAGGAGATCCAATAGCTGCAGCTCAGCCTTGCCCTTGGGGAAAGTCCGAGGACAAGTGACAACTGGAAAACAAATCTGCCGACCACCAGAGCCTGCTGCTGGCAGTGAGAGACGCCTGTTCCTCCCGGGCTGCCTGCTGGCGTGGCTCCAGGCTCAGCAGGCTCCTGTGTAGGTCACCCGGGTGCTCGCCGCCAGCTTTCCCCGCGTCCTTGTTGAGGAGGTGGAGGAGACACATTAGCAGAGGAGTGCAGGACCACATCCAGCCCACACCACCGCTGGCATTTCTGTTCCCTGTGGATGTGCTTTGACAGCGTAAGGGTTGGAGGGCCGTGACAGCGCCCAGCCTGAGCCGTCAGCTCTTGCCTCTCTCCCCTCTCCAAGAAAAAGGACGAGCAGGAGGCCCAGCTCGCACCGGCGGGAGCAGGGAGGGAGCAGGGAGGGTGCCTGCTGCTGCCATCGCGGCAGCCAGCTGATGTCCAGCCCAGCACGGCTCCTTCAGGCTGGTATCACACTGCTGACTTGCATGAGTCACAGCTGACTTTTTTTTCTTCCCCCCCTTGTTTGGCTTGCAAGAAAGATCTGTTTTACATATAATACAGTAATCAGGGCTTGACATAAATAGGCAAATGTTATTGTCTGCGGTGGGAATTGCACCTGCTGGCAGAGCAATGGAGGCAGCCCATTATGCACCGGAGACGATCATTTGTGCAGTGAAGTACAACCACAGTTCTTGCTGTGTTCTTGTGCAAGTCTTTATCTCAGCGGCTGCGAGCGTGTCGACAGATGTGCCATCATCACCTTTGCAGTCTGTCCTCGCCCCGGGAGCCGGAGCAGCCTCTGCTCCTGCAGCTGTGGCTGTCCTCTCCCAGAGGGGTGAAGATGAAGATGCTCAGCTGAGATGTCCCTGTTTCGGTGCTGGCTGTGTTACAAAGCCAAGCAGCCTCGTCCCTGAGCACGGAGGCTGCACTTTGTGGGCAGGACAGTCCTGCTCCCAGGATGCACAGGTTCCTGGATGAATGCCTGGATGCGCAGACCATATGGCTCTTGTTTATGGACCTCCTTGCAGGATAAGTGGCAGCTGTCTCACCTGCTGAGCAGGTATGAGCAGCTTTGGACCACAAGGACTCGCGAGACTGGCTGAGCTATAGGATGCTTGTGTGGAATCTGGGCTTCGGCATGGTAAGATTTCTCCAAAAATCATCAACTAGTTGTCTTGTTGGTGCTGGAGTCTGGGCTTAGCTTAGCTAAACCAGATCTAGCACCTCTGAACCACTGCACCCACATCTTAGGCGAGGGTTGGAAGAGGTGCTGCGCAAGGAGAGGAAGCAGGGGACATGCACATTCTTTGTGGAGTGAAAAAGATGAGCACAAATCCCACAGGAATGCCAAAATGTGCAGGATGCTGCGTGTGCAGGTATTTCTGCTGGGCCAGCATTGAGGGGCAGGGAGGACGTTAAGCTTAAGAGCATCAGCATTATAGCAGGAACAAGCAGATCGAGGGCTCTGCTTGCTGAGCTCAGTGAAAATGCTTGCTCCGTGCTAGAAATTGCTGTTTATTAGAAAAAAGAAATAAATAAAATAATTTCATGTTGTGATTTACATTTTGCAGTTTAAGAGCGGGGGGGGAAAAAGGACCCAAACGCTTGGAGTTGTGTGTAACAGGGCTCCAGGCCTTACCTATCAGTTTGTTTGCCACATGACTGCAAATCTGAGGCTGCAGACTTGCCCTCGTCCTTCCACTACCCAGCTCCCACCCCAGACAACAGCCCAACCGGTGCCTAGGTAAATTCACAGAGATCATCTGATTACAAGGGAATAGAAATCAGACTAAAAATTGGGGGTGGGGGGGAAACAGAGAGGAAATTTAACAGAAGGATGTGCACTCTCCATCACTGATACAGGGAGAATCCCTCCTTTCAGGCTCTTCCCCTACCAGTGGTCCTGCCCTGAGTGGTGACATCCCCCAGCACCTCTCTATCCCCACCATGGTCACCCAACTGGGCTCAGCTCCCACCTGCCTTCCCACAGGTCAGGCAACGCCCAGGGACCAGGAATAGTGAAGGATGAGGAGGAACAGACAGTTCCCAGTAAATGAATTCCTACCACCACCAGTCACAGTCCAGTTCCCTAATAAAGACTCTGATAAGGAAGCTGGAATCCCTTTTAACTTCTGATCCATTCAGAGATAAGCTGCTTTAGACATAAACAAGCGCTTCTGTCACCGGCAGATCTCAGAAATGCAGCTGCAGACCTCTGATTAGCCCCAGTGAGGTCCTGCCCGAGCTCCCGGGGGAGTTACTCAGACAGCTGCATCCACATCTGGAGGGAGAAGAAGATGACTTGCTCTTCTTTCATGGTAAAGGTCTTTTGCACAACTCTGTAGGCTTTTCTGGGAGAAGGAGAGGGGAAAAGATGTAAAAATAAGGAATGACGTCTTTCAGCCATTACCGGGTTTTGAGGTGAAGCGAAGTCACCTTCCTGGGCTAGTTTTCTCCACGGGGCCCTTGGAGATCATTTTTTACTCAAATTGGGAGAAACTAGAACAGAACTGTGCTGAGAAAAGCATTTCTCTCAGGCCTCAGCACTGCTTAGAGGTAAGAGGAGAGCGAGGGCAGCTGGTCTGTCCTGCACCCTGGCTCCCCTGCCTGCCTGGCATCCCCCAGTGTTGGCACGGGGCTGGCACAGAGGCACCAGCAGTGGGGCAGCAATGCAGGGTGAAACACAGCCTCATCCGTAACAGCAGGAGAGATGGGACAGCAGAAGCTGGCACTATTTGATTTAACCTTTCCTTGGGTTATTGCATCTTCCCTTCGAGAGACTGGCTTTTTGGGTAGAGTTCCTGGCTTCCCAGTGCTCTGATTAGACCAGGTTGTCTCAGCCTCGAGACACCTCCCATTTGCATGGGTTTAAATCTTTCCAGTGTCACTGTTCCTTCTGATATCTCCTACAGCTCCTCATCTGACAGGATCAGCACTCTCTTCTCAATGTTTTTGCTCTTCCTGCTGCTCTGGCCATCCATTTTGGAGGCCACGTGCCCGTTCTGCCCTGGTGCCTTGTGCTCTGCTTCCTGCATTGACTGCTGAGTGTACTGCTGGTACGTGGGCGAGAAGTTGTGGATGGCATCCTGCACGATGTCCTGGGGGCTGATGGTCTCCTTCAGCCCACTCGAGATGCTCTGCATCGGGGCAAGGTTTGCTGCAAAAGAGAGAGAGCAGGAGGGTGATGGGACATCAGTCAGTCAATGAGCCCAAGCACTTCAAGACTGGGATGACACTTTTCCTTAGAAATTCAAGATCAGAGGCTCATTGTGGGCCACGTCAGCTTGCAGTGGCAAGTTCCAAGAAGGAAGGCAACTCCACCTCCATGTTTCAAAGAGGATGGATCCTCTCCTACAGCATGTGGGTATCACGTATCCCCTAATTCTGCCCATTCACACCAAGGTCTCTCTTCCCATCCCCTTGCTATGGTTTGTGGTATCATTAGGGAAAAGGGAGAAGGAACCCATTGAACATAGGATAAGGAAACTTCTCTTGTAGTTTTTAGCATCCCATTGGTAATGGGATACTAATAAAACAAGGGGGGTTTCCTCTTTACTTAGTCATTGATGAAGGAAGAAAGGAAGAAGTGAGGAAGGATTACCTGTCGAGTTCTCTTTCTTCTCCCTGTACACCTGGCAGGTGAACGCGTAGCGCAGGGCAATGGAAGCAAACAGCATCTCAATGCAGATGATGAAGTTCTGGTAGCCAGCAGCCACTGTCCCAGCTCCCACCTCCTTCCCATCGATGATCTGAACTTCAGGGATCACCCCGCATTTCTCCAGGATTGCCAGCAGCGTCCCTGTGCAGGGGAAGGGAGAGAGATCAGCTCTGCTCCTGCATCCCTGAGCCAAGTGGGGCTATGGGAGGAGAAGCGTTGGGCATCCATGGTGGGACCCACCTTGCCAGAAGGAGAGGAAGATGACTGCCTTGATGGTGATGAACTTGAGGACCGGGTCAAATGGGCGCAGCAGGTCCATGGTGGCGAAGTAGAAGAGGAAGAGTGCGTAAAGTGCCAGGCTGACGGAGAAGTTGTAGATGATAGTAATGTAGAGGTATCCACTATGGACACTGCAGGGAGAGAGAGAGCTGCTGCCCTGGGCTGCGGGGATCGAAGCAAGCTGGGGGCAAAGAGGGATCAAATGGGGAGTGGGAAAGTGCAGGCTTTGCCGTAAGGGAGAATACAGCCCAGGTGGGGAAGAAGGGGCAGAGAAAGCAGGGGGGCACTCTCAGCTTTTCCTCTGTTGGTGGGACCTCTTTTATTATGGCTCACAGGAGTTTTGTCCCTTTATTGTTTGGGGGTAGTGAGTCTCCATTCTTGGCACTTCGGGCTCACAGTGCTCTCACCACCCACAGAGCAGCTCCCCGGGGAGATTGACAGGACACACTTGTGATGGAGCAGGGATCCATCCTCTCCCATTCACCCTCCCCAGCCCAACCCGCATCCTCACTTGAAGTCTCCATCGTGGTACTTCCCGAACGCCTGCAGGATGATGGTGACGATTGCCATGAGGGGTTTCACGATGCAGAACTGCAGTGTGGCCTGCACAGGGGAGAGACATGATGTGTCCTGAGCCGCAGGGACAGCTCACACCCTACATCCCACCCCCAGCCCCTCCCCATGAGCCAACCCCTATGCTCCCGGGACAGAGAGACAGAGGAGAGAGCAGTTCTCATCACAGAAGTGACTGAGGGGTAAAATAAAAACCAGCACAAGGTCTGCAGATGAGAGGGAGCAGGGCTTCCAGAAGCCATCTCCTGAAAGGCAGCATAGCCACTCAGAGGTGGGGGACCAGGTGGTTTGGGGAAAGATGGGTGGCAGGATTCAGCCCACAGCACAGCACTGGAGAGTTACAGTGTCCAGGCTAACCTGGGACTGGACAGAGATGGCAATCTGAGTTCTGCAGTGGGAGGAGACCCTGACTCAGCAGTGAGTCAGAGGCAAGGACAGCGAGTGTGCAGCCCTGCTGCTGGCCAGATGCCGGCAAGCTGGGTGAGCTGCCTCCCTTAGAGGAAAAAAAACCTCAAACCAGCATTTTCAGAGAATGATGAAGCAGAGCCCCCTTGGCAGGGCAGTGGGGAAGAGACCTGCCACCCAGAGAGCCCTTGTGCAAGGGGAGTGGAGCTGATGTTCCCCGTCGAGTACCCACCTGCTTGCAGAAGCGCAGGAACCCGATGGAGTAAGACATACCCTGAAGGCAGCAGGTCCCATAAAAGCAGCTGGATCTGGAAGCAGAAGCCAAGGAGATGCCATTGGGGCTGCTGGATGGGGAAAGTGGGTGAAGGGCTGAGGAACTCATGGGATGCTGGGACTTACGCAATGGGCTTCCCTCGGATCTCTGTCATGATGTTGCTCTCCCCTCCAAGATACTCAAAGCACAGGCTCAGGAAGCTGTAAATCACAAAAGCTGCCAAGGCAAGGGCAGACACAATCAGCAGGATTGATGGAAATTCAGGATGAATTCCCATTCCTTCCTGCTCATGTGTTTTTTCATCTAACCTGGCACTGCACCAGGATTTGGGATACTGGCAGGTGGGGTCCCAGCAAGAGGAACAGCAGGTCAAATCCATCTGACTTCCCAGCAGAGTCAGACACACTGCACTATGTGCACAGAATTCATTGCAGGTGCAGCAGCTCCTCTGGGCACATACAGTCCACTCAGGGACCCTCTGCATGGAAGGACCTCAAAATTGCCAAGGGACAGCACAAATGGCTGGTGGCCGACAAGGAGCAGGTCCTGAACACTTTTTCTGGACATCCCTATCACTTATGTTTCATATGCTCCAAACCTGAAGTAATACAAACACCCACACCACTTAGTTCCCCAGGAGTAGAGCAATAAGACAAAAAAGCAAAATTAATCTAGCACCTCAAAACACCCCAAGTCCCCAGTTTCTTGGGTATGTCTGCTTTCCGCTTGGGAGAAGCTGCATTTCTACCCTACAGGGAGCCAGAAAACCTCCTTCCCCAGGAGCATGGTACTGGGGTCCCTCTGAGCCTGCAGCCAGGTGTCTGAAAGGCACCAGCTCATTGTCTGTGGGGCACCCTCTCCCTGCTGCTGATGAAGAAGGAAGGGGAAAATCTCTACAGGGAGGAGAGTGGGAAGTGAAAGTGATGGATATTTGCCACTTTGTGCAATCAGGATGCTCCAGAGTTTGGTCAGCAGGATGAGAGCCCTGCTTTGCCTTCAGCTTCCCTGCTGAGGAGAGGCTGTGCTCACCTTCATAGCAGTCACGAACCGAGTCAAAGTAGACATAGTACTGGTGGCTGCCGAGGAGGAGGAGGCTGAGCCAGGAGTCGAAGGCATAGATGGGCACGATGAAGAGGATGCGGATGATGTAGCGCTGCTCCTTGGGCATGGTGTAATTCCTCAGGTGTGTGTAGATCTGCAAAGTGCCCAGAATGCAGAGTTGTGGCTACCAAAGGTCAGGATGGGAACCAAAGATACCCCCATCCCACAGGGGTGCCCTGTCAGCCTTCCTCCCGGGGATGAGAGCTCTGCCAGCTTCCTACCACAGACCCACTGCAGTGAACAGACATGAGATGGGCTCCATCCCAGTCCCTGGGGCAATGCCTTGCATGAAAACGTGGAAATCGGGTTCATTCCTTGGGGGTGTGCAAGGAGTGTGCCTTCTCCTGGGCAGCTCCATCCCAGTGCTTGGAGGCACCAACTTGCCCCAGGGCTGCCTTCAACAGCACAGATCTGCACAGTACCCTAAACCATGCCCACTGGCAGTGTGGCTCAGGGCAGCTGGTGCTGTGCACCCCGAACACCCTGCTGGGTGTTGCCTCCAGGCAGTATCAATGCCCTGCAGCCTCTCCTGGCTCTGGCAACCACTCGGGGAGAGTGTGGACAAAGTCCATCCTCCCAAGCTGCCAGCACCAGGCTCCTGACAGCGGAGATATCTCCTGTGGGCAGCAGCAGGAAGAAATACTTATCCAGAGCTGAGTGATTTGCAACGAACTTGGGGGCAATCAATAGTTTTGCCCTCGTGTCAACCCCAGCGCTGAGCCCCATCTCCGCTCCAGCCCGTACCTGGTGGAAGGTGACGATGAGTGCTGACCACACGAAGATGCCAGAGATGGCCTGCGCCGTTGTCGTGGTCAGGAAGAGCTGCTGGCCATCCTGGGAGTTGTTGTGGGCAGCCATCCGCAGGGAAAAGACCGGGGATGGGAGGGCTGAGGCCAGCTGGGCCACAGTGCCAGGTCCCAGGGTGTCAGGTGCCACAGGAGAGGACACAGCACGTGTGGCATTACTCATCTGCAGGGAGGGAGAGGGAAAGGGAGTGGTGCAGGAAGGCAGGAGCAAGGTAAGCTGGTGACAGGGAAGGTCCCAGCAGGTTTCCCAGCCCACACAGAGTGTACAAATCTCCTGTGAGGTTTATCTCCTCCTCAGGGTTTTTCCAGCCTGTCCCTCAGCCAAACCAACCTGTTTGCCATGGCTGGGTCTGCTTCTCTGCTCCTCTCAGAAGGGACATGCAAATGTCCTTCAAGAGTAGACCCTCTTTTCCCTGAGAAGGTCTGTGCAGTCCCCATGTCTCCCAAAACACATGCTTTTCCTTCCCAGCGTTGCTCCTTGTTTTCTCAGGAATAACTATCCAGCTTGAAAAGGAATAACCTGCTTACATTTGTGCCCACATGAGTTCACACCTGTGGCTCAGGACCCTTTTCCATCATAAACCAGAGACTTAAGGGTTAAACCCATCCCTCACCCAAGATAATAATAATGAGTCCCTTACCAACAAGCCATCGGGACACCGATGTCCTCCTCCTTGGGAACCCAGAAAACACCTGGATCCCTGTGGTCCCACACAAATTTGGCTCCGTTCGTCATGTGTAGCCTGCTGTGGGCAAAGCCCGGGGCTGCTCAAGGAGCCAGATGTTTGGCATCACCCAGGTTCTTAAAACAGCTATTTCAGGACTGTGGGAGTGTCACTGTGCCAACCCCAAGATCTGAAGGGCAGCCAGTGGTCCCTTCTGCACCCAAATTAAGCACAAGGGAGCAAGCCTGCCACGCCACAGGCAAACCTGCTGCCCCTTAGGGATGCTGGAGCACTCCAGCATCTCCCTGGTCAGCCTGTGCTCCTGGAAGCTGGTTGCCCCAAGGCACGGAACATTCCTGGTGCAGAGGGTGGCCAGGGCATATGAGCACCGTGTACCCTGTGGCTCCAGTCAGCAAGGACCAACCTAATAATAAGCAATTATTTATAGGGCAGCTTCATATCTCAAGGCCAACAGATGCATAAACTGCCATGTTTGGGTTCTCTTTCTGCTAATCTATGGAAAGCTGCTTTTTTCCAAGCATAACAATAGCAGTTTTAAAAATACAACAACAATCTGTGAGCAGAGCTCCAACAATATAGATGCTTTTCAGTGCATTGTTAATAAACAAATATTTTAGCTGCTGGGTAACTATTGCCTGGGGTAAAACTGTAAGCATGAACTGGAGAGAAGCATGAAAATATCTGCCACAGATAAGAGTGGTAGGGAATGACCTCGGTCCAATTAAAAACTGAAAACAAACCAAAGCAAGAGCTCACCCTGCGGCTTCCTCTTCTGCCCTCTCCCCAAACCCCAACCTCACAGGCGAGGAAACTCAGCTGGTGTCAGATCAACAGCCCTAAAAATACCTTTCCCCCCCCCCCCGCCTCCTCCTGGCAGGAGTTGCCTGTAAGCGGAGATGCCGGGGTGGCAGAGTGCTGGCCAGGCCCCAGGAGCTCACCCAGCGTACCTGTGCCCACAAGTGGGGATGGCTGGATATGGGGCCAGTAGTGTTATGGAGACAGTAAGGAGCCAGGCTTTTCCTTCCCGTGACTGTCCTGTGGCCCTGCCCCAACCAGCAGGAAGAAGGATCCCGGGAAAGCTGGGGAGGGATCTGGTCTTTGGACAGACCACAATGACACCAGACCTGCCTTGTAAACATTAACAGGAGGACAGAGATAGCTCGTGGCACAGAGAGGGAGACAAGAGCCTGGTTGTGCCCCATTTCCCAGTCACTTCTCTTTTGGGGGGCTACCCTGCTGCTGCTGGGGATATATGGCTGGATTTGGCCACTCTTTCCCTCTACCAGAGCATCGTGATAGAGCTGTACGAAAGCTCGTTGTTTCTAGCTGTTTTTCTAGTCACTTTTCCAGTGATCCAGCCCACTCCCCAAGACATGGCAGAGAGCTGCACTCATCACTAGACCCATTTACTCTGTTTTCAACCCAGCGCTGTGCCACAGATGCTTGGCCTGAGACATCCCAACTCATTAGCTTTCCCAGCCATCTCAGTACGAGCACGGTGGCACCAGCAGCCGGTCCTGGCAGCCTCCCCGACATTGTCACACTCTGAACGTGGCAGAGCAAGTCATTAAAAGCAAAAGCCTCAGTGCCGCTTGGAGATAGGGCTCCCAGCTCCAGAGGTAATTAGATCCCGGCCATGCAAGGTAGTCGGGCAATTCAATGCAGTTAGAGAGCCATTTACTTCCAAAACAAAGGCAGCAAGGAGACACCGGGAATAATATCAGCTGCAAAACTCAGTTCCTGGACGGGACTGCGCCAGTGCCACATCCAATCTGTCTGTTTTCAGACACCTTGCAGGTACCTGCCATGCAGCATCTACCTGTTACACTCGCTCCCTGGGATATTAGAGATGCCAGGTGAGCACTGAGAAGATAAACTGAGCAGTGAAGCCTGTGTTCAGGCAGGCCACCTGCAAATAGGCTTTTCACCTCACCAGGGATTCCCCTCTATCCGCAGGTTGTCAGAGCCTGGACTCCCAGCTCACATCCCTCCCTGTGTCCTGAAATACCTGGGACAAATCTCCATCTCGGCTGCAGCCCCTGTGAGGTGGAGCAGTCAGAAAGGAAAGATGAGCCCTCGCAGCCCCCCACCAGCGCCTCTCAGATCCCTGACCCACATCCCGGGAAGGGGAGCATCAAGGCTTAACCCCACCAGCACAGGAGACATGCCTTTTATCCTGATTGCTTTCAGACAATTGCTTTTCAGGGTTATTTACCCTACCAGGCTCTCCACACCACTCCCAGGCCACCCAGGAGGAAGGACCTACAGCAAGCACACGGCAATGAATCGAGGCAGGGCAGCATGGAGCCCTGCTTAAAGCCCGTCTGGAGGACTGGATGACGCAGGCATGGAGCTCTTACAGCAGGCTCTGCCGCCCCAGCAGCTCCTACAGGTGCTCAGAACCAGTGGCTGGGCCAACCTCTGGTCTGTGGGGGGTGTCCCCAGCCGCTGCGCACCCCCCAGGGCCCCACTCACCCTGTGGGGCTCCTCCGGGAGCGGATCTGGCTGCCGTGCCCCTGCCTCTGCATCCCCCGTGTCCTCCTCCACCTGCACCCGCGGGAGACTCCTCCTCCGGACACCCTCCCAGCCCTGCCCGCCTGCTGGCAGCGGGCCCTGACAGTGCCCCAGTTACCTTTGCAGCTCCCCGCGTCCTGCCAGCTCCCCACTCATCCCACCAGCACCCCACTGCCCCTGCCAGCACCCCAACTACCCTTGTAGTGCCCCGGGCCCTGCCAGCACCCCACTTACCTTACCAGCACACCCCTTGCCCTCGCTGGGCCCTGCTCACCCTGCCAACGCCCCACTTGCCCTCGCTGTGCCCCGGGCCCCTCGGGAGCTGGAGCAGCAGGTTGGGCTTTGTCTCCTGCAGAAAAGCCACCCAACTTA
The DNA here is from genome assembly GCF_001604755.1 of Lepidothrix coronata. Taxonomy (NCBI): domain Eukaryota; kingdom Metazoa; phylum Chordata; class Aves; order Passeriformes; family Pipridae; genus Lepidothrix; species Lepidothrix coronata. The sequence goes on along the minus strand of NW_016690221.1, from coordinate 2,043,365 downwards.
CCTTTCCGGTCTGCCGCACTCGGCACCCACGCCCGGAAAGCAAACACGGATGGAAAGCCACGGTGCAGCCCAACGCCGCTGACCCCTGCCCAGCACACGTCCTGTGGCCGCGGGCAGGAGCTCTGCCTGGCCGGCAGAGGCAGCTCTCCTTGAAATTGGAATTAATCCCTACTCGGAGGAGAGCGATGACTAAAAGGTAGGCAGCTGGTGGCACCTTGTGCCTGTTGTTTGGGGCAGGCCTTCCCCCTGGTTTGCTGCTGAGCAGAGAGGAGCAAAGTCGAAGGACCAATTGCTTGTGCTCCAATTTATCGCCCATGGAAAGGCACCAAGGTAAGTTTGTCCTGGCTCCAAGCATCACATTGGAGAGATCTCCACATCCTTTTGTCACCCACCACCCTGTGCAGACCTGGTGGCACACACCGCCAGGAAATTAAGGTGGTTAACTTGTGCTTGGCTTTTAGGTAGTGACACTCAGGTCTTGGGGGTCAGTGCTGGTATGCCACTATATCACCACAGTGGAAGATGCAATTTCCATTCAATTTGCTAATTAATGTATGCTTTCCAAAAGTTGCAGGACATATGGACAGACTAAGAGCACCAGGATTTGGAACAGACATTGAATTTTGTGTTGGAAAAGAATCCCTACTAGCAAACCAGATCGACAATAACAAATTCCACATGGCTCTCTCAGCCTTCCTAGACAAAAAAAGGAGAAGTGTAGAAGAGGGAAAATTTATAGTTATGACAGATGCAAATCTTTGATTCTTGGAAGCACAGTTTGGAAAATTATTTTTAGATGAAGTTTCTTGTCAAGGGCAGCCGGAAGCCTGCAGTGTTTGAATGTATTTTTAAAAAAAGTTTCATTTCTCATAATCTCTTAAATGCTGTAAATAACCCTTGTTTCAGAGAAGAGTCCTTTCGAAATCCATTTTCTGCTTTTCTACTTCTAGGGGATTTTTTAGCAACAGAAATGACCCAGCAGCTGGATCAACACGGGGCAGGCACAGGCTCTGTGCTGATTCTGTTGTACCAACAGGTCTTAGCACAGCTCCTCCCTTCCCAGAATCCAAGACTGGCCTCCGTCTGTGCTGTCAGGTTCATAAGTGACAATAGTGTGTAACAGCTCACTTAAAAATTTACTACTTCTTCTTGTAGGAGAGGTAAAAACAAATGTGCTTTCCAAGCAAATGGCAAAAGTTTGGCTATTAAGCTTTGCATCAACTCATACAACTTCATCTGACACTTTTTGTCAATGACTCAGCAGAAACACCTTGGTGTAACCCTCCCCCAAACCCTCTGTCCCCAAGTCTCCTGTGACAGCTGCTCATTGCAGGTGGTCCAACCTATGGATGTTCTGCCTCTTTCATGTGCTGATGCCATGTAATCCATTGGCAGAGATTATTTTGTCTTCTTCTCACCACTATTTTGGGTTCCTGTCTTCCACTCTCACATCAGCTTTCATGAAATTTGCAGAGCATAATTATCTGCTTCTCTTTAAAATCACAGTGAAAGTGGAAAATGGATTCAGACTATATCAGGAACTGACATAAGGACAAAAGCAGTCATATAGGACTCATTTCCTTAAAAACAGGCAAGAAAATCTTTCCCATTATGCAATTGTTGACTTTTTACCAAAGCTTGTATTTCAATTGAAGTGATTTTCACAGAGAAAAAAGAAAACAGGTAAAATTAGATTTGTCAGTGTTTCTTTTATTCCCTCTGCACTGGGTGTTCCCCCTTTGTGGTACAGTGCAGCTACAGAGCTTGGCATCTACAGCTCCTGAGGACACAAGCGCAGAGCCGAGCCCTTTCCAAAATATATGACCCACCCAACACAGTAAAAATAACACTTCTCTTGTATATTGAGACAATTGATCTTGTCCCGTCACTGACTATATGGACTGCAAACCTGTCCCAGTAACAAAACTCACAAATATTCTACACAGTAGAGAAAAATTCATCAAATTCCTCAGTACGTCCAGAACCACCACAAAGACATTCCATCATTTTCATTTCTTGTCCTTTTAAATAGGTGGTGATGAGTCATGGACTCGAGATCGTTTCCTTGAATCCAGATGGCACAACTTCACCACACTTGGCAACTTCGGATCACTTCCCGTAGAGCCTGTATTCCTTCCATGGTCTTGTCCTTTAAAGCCATGGCGAGAAGAACAGGTTTGTTCCCGGCTTCCTGTGACACGAACGCCACCAGGTTTTTGGCACAAACATGAACGAGGGGCTGAAAAGCAAAGGGGACAGAGATGTACACTCCTACAGATGGGAGAGCCCTCCCACACGAGCTGGGAGAGGAAGAGTCGAGGAATGATGTCAATAACCTGTTGATCCTGGACTTGGACTGAGCATGGCATTTGCTGTGTGGTTCCAATATGGTCAGCAAAGCCAAGCCATAGGACAGGAAACTCAACCAGCTTAAAAGGGAAGAGTTTGGCCCCATGAATGACAGCCACCCAAACCATCCTGAAGCAACTTAACTGGAGCTGCACTGGAATTGAGTTTTAGCACTGTCAGGAAAAACTGGAAAGTCAGTGTGGAGAATTTTTCCTTCCATTAATCCTCCCACGCAAACTATGACACCAATATCCAATTATATGAAATGCTGTGGATCCAAATGTCTTTATTTCCATCAGAGCCAGACTTCTAAAGAGGTCTGCAAGTACAACCTTTTGTTTAAAAACTTGTTCTGAAGAGGGGATGTTCTGCTGACAAACTCTGGAAAAAACCCTGCTATTTTTGCAATTCCTAGAGAATTCCTGTGTAACAGGCATGTTGCTCATTTTACTAGAATAATTAAAACCAGAAATAAGTAGTGAGGCTGAAGAAGAGAAGAGATATAACCATCCCTGTAAGGTTTCCTTAACAAGAATAGACTAGAACAGCATTGACTATTTCAGTTGGAAGGGACCTACAAGGATATCTAGTCCAACTGCCTGACCAACTCAAGTTAAAACATTATTCAGGGCATTGTCCAAATGGCTCTTGAACACTGACAGGCTCAGAGCATCGACCCCCTCAAGCCTGTTTCAGTGTCTGACCACCCTCTCAGTAAAGTACTTCCTAATGTCCAGTCTGAACCTCATCCAGCACAGCTTTGAACCACTCAGCTTGTCTAGGTTTCATTGACACCCACAGTTGTGTATCTGTCAGAAGGATGAGTCTGATTGATTTTAAATACCAGTCTTTTTTGGAAGCGTGCACCATCCCAAACAGGGATGTTAACAGTGACAAGCAGGAAAGGAGCAAACTAGTGAAAGCCTTTTCTTAAAGTTTATATCGGTTTAGTTGGTTAAAATGATTTAAAAATAGAATTTAATGAAGTAAACATAACACTTCCCATTTCCAAATAAAACACAGAAGCAGCTTGGGGGTGGAGGTGGTCAGAATTAGCACATATCATACCAACAAAAGAAAAACAAGACATCTCCTATTCAGAAAGGGAAGGCTATTACTGAAGAAAAAGAACTCCACAAGGGGAAGCTGTGGATAGAATCAGGAACTTGTGTTGCTACAGTTTTTCTAGTTAAAGCTAGCAAGTAATATTTAATAGCTTCAACCCTGATGGAAAGCCTCATAAGCAGGTAGCTCTGTAACTTTCTGTTTTAATGCTTGACCAGTTGATGCTTTGTGAAACACATTTTCTTCTGCCTTCTCTCCAGCCTTATGAAATGGTTGATAAAAACTCATTTTGCTGAAGCAAAACAAATTAAACTTTATCAAGGGAAAGTGCTGGCAGGCACACTTAAGTGAGGGCAACTAAAGTCCATCATGGGGCTGGCATACACTGGGTGGGGGGATGGGGGTGACAAAACAGACCTGAAAAGAAAAACAAACTCACCGGAACAGAAACCCAAAAGGTTATCAATGGCTGCACATTTGATCTTGCAACCCTTAAATCAACAAAGCTTTATCAAACCTTGCATAAACACAGAGAAGCAATCCATATCCTGCAGGACACAAAACAACAGATCCCCAAACCACTGACGGTTAGTTAAAGTTTTATGTCAAACAGCAGACGAGCGCACATACTTTTGTGATGAACCCCTCTTGCCTCAGAAGATATTTTAAAATTAATCTTATCACTGTTCAAACACTGCTCTAACTGCTGTGATTCATCAACTCCCTGGCAACTCGCACGGCTCCACCTACTACATTTCCCCCTTATCCTTGCTGCACATCCGCTCGCTCTCACCTCATCCTTGCCCAGCAGCACCTTGGTGGTGAGCGAGGGCCTGCCCACGTTGTCGCCGATGGTGTTGGGGTCCACGTAGACGATGGTGCCCATCTTGCCGTACTGGGTGACCACCACGAGCACGGAGTTGGAGAAGGCCGTGCACACCACCTCGGTGGGGACGCCGTGCACCACCTCCTCCCGCTGCTTGGACGTCACGATGGGACCCGCTTCCATCGCTGCCGGAAGGGAACGGAGCGGCAAGAACAGTAAAACAACGTCAGATTACGAACGTGGTCTCTAGGGGCTGTAAAAAGCCCAAATCCTTCCCCATCATTTGAAACACCCTGGGTTAAGTTAGTTTCAGAGCACAGGAGCATCCGGAGGTGCGTGTTAGTGCGGGACAGCGCACCCCTGATTAGGGGGGGATATTTGGCAGCCTCGCAGCGATGGCATCACTCCCCCGGCATGGCCGAGCTGGCTCTGACAGGCTCCGTCCTAACAATGCACCAGGGAGGGGACCCCGAGCCCCGCTTTCCACCCCGGGCCCCGCAGGGCCAGACTCTTCTTGAAGGAAACAGAGACACAGCCACCATCACCCCTCCCGCCGGGCCGCGGCCCCGCCGCCCCTACCCGTGCCGCCGTTCTCCGCCCAGGCCCGCCCCGCCGCGGCGGAAGCGGCGCCTTTCCCTTCCCTCCTTTCCCTCCTCCCTCCCTCAGCCGGCGCGGGGCGATGGCGCAGGGCGGCCGCTGCCCTCACGGCCCGTCCCCTCCCCTCCCCTCAGCGCCGCCGCCGCCATTACCCGCCGCGCTCGCGCGCAGGAAGGCGCCATCTCCAGCCCCCCCCCCGTCTGCTCATGGCCGTGGTCCCTCAACGGCCCTGCCCCGGATCCAGGGAGGAGCCCCTTTCCCCGACGCCGTCTCCTCCACCGTTTTATCCTCGTTCCATGCCGCTTCCCAGCGCGACTGGGGCAGTCCCGGGGCAGGACCCCGCAGCGCCGTGAGGGGGTGGCGTGTCCCCCTCCTCAGGCCCGTGAGGGGACAGGTGACCCTGAGGGCCGCAGCGGGGCTGCAAATATTTACATGTTTTGATTTTTCCTCAGGGGATGTGGCTGCACCCACCCACTGGGCGTGGTTGGGTCACACTTTAATCCCCTGAGCGTGCTTTCCCATCTAAATAAAAAAAAAGTGGCTTGTAAAGCAGGCTGATAAAAATAGAGGGAGAGCGACTTTTTACACGGGAAGACAGGGATAGGATGAAGGAGAATGTTTTTAAACTAAATGCAGAGAAATTTGGATTAGATATTACGAAGAACTTCCCTCTGAGGGTTGTGAGGTCCTGGCACAGGTTGCCCAGAGAAGCTGTGGATTCCCCACCCCTGGAAGTGCCCAAGGCCAGGTTGGACAGGGCTTGGAGCAACCTGGGATAGTGGAAGGTGTCCCTGGCCATGGCAGGGGGTTGGAACGAGATGAGCTTTAAGGTCGCTTCCAACCCAAACTGCTTTGTGATTCTGTGAAAATAAGGCTGGTTTTGGGCTATGGCTCCCATAGCCTTGCCCTTGGCTGAGTGAGTGATGGCAGCTGCCCAGTGGAGCTGTTGTGGGGGGTAAAATAAGGACACTTGTGTGAAGAGAGCAAAACCAAAGGTGATTGTCCCGGGTGCAGACATTAGTTTCTGTTAATTACACACAATTGATCTGGTGCTAACGTTTTTCTTTGTAATACTAGTACTCGTGAATAATAATCTTGTATTCTAATTTATACATAGCCCTGAAAATTGGGATTTCTCAGAGATTTGCAACCTTCCAGATTCTTGCAATTGCTGCATCTAATGTGTGCTCGAAGCCTTCATTGCTATGTTTTAGCTCTCCTTTACTGGCATTCCCACCACACACTAAATATCCCAGTTGTGGCTGCAGCAATAGCTGCCTGAGTTGTGGGTTATCAGTTCAGGCAGCACATCTTAAGGACCTCATGAATATTCCTTTTGTTTTGCATTAAAAGTTTTATCAAAACTTGACTACAGGAAGAGCGCATAGACTTTGTGATGAGAATCCTGGAAGGCACCGTTAGAGAGCAGCAGAGGTCCACGGAAAAGCTTTTAATTCAGCAGGTTATTTTTGTGGTTAATTCAAACAGAGGCTCGATACCTTTTCGGTACTCTTTGCAGTCTGGCAAATAGTCTGTTTTCCAGCACTGTGAATAAACAGCATTCCTCTTTCTTGCTTACCACAATCACTCGAGGCTTTGCCTGTTTGACAGAGATAATAGCAGCTATTGTCAGTAAAACCTCCTGACTCATAAAGAAGTTTATTCCTGCTCTGCCTTCTCCAGAGAGTAACTTTACTTCAGGAAACACAAAGGACCCAGTTCTTCCTGCCATCCTCACCAGACTCCATTTTATTTTTTACATGTCAGGAGGACAAAAAGCTGTTGTTCAGATTTACAGGGATTCACCATTCTTCGCTGTTTTGCATTAGTTTGGGATGAAAAAGTTGTCTTTAGCAGTTTCTTTGAGTTGGATGTCTCATTTTGGCATGTAGCTGAGGTGGGATATAGTAAACTGAAGTAACTAAGCACTGAATCTTCATCACTGACAGTAAATACATTAAAAAAAATGAACTGAAGAGAAGAGTCCTATTGTCTGTGTGACATATAGGGGATTGAGATTTGAGAATACACACTGTGGCAGGTAATGGGACCTTTCCTGAGGGGTCTGTCTGCCTGCCATCTGCTTCCCAGCATTTTGTGGCTGAGAGAGACCTGGATGCACACTTACACTCCTGTTTTCTACAGCACTATGCCTCCAAAGATCCCTAATCACATTGCAAACATTATTACACTTAGCTTCATAAGCTGTCTTTTGACGTAACACATTATTAATATACCCCATTTTACAGTTCAGGGAAAATAAAGAATCGAGACAGCAGGTCAGAGCCATCAAATTCTCAGCTGGAGATTCTGCAGAATTTCAGGATCCCTTCTTCCATTCCCATGCACTCACTGTTGAAGAAACATAAATTGTGCATGTCACTATCTCAATTATGAGACAAAATCAATGACTGTGCAGCCCCATACGTTGACAAGAAAAGCTATTCATAATGTTGCCGCTTTATACCTTTATTATTATTTATTTGAGCAGTTTTGTACTACTCTTCTTTTTAAACTGCCTCAGTGCCTCTGTGTGTGTAGACTGGAAGGAGGCTGCTTTTATATTAGTCTTTGCATTTATCTGAACTGATTTTATAAGAACAAATGCATAAGTTCCTTAGAGCATCAGAAATGTTTCCCACTTCTCTCGAAAACTAGACACACAGTGTTTCAGAACATCCATTAATAATCCCTACTCTGGGGAGGGCCTCACTATCAAAGTGCTGGGTTGGTTTATTAGTTTACAGGTTATTACTTCTCTAGTTTAGATTTCTCTCTTGTATCTTTTATGATGCAGAATATAGACTGTGAGCTGGAACCTCGGGTGCAGCTGGGCCCTGGGCTGCGCAGCCAAGGAGAGAGGAAAGGAATTAGTTTGCTCCCTGATGCAGGAGCTGCTTGGGAATTATTCTGACCCTTGTTATAAATCAGGTACGTGAAGCAGAGCTGCCTGCGAGTACATTCCTTGGGCCAGACGATATCAGAGTGTTCCTGCTCCCCTTACTGCTGTCACAGCAAGGTCGGGGGTGTGGGTGGTGCAGGGTTGTGTGAGCACTTTCTCCATGGAGCTGTTGTGTCAAAGGAGTAGGAGGGATGGCAGAAATCCACACCCTGGATTTCTCCTTTCAAGCCATCCTCACTGCATTTTGATAGAGTCTGGCAGAGTGGTGTTCAGAAAATACTACTGGATTGAGGCCCTGGGGGAGGCAGGGAGAGGAGCACACTCAGGGCTGTTCTCAGAGACCAGCCTTAGCCCCAACAACTGTGTCTCCCTGCCTGGCTCTCTCTGCAGTCCCTGGAAACATGGCTTAGAACCTGGCTCTCCTCAGTCAGGAGTCACACGTGCTGTGGCTGACGTTGGCTGGTTTATCTCCTGCTTTCTAGAGCTCAGCCTGACATAGGTATGGGCCTGCCAGACATGACCACAGCCCAGCTGCCTCTGCACATGAGTAGAAATGGGACATCATGTGTGCAGGGAAGGCTGAAGTTGGAGTGTGAGCAGCTGAGGAGTTCAGACATGTCCAAGATTAGGTGATACCTGAACAGCATTCTCAGGGTTAAAGCTCTGAGGCTCTGTTTGTGCTCATATTTTGAAGGGAGGTGACGGGATTCTGGCTGTTTTGTGCATTGGTCCCTTTTCTGTGCTCCCTGGGATAACAAGAGTATCAATTCTTATTCTGAGAGACAAGTCTAAGGGTTTGGCTTGTTTTGAAGTTGTCCACACAGCTCTTACTGTGTGGGACTTCTCTTATTTCATTGATTGTGTGAGTAAGGGGAAGGCTCAGCCAATCCATTAGGCATTGCAAAACGGCTCCAAGCTATTTTGTTTTTGATTAAACCTTTTTTTTTTTTCCCAGTTGTAGAATTCAGCTGGCAAAACAACAGTCTTTTAATAAAAAACCCCACACATAACACGTCCAATTGTTCCCTTTCTGTGTGAGCTGCACTCGGCTGCCCATCTGAAATAGAAATGCTGGATGTCTTTACATGCCTGAGACTGTCAGGTCATGCTGTTGTTTTTGTTTCTTGCACTTGCAACTTAGTAAGGAAACAATATGGGAATGTTCATTAATATTTGTGTCAATGGTAAGTGCCCACATATGAGCACTAGCAGATTTTCCTGCGAAAGCTCAGTGTATGGGGTAGGATTTAAAAACATGGCAGTAGGCCAGCACGCTCTGGCTGGGCCTGGAAACATCTAGGTAGCAATGTGACTGGAGCTCTGGAAGTTTTTTTTAGTCAGATTTAGCGACCTATAAATAGAGGAGTACTCCAGCCCTTGTAGGACTTTGTTATGCTGTGTCATTGGTGTTTTCTGAGCTGCTGTGCAGGCTGGGAAAGGAGGATTACAGATCCATGGGGCAGGGAGGAGAAAGGAGAAAGGAGCAACCTTGGTGCTGGGGGAGAGTTTTGGGAGGGGGCTACTGCTGAGATTGCAGAGCCTGGCAAGATGAGGCAAGTCACACCTGCAGAAGGACATTGCTGAAAGCAGTTTCTTGGGTGCTTGATCTCAAACAGCAGTAGTTTTCATATATTCAGTGCCTTTAAAACCAGCACATCCTACATTTCTTTGCAAAAATTATCCGGAAATTACTTTCAAGAACGACTGAAATTAAAATGACATTCTGGAAATGTGGGAAATACACCTCCAGCATCACTCCAGACTACCTAAGAGAGCTAAAAGAGCTCCAGCTACCTAAAAGAGTCAGGATTACATCATGCAGCCAACCTGGTACTGTCTGATGATAATTTTATCTCCGGTATTTATCATGAGATAACAGCTGGCTGTACTGGACACTGTAGGCAGGGGGTATGGAACAGACAGAGTCATCATGAGGCAAGATTGAGTTTGAGTACTGTTTACATAATTTTCATTTGTCAAGTAACAGCCCTACATAGATCACGACCATGACAGCGCCTGTGGATGGTATCATCCATCAGCAGATCTACCCTGCGAGCAGCAGAAGTTTCGTACTGCTGCAGTGGCTGAAGGAATTATTTCCATGGATCAGTAAAGACAGCAGTAATTACCATAAAGCTCACTATAGTTTATGTAGGAGTTTTTTAGGTGCTCGTGGGGGTCTGTCAGATGAAAGACAACATGCAAATGGAGTGGATTGTAAAAATAATTGTGGCATAGCTTCTAAGAACAAAACTCGTACCCCTCTGTTCCTGAGAAGTGCGAAAGCACGGCAAATAACACCGTGGCTCTTGCAGAAGCAACAAGAGAATGTGAGAGTATTAGTATGATACTAATAGTATAGTCAGTTCTATAAATCACTTAATTGTGACAGCAAATTAAATAGTGTTGTTGTCTAGAATTCACCCATAGTTAGAATGATATATCTTGATGAGACAAATGCCTTCTGCGCTGCCAGTAATAAATTAGCTCCTCTTTCAAGTGAGAAAACAATTAAAAACTTGGTTGAAAAGGGCATATTTTCTCTGTGGCCACTGATCCTTCAAACTCGGGAAATAATAAAGTGATTCTAATAGTTGTTCATTGTTACACTGTTGAAAGAGGAAAAATCCATTGCCTCATTATGTTCAAGACAGTTATGAAATTGCATTGGGAATATTTGAAAATGTAAGAGGCATCTAACCAAATGGTTTCAACTTTGACAATGTGTCATCATTTGCAGTTCATAATGCTGCTGTTAACTTTGGGAGATATCAGTCAGTGCACACAGTGGAAAATGAGAATAAATATTTACCTTGCATTTATATACTGCATAAATAATAGCAAAGTACACAGTAGATAGGTCATGATTCCATTTCGAGGGTTGTGTAACAAAAGTTTCAGAATTACAGGAGGTATTCATTTTGCAAAACTTAAATATGTGGAAGCATTCAGGCATTTCCCAACAAAGTGGACAACTCTGTGCCTTGCCAATGAAACAGTACCAAAATGATTCCTGGGTATAATGAATTACTCTTGAATATTAGATGAAGATTGGCTCTATCTGATTTTTAAGTTCTTTCTGGATGTTGAAGATGGAGATGGTGAAAATACCTGATGTCTGAATGCTTCCTCTTTCCTGGTACATTAAATTTGTTTGCCATCTAGTCAAAATGAACATCCTATCTGGTGCTGAAGTTTAGCACATAAAGCTACAGTTATGCTGTAGATCACAATAAAGAATCCAAGCCAGACCTGCATAAAGACATTCCATGGCAAGGCAAAAGAATGCAAGCAGGTGCTCTTCCATGGGCTGTAGAGAGACAGATTTCTGTACATATACTAACCAGACTCACTGAAAAAGTGTGAGATTATAGGAAGCTGGGAGCTGTATTGAAGGACTTACCTAAGACAGAAAATTGGAAATACATGTATGAGGAAGTTTTTGATTGGAAAGATTTTGTTAGGCACGTGCATATATTGCAGGAACTTGTATTTAGAAGAGTTTCAAATCCTGGTTATCTCCGTTTCAGAAAACTTGTAGAGTTTGCTACATCTCCTCCTGTGTCTAGAAATTAATCAAATAAATAGTTTCTCTTGGAAGCAGGTTTAACATTTCAAAACCCTGCAAAATGTTGAGTCTATTAAAGTTGAAGTTTAAAGTTAATTTTAACTGACCACATAAATTCTTTTTTGAATCAACGTAGAAAAAAACAAGTACTTTGTTTCTTTGTTAGTGCCATTCTAAGTAATGAACTGAAGTTTGTGATAATTGAATTGTGCTTTTGATGGACAGTACAAATGTACTCTTAGGAGAAAAATACAATTATATACTGGAGAAAATGGCATTAAAATGAAGCATTGTCTCTTATTTCATAGGTGCTTATCTTCTATTTCTGCACAAGAAACATGAAAATCAAGAAAAGCAGATGTGCTATCAACCTTTTAAGTTTCATCCTGGAAATGAGGTTGGAATATTCCATAAGGAAATCAAAGTCATTTTCCTACCCTCTTCTGTCTCTGTAAGAAATGCTCTGCCTAAGTCCTTCTCTGCTCTGCACTGGCAATTCCTCTTCTGTTTCTTTAGGTGACTCCAGGCTGAGATCATGTTTTTTCTCTCAACTTCATGTGAGCCTCCCTTTCTAACCCTTCCAAGAGCATTTTAGAACCTGTTTGCCCTGAAACCCTGAAATCAGAGAACACTGAGGGATTAGGTTTAAACTTGTTAAACTGAATTAACACTCCTGCCACATGATTCTGGCCTGTGCCAGTCCTTTTAATCTTGTTCAGAGTTTAGGATAATTTGTTTAGTAGGGCTGATCAGCTGGAGGTTAATTCAATTGGACTTTGGTTATTTATTCATGCCCGGATTTGCTAAGTGTCACAGCAGATACACGAGGTCTCTGTTACAGTTATGAGATGGCTTCATTAGTGTGACGGAGAGTCCATCTGGATGACTTCCTTTCCTCAGTGCAATAACTGGCTGTCAGGGCTCTCTCCAGTGGAAAAAACTCCTTATATAACATCTCCCTTTCATTTGTGTCACAAGTGTATTGATTACAACTTAAAATGCACTCCTCTGTTCCAATTGCTGGGGTTGCCAATAAACTTTCTCAGGGATCTCAATAGTATTCCAGCTCTACGTTTTCCATTGATACCAGAACTTAAAAGAAAAGTAGGAATGCGTTGTAAAAGCCATTTATTATTAATAATGTTCTTTCGTGCAACATTTTGGTCCTTCTCACTTCAAGGTCCACTTTTCTCACAAATTAAGTGTTACCAGTGCTGGGTTAGAACGTGGTCAGTCTTTTGCACTGTCCAGAATTAACTATCCAGAAATAGAATACAAAAAAGAGGAAAAAAATTGCATCCTACTGAAACCTCTGGAGGAATTCAAGTTGGCAGAAGGTTGTTACTCGAACTGGAATGTGGCCAGGACACCAGGATTAATGTTAGCACAAAATGCCATTTGATTGCAAGTGTTCAGATAACCTTGGATGAAAGTCTTATCTGAAAAGAGGCTCTTCTAACAGGAAGGGCTCCCTGATGTTGGCTGGGACTTTGGTTCAGCGTTGACTCAGAGAATTTTTGCTCTTTGCTTCAGCAGTTTTTGAATGGGACAGCTCTTGAATGGTAACAGATCTCCCCTTCACAGCCTGCAGCACAGCAGATAATTTCCCAGAGAGAATTCCATGCCATAGACTGATGTCTCTTTTTAGAGATGTTTCCTGATATATCATGCAAATATTACAAATAGGAGCCTGAAGGGAGGCTTGCTGGGGAAGGTCCTAAAGATTAGAAGAAAGGAAAAATGTTCAATGTTGAGAAGGCACTGGGACAAGCTGAGTTTCCACATCTTCATAAATGTGAAGTAGCTATTTATGTTGTGGAGTTACTCCTGAGTGAGACTGTCCTTTGCCTCATTCTTGCTTTATTCTCTCTGGATGTTTCTACTGTAGTCCTCTAATACATGTTATGACTTGGGCTGGCAAAACCAGGGGATGCCCAGACAAAGCTTTGATGATTAAGACCAGTGTTAATCAAAATTTCTTCTCTTTCTCTCATTTTTTTTCAATTAAATTGTAAATCTGTGTTGAGGACCAACCATTAGCTTCCAAGGAGTGAGAAATGTTCCCACATGCTTGGCCTTCTTCAGAAAATCCTGTCACAGCTAAACACCGTGAAATATGGTTTCCAACAGAACAGTGTTCCCAAAACCAGCTGGGACCAGCTTTACAACTCAGCATTCTTTGCAGAAGTTTATTTCCTGTTGACTTGGAAGGCACGTTAGAGCTTTGGAGAGGAGTTTCTACTTATCTACATAACAATGCAAGATGAGTCCTACAGCATCAGCTCCCACAGAGAAGCTGGAGACAGCAGGACTAGAGAAAAATGTGTCAGTACCCATCCTTGCCATCAGACAAGTGAGCTGCTGTGGGATTTGACGTTTCTTGCACTGGTCCTGGGTCCTACATGTCTGCATGGGGAAAAGGAAAGCATCCAGGGAGGTTTTGAGGCAGCCTGCCATAAATTATGAAGGAGGCTGTACCTGCAAAAATCCAATACGTGTTCCCAAGAGACTTGATTCCTGTGTGAGGGAGAAAGACCAGTGTGCAAGCTCCATCTCTGTGGATGCTCTCCCCATACTACAGCTCCTTCTTTACAATAAAGCAGGAGCTTTATGCAATGGGAACAACCCTTACAGGGCTGTGTGTCAGCTGCATGTGTGGATAAACTATATTTGACCATGGGACTTGCTTTGCTATTTGGTTTTGAGGGCAAAACCCATCACTGTTTTTATGTAGTGTTAATCTGACCTAAACTGTTTTATAAGTGGAGCTATTTTCCATTCTATGGAAGCTGAAGGTTTTCCCTTGCTTTCCATGGGAAGACACCAATTGTCGCATTTCCTCCAGCCCAGTCTTCCCATTTCTTTCCTGCAGCAGCTTAGACTTGTATATGAGCCAAGATATGATTCCCCTAAGCATTTACATAATTTAATATTCCTTTTCCTTGTCTTCCTTATTTTTCATTTATAGGTTAACCAGCACCTGAGATGCTCAGTGCTTTCCCTAACTTTGCTTTGACTAGTTAAACTTTTAAATTAAATGTATTTATTCTTCCTCCTTCTGTTTGAAGGCTACTATATAATTCTGTATTTAAAAAAAAAAAACAGTAAATGGAGAAGTAATCATGGATTAATTTTGCTGAGGAGAGATAGATGACCTGACATAAAGGATTGAACATACTATTCCACAGATATCTCTGCATCTGACAAAATAGGCCAAACTCGTTTTTTATGTGGCTCCACCAGGGATGGACAAGACCCGGGGGCTGTAAGGAAGACCACGTGCTGACTTTTTGTTTCATTGAGTCCCTGGAACATTGAATATGCTCTTGCTATGCAAGAGTAGGCTGAAATCTGCAATCAGCTCCACGAGTGTAACTGAATCTGAGTCAGGATTAAGTGGCGCCTGCATGATGAAGAAGGGCATTCATTATGCTCTGTTCAGGTCTGTACTAGCCCACTCGTGTGGATGGAGTTCAGCAAGTACTGTCTTGAGCTGAGGGACCACACAATCATGCTCCAGCGATTGTTTCTTATATATATTTCTCCTACATGCTGGACATCTCAATGCTACACTGACAAGTGCATAAGCACACACCTTCCTATCTGGATACCTGCTCTGTACATGCTCAGCAGCCAGCAGATGCACGTTGGATTTACAAATATGAGTGGGGTGAAACGTGTCGTGCAACCTTCACATCGGGCTCACTTTCCTTCTGATAAATCACCGCTGTCCTGGGGACATCTGTGTCAGTTCTGACCAATCCCCATTGCTGAAGGCAAACATGGTGCAGCTGTGAAGGGTCTGTGGTGCTGTGCATCTCACACATGTGCTCCCCATGGCCAACATTAATAACAAGGCTTTGTACAAAAGACTAGAAGTATCAAAGGCAGCACATGAAGAGAGAAGAGGAGACTGATGCACATTGCCACTGCCTTAAAAGGAAGTATAAGTGGAGAAGATTCCTGGATGATCTCTTCATGCTATCACCAAGAATGGTCCTTTTGGGAATGAGGCAATGAAGAGCTTTTGAGAAAAATGTTGTTAAAGCAATTTTTGTTGGAAATGTTATTTTGACACATCAGGCCATATTGTTTTGATCATTCCCTTTTCAAAAGTAACTTTTAGGTTACAGTGTTCTGCTTTGATGATTTTTCAAACGAAGTTGCAGTCATTTCACTTTTTGTCAATTTTTCATCCACATTTTATATTACGTGGGAAAAGTGAGCAAAAGAATATATTTGATTGACCCAAACTACCCATGGGATGTGTTGTTTTTGTGAAAACCTTCAAAATACTGCTTTGTTTTTCCCTATTTGGGTGGAAATCTTAGAACATCTCATCTTTTGGAGAAAGGAGAATGCACTCCGATGAGGGCATCAGGACTGGTACTGAATCACCCTGTTTTACATCTAATTGCAGGGGGGTTTTGTCCTTAGCTACACAGTGGCCCCACGTTTCAGTTGTGCCACCATATGAGCACTGTCCCTGGAGGAAGCCTGGCAGCCAGGTTTTTGGGAGTATGTGCTGAAGACTTTACACTCTCTGAAACACAACCCAAGGCTCCTTGGCAGGGATCACTGGAGGGATTAGCCCTCAGGGAGGGCATTCGGGTGCCCTTGACAGGTGGGTTAAATGGAGAAAGCAGCACATCTTTAAGGGGAGCCAGAAGAAAAAGCAGCCTTGGCAGGTGGCCTTTGTGCGAGCTAGTGCATGACAATTGTCCTTTAAAGGAGACAAGTGTGATTGTGGTAAGAAGTAGAAGGGTCAGACCCACTCCAGTCCCTTTGGACTTACAGTCAAGGTTGGAGTTCCATGTTCCCTCCCTATGTCAAGTGGGAAACAATCACTGTTTCTCCATACTTTGAGGAATTCTTACCCACATCCCCTCTGTGTACATACATGTGTAAAATCAGTTACTGAAAGCAAGAGAACAAAAATACTGTGAAAGTCCTCCAGAGAGAGGGATGCAAAATATGTATCCAATAAAACTTTTCTGATGATATCCATAAATACAGAACTGAAGTGCTGGCCCTGCTGTCCTCTCCAGTACCATTCCACCAGAAATGTGTAACTCACATCCTGAGTCATCCCCAAGGAGAGCAATAGATGTTATACACTGGAAATGGTTTAATTTCTAACTGGCCCAAGCACAGTTCATACCTCTTTCATCAGGCGAGAGGAAGATGAAGAATTTTAATATCTTCTGGTGAGATCATGGGACCTCTGAGTCCCTAGGCTTATTCAACGCAGTCAGTGCATTTTGCCAGTTCCATGCAAGAAACTGCAGGTGTGGGAGAAGTTGGGCTCCCAAATTGCACTACAAGGGCAGGAGAGTGATGATGCTTGCATAGGAAGTTCAACCTTTCTATTTGCTCTGACCGAGTGCAGGACCATGAGATCTCCATTTTCAGATGCAGGAGACCCTTTTTTAGGCTCATAAGTTTATAGCAAGATACTCTAATGGCTTTATTTCCAGAGGCCAGGGATGATGGATTCCCACCTGGAGAAACAGGTCTGTAGACAGATGCATTTGGTCCTGGCACACCGTAGCTTGCTACATCCATTCCCTGCTTAGTGCCAACCTGTAAGCTGAGGCAGGAAGCTCACAGGCTCTACTGCCCCCTCTGAAACAGTTGTCCCAGCATCCAGAGAGGGGTTGGCATAAATTTCCCTGGGGATAAGTGACTGATGGCTGTGATTACAGGAGAAGATCTTTGGAACAGATCCAGCCTCCTCTATAGTAGAGTTGAAGGGCAAGGAAAATCTTTCAGACATCCTATGGCTGTGAGGTGGCTTTGCTTTGAATGTAAACAAGAAATACATTTTCAGAGAGCTTGGAATCCACAAGCAAAAAGGAAAAAAAAAAAAGAGGAAATCAGATGGTTGAATTACTAACTCATCAGAGGCCAGTAGGGACTGTGGTAATACAAGCTATATTATATTGTCAATTTGTATTGTACATTGGGAACAACAACAATTGTGTTATTTTGAAATTAAGAATAACCTGGAGGAGGAAAATAAACTAACAGTAACACATAGTTGAGAGGGAGAAAGAATTTGTACTTGGCAATAATCAATACTCTTGTACGTCTCCTAATTGAGTCAGCCCAGTCTTCCTCCGGGATGTGACAGTGACAACTCCTCTTCCTGCTTGATGGATTTGGTTGTGCTGCAGCTGTAAATAGAGGGTGCACCAAAAATGGCTTTGGTTTGTTCTCAGTGCCTGAACACCAACCCTGCTGGGTCCCAAATATCAATCAGCCAGGCAGGACGGGGCATTGGTGCTGTCTTGCCTGGGTCAGTTGGAGGTCACAGCCAAGGACTTATCACTCATCTACCTCTCCATGTCCCCAGCGTTCAGGTCCCTTACAAACAGGTAGAACTAGCATCTTCTAAAGAATCAAATGACCAGTTCTGGTGGCTTTCTCAACAATTTGATCCTTTTCCTGTCTCCTAAAATATTTAAACAATATTTCTCTGCCAGAGGAACTGAGTGGGTTGATTGATTATCATGACCTGGTGCTTGGGGGTCCACAGCTGAAGTGTGTATTGTTCCTTTCTAGTCTGAGGTCGTTGCTCATGTGTGCAAGTTTGCAATGGTTATTGAATTCACAATGGAAGTAATTGCATGGACCTGGGGCCGTGCTCTGGCATGTGGCCAAGGCAGACCACAGGCACCCTCAGGTCACATCTCCATGTCTTGGCATTTCCTAACTTGTATGACTTCCTCTGTCCCTCTGCTATGGCTGGAGGCACATCCAGATAGAATGAAAGGCTTTCCTTTTCCCTCTTCAAATTGCTACTTGTGTTGCCAACTCAAACTCCTCACTTGGTTTGTACTGGGGGATGAGTCAAAGCCCTGGCCTATTCATATTTCACATCATGTGCACGTTAATTGGTGCTTTACATCCCAGGAACTTCCTAAGGAGGCACCGATTTGGTCTCTTAACAATTTTACTACAAACATATTTCGCCCCCTTCCTTTTCCCTCTTTGTCGTAGATAAGATTCATTTTTTTTCTGGACATGAATCCATTGCCTGAGGTTTCTCAAATCTCTGCTCTGGGACACTGAATTCTTATCTCTGAGGCAGAGTGGGAAAGGAAAAGTAGTACATGAGGGGAACTGTGACTCATGCAGAAATTGAAATGATGAAGCAAATGCTGCTATTACAAAGACCCAGAGGTGTTCAAAGACCTACTGGTGGAAAGGCAAAAGCCTGGGCTTTTCAGCCTTGAAAGCTTCTGCATATTGAAGCTTTGAGCACTGGATGAGGGTTGCAGGCTGGTGAGCTCTCTGCTTGCCTGCTAAGTCCTTTCCATGTCAGCAGCAGTGCAGCGGAGCTCAACTGCAGGCAGCACGCAGCCAATTTAAGCCTGATCAATAGAAGATCTGTTAAAACTTGAAATGGTGCTGCCTTCTTCTCCACAACAGAAACTTTAATTTATTTTTTTTTCCTCTGGAGGGGCTGAGTCTGTGTGAAAGGAAATAAGGAGAAAATGTGCCTGATTTTTTTATTTCAATGAATGAGATGAAGAAGGCACCTATGTGTCTGTCATTCTGAAAAGCTCCTTGTTTTGATGGAGCCTTAATGGATTTTTCAAAAGACTCTTTGAGTGCCTCACCCAGCTCTATTGGAAACAGTTCTGGTTTGAAGCTGGCACCTTGCCATGCCTATTTATGTTCAATATTGCCTTCAAAAATAGCATCACTTCTATCTTTTCCCAATATTCAGAGCAGTGTTAGTACATAGGACAATGAACCGGCCTTGCCTCCCCTGTGCTAGGGAAAATGCTTCAGGGGAACCCAGACCACCTCCTCTCCTTGAGGATGCGTAGAATTCCCAAATTCCTCTTGCCACACAGATGGCATTTTAGACTCGTACACTAACAGGAGAGAAAAGTTTACAGCTGTCGACATGGAGACTCCCCAGCATGCCAAAGTTATCTGCTCCAGACCCTGTAAACAGTCCTCTGTGTCTAACCTGATTTGCTCTCACTGCAATTTAAACCTGTGTCATCTTGTCCTGTCTGCTGCAGCTGCAGAGGACAGACCATTCCCTTCCTCATGGAGGTTATCTTTTAAAGGCCTTAAGGACTGAGTAGTTGAGCTGAGGGAGAGACGAGACTAAAATCCTCCTCTGCCACTTGTTAGGCTACACAACGAGAGGGACCATTCCTCATTCAGAACAGAGCTGCAGGACAGACCCTTGCCCTGTGACTGCTATTATCCCAGCTCCTTTCTGGAATAAAGAGCATGCCTTCAGTCATTCACACCCTGGATATGAGCAGTCTGTGCCTCCAGCAGGGCTTGCTGTTGTCCCCAGTTTGCATTTCACCTCAGTATTTGGGGCCATTTCATCCAACTTGTCTAAATCATTTTGAATTCTAACCTTGTCCCCAAAGTGTCCTTGCCATCCCTCCCTGATCACTCTTGTCTGCATGCATAATAACCCTGCTCCTTCCTCCCTCACCGTGTCTTCAATGCAAACACAAGATGGAACACAGGAGAACGTGCAGCCCAGCTGCCCATACAGTCTGGGAACCATTGGATGCAGCAGATCCACAGGGATCTGCCATCCCGTTGTGTGCGTGCCTGGGGCCACGGCCCTTTCACTGCATGCTCTGTGGTTTCAGGAGCACTGAAACAAAGGGGCAGAGTCTTGTAACCCTAAAATTATAGTTATGATGCAGCACCATTACAGCACATGTCTGTGGAAGTGGGAACGTGAGCAGAGGGCCCTTTCCAGGAAGACCTCCCCTCCTCTGTGAGCAGTTGGCTGTAGGATGAGTAAGGTGCCCAGTCATGTCCCGACTTCTGAGAAATCCATTATCAAAAGCCTTTTTTCCCTTTGAAGTATCCTGAACTTGGTGAGCACACAGCCTTATCTCTCTCTGTGCCAAATTCTCCTTAATGAGGTTTATCCAGCTTTTCCAGCATGGCTTAACATTGTCCATCCAGTCCGGCCAGAAAGGATCCTTTATTTTACTAACATAATTAAAGGCAATAAGCGGCCCATGGTGTGCAGTGATAATGGTATTGATGCTGTAATGCCCCACAGACAGAGCTTGGGATTTAGAGAAAGTTTCATTCTGTTGCAGCGTTAGCAATTTCCCCAGCTCCCTTCCTGAACAATTTCTCTTTCTATTTCACATCCTATGCTGGAATTTTGCCTCACGCTGTTTACATTAAAAATGCATTATACATGTGTTGAAAACATTGACTTCTATGTTGCTGGCAAGGAAGGAAGCTGTTACGTTTAAGAAGCACTCTTTTATATTATTATCACTTTTGTTTAATTTAGTAGGATTATTTTTTCTAATTCCAAAGCTGAGAAAAGACTCCTGTAAATATTCTTCCCACTAGCCAATTTCTGTATCATCCAAACCCACATAAGCTGACTTGCTTATGAACTGCCACATCACCAAGCTAAAGTGCTGATTTCCCTCTGTTAGCTTTCTTCTGTGCTTTGGATCAAAAATATACAAGGAAAAGGTAATGTCATTTAAAAGAGCTCTAAAAGGCTTGCTGCAGCACAGGGGAGCTGGGATTTATGCTAGCAACAGAGCAATGCCAGGCTGGGGAGATATTGAGGTTTCTAAACTCCACAGAAGAGTCACATGGACTAGGAAAATGTGGGATTGAACAACTCTGCACCTGTAGGGACTAGATGTTCAAATGCACTGTACTATCCTTCATAAATAAGCCTCAGAGGGATTTTCTGTGGGTCTCACAGCTGTCATATCTAAGCACCCTACTGTACAAACAGAGTGTGGCAGGGCTGGGAGTTAAACCCATATCTCTCAGCCCCAGAGCTTTAACTACATGGACATTTCTATTCTTTATAATATAACTCAATCCTGGTAAATTAGAGGCCTAAAATGAAATGGGGAGGGGGCAATAGGACACAAATGGTGACTCTGGGTTGAAATCAGAGCATTCAAAGAAAATGAAGTATGAAAGAAAGAGAGAAGAAGAAAGGGAAGAGGAAGAGGAGGGAGGAAGAAGAGAAAAGAAGAGAAAAGAGACGAGAAGAGAAAAAACAGAAAAGAGAAAAAAACACAAAAGAAAACAATTAAAGGAGAAGGAAGGCGGGAAAGAAGGAAGGGAGGAAGGGAAGGAGGGAGGAAAGGAGGGAAGGAGGGAGAGAGGCACCAGCATGGGAAGTTGCAGGGAGGAGTTACAGGACAAAAGATGAAGGAAATTAAATCTGTGGAGGAAAGTAGAGGATATTGAGGCTAAGATATAAGGGTGTAAGGAGTCCTGCCTGAAGGAAGGAAATACATGATTTTGCTTAATTAATGACTGACAAAATTGTACCTTGTGGGCACGAGCTGGAAGAGGGAACAAAAATCCATTTCCATAACTGAAACCCACTTTTTAGCAGTGGGACTGGCTGTGGATTGGGACCCACAGTGGAACTGGGCAGCAGATCACTCAGTGCACAGCACGGGCGTGGGCAGGAGGGGTTGCAGCAGTAACATGTTGGTACAACATGTATTTGTTCCCACAGCATTTTGAGAAGTGATGGAGGATTTGATGCTGGCATTAGGAAACAGCCCTCTCAGAAGGCCAAGTGGCAGCTGTTCAATGGCAGCTGGCAACTGCACATTGGGAAGCCCAGCAGAGCCACATGTCTGCACAGGTGAACTGGGAGAGAACTGCCAAATGTCTGCGGCTGGCCGGGGAATGGGGTCCCTTCCTCCCAGGACAAAGGCAGAGTTTGGTGTGAGGTCCCTCAGCTGAGACCTCTGGTTTGTCTCATTCGAAACCAGCATGCCCAGAAGCACGAGGCCATTAGAGACCAGCACGAGCTTTTGGTGATCCCTCAGCCTTCACGAACACAATAACATGTCTGTTAGATCTCCTTAAGCATTCGCCAAGTCACCACTCTAACCTAGAGGGAAATAACCTTGTGCTGAACAGTTTGATTGTCTAGTGCTAATATAACAGGAGAAAACCTATTAAGTGTTGGGCTGGAAGGGTCCTTTGGGTCTGCAATAGCTTTTCTCTTTTTCTTTCCTTTTTCCATTTCCCTTTCCTGTTTCTTTCTTTTCTTTCTTTTTTCTTTCTCCCTTTTCCCCCTTCCTTTCCTTTTATTTCTCCTTTCTTCCTTTCCCTACAGACCAGAAATGAGCAATAGCAATGAAATGAAGGTGAGGGAGACAGCATCTGTAGGAAAGGAGATTGCAAACCACTGGCAGCATTGCCTGTGGCCATGCGTCCACGCGTCCACTTACTGGTGGGGTCGGACCTGCATCCTGCCTCCCTGCTCTCTCAAATGCTGGCTGTCCCTCATGCCTCCCCAGGAAAAATCCCTACCAAGTGTTTGAGGAGATTTTCCTGCACTTGTGCAACAGTCTCTTTCTTCTGCTCTTTGCTTGAGAAACCTCCACAGCAGGACTGGTCCTGAATTGCTTCCTGCTCTCTGTGATCTTGGCTCTGTGCACCAGCAGCTGGTCAAGAAGAGCTTTGAGACCACCAGGCTCCTGGCATCAGGCAGGGTCTTGCCAAGGCTTTGCAAAGATGAAGGTGTCCCAGCCAGATGATGTGTTGGCCAGGGTTACACCTGGACCAGCTGTGGCTGATCTCTCCCTCACTTCAGCAGAGACTTCCTTGTAAAAGCAGCACACGGCACTTCAAGGGGAGAGCCTCAGGGCTTCTCCTCTCCTGGAACTGCTGAAGCACTGGTGGCCTGTCAGGAACAGCAGGAGAGAGGCACAGCGGACTCTAGAGTGCCTCTCCCATGCAGATGTGACTCTGAGCACTTGCTATTAATTTTAAGAGCAGAAAAGAACAAGAAGCCTGTTCATTCATCACCTGGGTGAAACATCCCGTGGAGAAGCACTGTGTTGGCAGAAACCCTTTCCCCTGTGAGCTGGAGACAGGCCCATTACAGCTGTTAAACCATACACTTGCCCTGCTAACAGCAATGCCAGGAGGCACTTTCCCCCTGCAGTTGTGTTTGGGTGCTGGGCACACACAGCAATCCTCTCTGAGGAGTGAGGAGTGTGAGCAAGGCCATCACAGCAGCTGCCTCACTGAAATGAAGGTGTATAGCTTATAGGCTGTGATAGAAACTGCTGTGATCAGTGCTGGGAAAATGTAAGTCACTTGGGATCATTCAACAAGGTGATGACCTTACTGTTAAAGTGGCTTTTTAAAGAGGTGATTCCTTAAATCAGCTCATCATCTGTGTCCCTGACTGTTCATGGGTCTTTGCACATCTTCCAGGGCAGCGAGAGATGCCTGTTGACTCTCTGCAATTAGTACCCCTGGCTTAATCGACTTTAACATTCTCCCAGGTTCCTTTGAGATGAATCTCCATCTGCTCATCCCAGACAAAGGTGTCTCTTCCTGAGATTCAGCTACAGCTGAGATGAGAAGCAGACATGAGGCAAACCTCACACTCTTAGCACAGGACATGTGAGGGAGAACTTCATGGCTGCTGTCAAGGGGTGAGAGACTCCTGAGTCCGTGCCATGGCTGTGGCCTGGATCCACACCGATCCCAGTTATCCAGTCCACTCTGGCAGCGATGTGAGGTGCCAGACGTGGAGTGCCAGAGCCTGCATGGTGAGTGCAGCCCCCGTGTGATGCTCAGCTGTGTCCAGCAGTGCCGGCAGCCCGGGCTGTGCCAGCCCCTGTGCCAGCTCAGTGAGCTGCGGGGGCAGAGGCACTGGTGCTCTCTCCGCTTGCGTAACTGCATCCTTCACGTCTCAGTGGCTTGGTTGGGGTCTGGGCAGGCACACGTGAGCTGAGCTGCATTTGCTGCTGGAGCCTTGAGGGGAACTGGGAACATCCATGCATGTAAAGCCATCAGCTCTGGAGTGAAACCTCTGCCTGACCCAGTAATCATTGGCAGGGATGAATAGAGGAACCGCTCCTGACAGGCTTTGCCAACCTGCCTTTTTGCAAGGGATGCATTCAGAGACCTTAAAACCCCAACAGCTGGGCTCTGGCTTCAAATAAATCATTCTCCTGCCTTTGCTGTCATTAGGGGATGTGACGAAGCCACAGTGGTGGCTGAGGCCCAGATACTGAGTCTTGTTTCATCCCACATAAATCTGCTGATATTCTGTGCCTCAGACCCCCAGGTGGTGCTGTCCTGGTCCCTGGCTTGGGCAAAAGGGACACAACTCTGCTTCTTGCCAAAGGCCCAGAGATGCTGCTTGGTTTTTTTTAGGTTGGCTTTGTGCCTGCTTGGGAGCCTGACCTTGCAGGAGGAGGTCTGCCAAGAGGATCTCCAGCCACTGCTTCTCCAAATGGCGCACATACAGCCTGTCTGGGACTGAAGGAGGGACAGCATGGCTGGGGGGAAGATACTGAATCCAGACCATCCTTCTGACACCACAGAGATGTGCTCCTGCCCACCATGCAGACAAAAGCGCCTCTCCTATGCTGAGGTTATGATGTGCTCCAGGCCTTGGCTTCTTCCCCATAATGTAAGTGCCTGGGGACCTCTTTCAGGGCAATTGCTGTGAAAGCTGTGAGACACAGGAGTCAGTGTCACCCTTGGCATGGCAACATCCAATGATGTTGCTCTGTTTTGGCAACCTGTGGCCCATGTATCCTGACATGGTGTCCCAGTGTTTCAGGATTCCCTGGTTTCCCTGAGCACAGAAAGAGCTCAGCCTGGGCTCAGGTATCTTGGCTTTTGTCACTCTGTGCCACAAACTGTGTCAGTGTACAGTGCCCACACTGCCTGACTGGCTCCTGGAGGTTGGTGTTCACCATATGTGCTTCTCCAGCAAGCCTGGGGTATGCCTGGAGCAGCCAGAAGTAGAGTTCTTGGCTCTCATTCTGCTCCCTCCCTGAAATCAAGAGACTTTTAACTTCAAAAGAAGCAGGCTTGGGGTATGCTGGGGAGGATTCAGCAGAAGCATGTCCTGGGAGCAGGTTCTTGAGCTGGTGGAGGAGCCATAGGGCTCATCCTAGTGCTGTTTTTTCCAGGTGTGAGAGGAGCATGGAGTGACCTGCAAACACATCCGTCTGCTCCAGCCTGTCCCACTTTAACACCCTTCAGCAGCAACAGGATGGGGGATGCTTGTGCATGATTCCCCTTGAGAACTAAGCTAACCAGCCACTGGATGTCATTATTGCTCCAAACCAGTACACTGAAGAATCTATTCCAGACCTCCAAAAATATGTGAGTTTTCAGTATGGAAAGCTTAAAATGTGCTTCCTGAGGACATAAATCCTTTCACCTCTTGTCCTGCAGCTCTTGTCTTCCCTGGCACACCTTTGCATGCTGGGGGACAGGGTGCCTGGGGTTTGGCACAGGGAGGACTCAATCCTGTGTGACCTTTCTGCCCTTCCCGGGAGCTCCTGCGCTACCTCCTCATCTGTGGGGATGACATCATGGCTGTTTCTGTAGCAACAGAAAGGGGCACTGCAATTCCTGAGTGGGATTGAGCAGGAGGAAGATGTTCCCCCACCCCGGCAGTGCCCCTGGCATAGCCCTGGGCTGGGGAGCAGAGCTGGCAAGTCAGAAGGCTTTTGGCTGGTAGCTGACCCAAGAAATCAGGAGGAAAAAAATTAGTTCACTTTCCCCCCACTTCATCTTTCAGCTGGGGACCCCATCTGTCTCACTAGACCTGAACTGAAATATTTTGCTTTGGGTTATTTGACCTGACAAACACTTTTTCTGCCTTCTCCCTGCTTCACTTTAAAAATGAGATCTAGTCTTAAAGAAAACTGCACTTTGAAGCCATAGTGGGAAGTTTCATTTACAGAGGGCAACATCCTCCCTCTGCCTCCTTCCTCCAGGGATTTTCATTGCAGTTTTCCCAAATTCAGCCTGATTTCACCAGTGATTTTAGATTCTTGGATTGTCCATTTATTGGGTGGTTTGATATTTACTGAAAACATTGTGCCTGGTTCGATTTGAGAGCTGATCAGGGGTTCAGCTGGTGCCTGACCCTCCTCCCCCTGAGCTGCTTGCAAGTCCTCTCCCAGCACTCTGAGCGTAGCTGTGCCAATATACTGGGAAGTCTTGGGCATCCCATTTGCTGCTTGCATGGTCAGGACTTTATGGGGGGGTGGGGAACAACTGCAGAGGAGGACTGTGTTTGCACCACAGTGCAGTACATAGAGGAATTGATAATCCCCAGGGAAATCCAGGCACAGTGCTTGCTGGGGAGAGCTTCCATGTAGCCTCACTGATCTGTACTCTTTCATCTTTATGTGCCTACTTCTAACTTGCCCTATTTCACTTATATCCCTTTTATTGGCTTTTCTTCTTCCAACACAGCCATAAAATAAGCCAGGAAAACACCAACTGCTGCAAGCCTGATGTAAAGAAATAATCCTGAAACAGCAGATCAGGATGTTTGTGGGCTGTGCCTCATCTCTAGCACTACCTTGGGTCCCACAAACACCTCTGGCCAGCAGCAGCATCTTCAGCTCCCATTGCAAACCACTGCAAGGAGCCACAGGCCAAGGGAAAAAAATCATTCTGCTTAGCCTTGCTCTTACACTCATGCAGAGAAGAGCTTGGGATAGGCCTTGGGTGCATGTTGGCAGAAGGGAAGCCGTCTCACAGCCTGGTAATAGCTCTCAACATATGCCTGCACTCCCTGCTTGTTTTGACTTGCGTGGGAATCTTTGCAATCAAAATGATACGACAATTCCAATCATTGTTGATCGCTTTAGGCAGGTGTAATTCAAGCTCTGGCTGCAGACGGCTGTCATTTAATTAACAAGGAAAGAGCCAAAATTCTGTGTAAGACTGGGGAAGGCAAAGAGAGGAGCCTAAGGGGGACTTGGGATAATAGAAAGTGGAGGATGCCTGCAGACTTAGAGTTTAGCTGTTCCCCAAATCAGGTAACGCCGACATTATTTCATGTGTCACAGGCAGTGACGTGCTCGGCAAGCTGTGGTAGGCAACACAATTATGCACTTGTTTCAGTCCAAATCATGGGGAATTACTTGAGGACAACACAGAGGGAAGCCCTGCACAAGTCACTTCTCGATACTGTTACCAGCTCTAGGAACTCACAGTCTCTTTTCTCTTGCTGTTTCACCACTGATTTCCTTCCTGGCCCAGGCAGCACTTGCCCTCAGCCCTCCAGGACCCAGCTTAGCTGGGTACAAATGGCTGCAGCTCTCTTTGGTCAGTGGAGCAGTGCTGGCCCTCCAACAGTGCAGAATTTGTCCCTGTCCTGCTCCCTTTGCAGCTGCTGACTTACCAAGGGTGGTATTTCTTTGCAGTGGGCTGTGTACTGTGTGTGCCTCTGCTTTCCACACTTCTGACCCAGATTTCAATTTTCTACACCTAAAATTAATAGGTCCTGTTACTGCAGTAGGGAAAGTGGTGGGCAGCAAAGGAAACACTTCAGTCCTGCTTATCTTGGGTAAAGTGAGCATGTTTTGAAACCCTTTTCAGTTACTCATGTCCAGATAGTGCAGTGCCTCACCTTCTGCAGCACCTGTTTTGCTCTCTCTCCCTCTTCTTGGTCACCTGGTGATGAGATGTGTCCAGAGCTCACCTTCAAGCTCAAGGGAAACTGAGGCACACTCCTGGCAAATACAATGTCACTGTGTGGCGATAAGCTCAGAGATCAGGCTGAGCTGTTTCAGCCCTTGGACCATCCCATTATGGAATAACTAAGCCAAGGGGAAAAGTCAATCTGTAAATACATGGGTGAGCCAAGTCATCTAGAGAGATGTCAGAGGAGTTTTGTGTCCCTGCTCCAGCAGCTGTGGCAACATCCCTTCGCTCACACAGCCCCTCCACCCGGGATCCTGCTGGCAGCTGCAGCAGCCCACACTGCTGCACACAAACGCTGCCATGCTCAGGTGAGGGACCAAGGGAAAGAAAGACCTCCTGTGCTGGGAGCTGTTGAGCTGATGAAGGGATTTCCAGTTGCAGAAAATGTCACTCTTGTCCCTTGGCTCATGGGAATGCCTGTGTGTGTTGGTACAACCTTGCACTTGCATGACCCAGAGCATGCAGCATGTGGGACCTAATCCAGCTCAACAAAACAACCCTTGGTGTCCCTCTCAGTGTTCTGGCTTCTGGTTTGACACCCCTGAGCTACCAGGATGGCAGGGCCTTGTACTCTTTTAATTTACTCCTGTCTCAGCAAATGGCTGTGGTACTAAGAACCAAATTTTGGAGAGAAGGGAGATGAAAATCCAGAGGAAATTGCTGGCTTCCCGCAGTGCTGACTCTGAGCTGTTTGATATTCTCTCTTTTTTAAGGTTTGCTTGTTTTAAAGCAACATTAATTGGAAAGATGCTGGAGTGTCAAATAGAAACCACTCCCTGAATAACCTCACTAATGAGCATGTTATTAAAGCAGGGTTAGGAGCTCCCTAGAGGGCTCTCACTGGATAGGATTAAATTAAAAAAAAAATCATCTAAACTAGACAGAAAATCTCTGTTAGTCTGCAGTGATGAATATAGAAAAGTCCAATGAAAAGTGGCTTTGAAAGGTTTAAGGTATGTCTTCCTATCTGGGACTAGACTTCTCCCTCCCTCAGGGCTCACTCAGGCAGGGAAGAAGTTTTTAATGAAGCAGAGGATGGAGGACTTGCAGCTCAGAGCCTGGCAAGCCCACTCTCCAAGTGGTCACATCCCCATGCTCTTGGCACTTGCCCACGTAGGTCAGCAAGGGCAGTCCAGGGTGGATAGTCTCTCTGCCCAAGCAATGTGGCTTGTGGAATGCAAGGTCCAGCAGAGATGGGGATGCTGAGAGCCTGTGTCAGGAGATGAGAGGGTGCTGTCAGATCAAAGTTTTGCTTTAATCTGACTCCTTTGGAGCAGTTTCCCAGTAAAGCCCTGTGCTACTCCACCTCTGAGGTGGTGGCATATCATAACTCCCTGTTCATCTGCCTTTCCCTTAGGTCTGGAGGCACCTAAGAGAGCAAGGACACAGCAGTAGTTCTAGAGCAGATGGGGCTGTGGGATGTGGTCACACATCCATCCTCTGACAGCACTGTGGGGATGCTGGTCCCCACCCCATCTCCACGTTCAGCCAGCCCAGGAGCAGTGGCCGCTGGAGCAGCTTTGGACAGGGATAGTGAAGGAGAGGTTTTGTGATTCCTGGTCCCTTCTCTCCTGCTAGAAAGGATGTGGGAGGATTTAGGGCAGAAAAACTGTTCTCATACCATCTGAAGGCAGGCATGAAATGCTTTAGCAAAGCTTCCCTGCAGGCAACAGCGACTTCCAGAGCAATTCCAGCTTTTTTGTGGCTTGCCCTTGCTTCCTGTGAATGGTGGGCAGGTCAGCCCTGCCCCAGCCGCAGCGGGGGGCTGGCTGGGGAGCTGATTTACTGCACCTGCAGACGAGGAGCTTCATAGCTTAAGGCCGTTCTTTGCCTGCATTACCATGGAGCACATTTTCAGGGAAGCTTGGCTGCCTGGGCTGCTCCTGCCCAGATATTTGGACTGTGCAGGCATGAGCACCTTTTCAGGGAGGATTTTGTCCATGTGCAGAAGGAGATGTATTGCCTGCCTTTGCAAAGCACTGTCTGACAGCCTGATGCAAAACATGCCAGCACCAAGCTGTGACTCTAAACAAAGAGAGGGAAAGCACTGTATTTTTATTTTCTCTGCTGCTGCAGAGAGTTGGGTTTTTTCTTTCTTCTTGTTTTTTATTGTTTATTTTTCTTTTCTTTTCTTTGCCTGAGACAGGAATTTGGATTCTCTGTGCTCCCCAAACTCTTCCCTGGGCTGTCTCCAGCAATCAGACAGAGTGACAGCTCTGAAACTCTCCAAGTTAACAAGTTCAAGTGCTGATGATTAACTAGATTCACAAAGTTGATTGGAAAAAAATAGGGATATAAATAAATATTCCTGGAGATATTCCACCCCCTGTAGTCATGAACTTTGAATAATTGGAGGGAATTATGCTGAGTACTAATCAAAAGGTTGTTTTTTTTTTTTAATTTGCTAATTACTGCTGGGTTTCATCAGTGTCAGACTCTAATCATCTCAAGACATGTTAATTGACCCTTGGGAGTTGTTTATCTGATGCAGAAAGTTTTAGATGGGGTCACACAAAGAAATGCAATCATTGAGGTTACTTCTTGCCTGCCACTCAGACAGAGAGAAGAGTTAAAAAGACTTTGGGCTATGAGGATGTGGGCATTGTCTGAGCTCCAGAATGGCTTTTCGTGGGCACTGTGGCTTCCTCCGTCCATTGGGGACCTTCTCTTTCTTGTGCCTTGCAGTTCAGTGTCCTCCCTGCCAGCCTCCTTTTTGTTGTACACAGAG
Organism: Lepidothrix coronata; assembly: GCF_001604755.1. NCBI lineage: Eukaryota > Metazoa > Chordata > Aves > Passeriformes > Pipridae > Lepidothrix > Lepidothrix coronata. The sequence continues at coordinate 2,012,839 of NW_016690221.1, read as the reverse complement.
ACAGTAACTTTGGTGATCCACATGCAGTGAGTGCTAACAGTGACATCCCTCCGGGATGTGGCAATGCTGTAAGGCTGTTCCTTTCGTGTAAGGTTTATGGTGCTCCAGGAGTGGGCTGAGGGTCCTGCTGTGGGGCTTCCTGGGCAGTTTCACAGCCTGGCTGCCTCACCTGTCTCGTGTCCTGTTAATTAAACCAGAGGAGGTGGGAATTAGTGGAATAAAAGGTAGGGCAATGGGGAGTAGGGAAGTACTGAGTGAAGGGCTGACAGTTCAGCAAGTTTCTCAAGGGCAGGTCTCAGGAATACCAATGTTTTCATCATATAATGTTTTAATTAATGACCTTGGTATAAAAATTAGTCTTATGCTAATGAAATGCTCTGGAGATGCAATGCTGCGAAATATCCTCAATAAGAGGCACGTAATGTCATACCAGAAGACCTGGGTGATCTCGACATGAGTAGAAGTGATTAAATCTAAGAGTGCCAGCAGTGCAAGGTCACAGACATAAGAGCAAATGAGGAGAACTTCTGCTACCGACTGGGAACTGAGCAGCAGTTCGGGAAAAATGCCTGAGTCACATAGTTAATGGTGGGTGACCACACTGCAGAGATGCAACCCAGCCCCAGGACGGGTCTGTTGTGTCCATCTCAGTGTCACAGCAAGAAGTGGATATAAGTCAAATATAGGAGAAGAGGAGCATTCCCAGGTGGTGTGTTACCCCCGTGGCATGTAGGGGCACCACCAGGAGCTGTACTGGGCTCTGCACATCTGCTGGAGCCACAACTTCCCTCTGACAGTGATGGAACGACCGGTGTTCCCATTGCTGACTGATAATATTTCACCACCTCTTTTGCACCCGTTTTCATTTTGATTCCAGGATAATTTGTATCAGTTTATGAAATGAGGCTTTTCCTTCATTGCAAGGAAACACAAACCCAACCGCAACACCTAGGTATAATTGACTTAAGGCATATACAGGCGTGAGTTTTTATTTGATCACCTTCATTTTTCTAATTTTCCCCTTTCCATCTTCTTTTTCCTCTTTATTATATTGCTGGCTGTTGGAGGCCCTTGAATAGAAATAAACTTTCTAGGTAATATTTCTTAATAAAACCCATCATTTATTATTGTTATTCTCTACCAGTAAATGCCCAGCTCCTTCTCTCATTTGTTATAAGTCTAGATTAACATCTTTTCTGGCAAGGTTGGGATAGATACCTGAATATGACAGCACTTGTGCCCCATCCTGGCTGTGCCCAGCTGTAGTTGTGCTAACACAGGTCAGGTCTCAGTCACCAGCAGCATGTCACACGCTGCCACAGCAGGACACAAAGTATGGAAGAGATTTTTTTCAGGCTCCTGTGTTTACCATGTAGCAGTGAGAGATAAAAAGCTCCTGACAGTGGCATCTGATCCTGCACCCCTTGTTACCCTCAAGTCAAGCTGTTACTTGTTTAATCTCAGCTCAGATGCTTCAACAGTTCACCCAAAAGTAGAGGTAGAGATTTCTCTGGAAGACGCTTGAGCCGTTGTTTACTGTATTGCCATTTCAAAGAAAAGCCTTTTGTGTAAAAGACACAAAAATAACTAATAACGTTAATATAAACATATACTTTAACTACTGTTTAAGGCTGTCACTGGGTTAAAATAATCTCCGGTGCTGCATCCCAAATGCACAGTAATTATGTGGCGAATCTCTTTATTACAGGGTGTCAATCAAGCAACAATGTGGCTGTGAGTGAAATCACTTTGCGTCTCCACTGATATTCCCAGCACAGAGCTGCAGGCTCCATGATGCTTCTGAAGGTCTGTGTCCCTGTGCCCAGTTTGTCTGATTAAAAGGTGGCCATAGGAAGGAGAATTGGGCACAGCAACTGCGCTTGGCTTTTGGGGAAGGAAATGATTCTGCAGAGTATCTGTCCATCTTCCTGTATCAAAGGAAAACACACAGAAATACTTGTCCTAATTATGCAGCTGGCCAGTGACTCCTGGCATCCCCACGCAAGGGCCAGAGGGGAGGTCAGGGCAGCCAGGTTAATTCTGCAGCTGGGGTCTCTAGACAAAGCAGATTATTTGAGTTTTGGCCTGGAGGCTGCAGAGTTTGGGCTCTTCCAGCAGTTACTTTGGGAAAAAACTGCTCAATTTTATGTCTAAACACAGTAGTGAGATTCTGCTTTCCACTGGAGTTCGTAACCCCATCGATCCTCCCTTTTCTAGGCTGGGAGCTGGAGAACAGATGCCAACCCCTGAACCTCTCGGAGTCAATGGGAGGGTGAGAAACGCAGCTATTTCCTCACCCGGAAAAGGTTTCTGCTTCATTTTCTTCTGCTGCCACTGTCAGCTGCTGGGATCTCATCTGCAACTTCTGCAGGGAGAGAAATCCTCAGAGAGAGACACAGCATGCATCCCCTGGGACTGCACAGCAGCAGGGACTGCATGGCTGCAACGAATCTCTCCTTCTCCCACCCTTCCTGGCTGTTGCCAGGTAAATCTTCCCTTTGCTTTTCCTCTCCTAGTTTCACTCCTTCTCTACTTCCATTCTTTTGACCCTCCACTTCTCATTTCATTTTCCCTCTAACACCACCTTCCCCCTGTCCATGCTCTAATATTGGTGGGTCAGGCAATTTTTGAGCAGAGGTTACAGAAATAACCCCAGGTTTTGCTGCGTGACTGTCTTTCCACAAAGAGGGTTGGAGAAATGCATTTCCATGTGTTCTTGAGCGAGGCCCAGGGATGGTGGCTCAAGCCTGGCAGTTGGGGTGAACACAGGCTGTGTTCTCTGGGGGGAATGTGGGTCCAGTGCAGAGCAGTGAGGGATGGGTTGGGCTTGAGGCTGGAGATAATGCTTTTCCCAGAAGCCTCTAGTCCCAGCCTGGCCAAGGTCAGAATTTTCTCTGTCATCCCACCTGTCTATCATCAGATAGACAGAGTGGCCTCTCTTGTACACAGATCTTTTGGGTAGGACCAAAAATCCCACATCCTTGCTGGTTTGTGAGGGTCTGAGGAACCGAGGATGTGATTTTTTTTGGTCCAAATTCCTCCTTCCTCTCCCTTGTAAGTGGGGTGGTGGCTGCTCTGCTCCTGCTTCCCACCAGGGCCTGTGTTTCAGCAGCTCTCAAAGGACATGATAGCAAATCACTTTGGGAACTGTTTATGATAAAAAGTGCAATACAAACAGATAATATCATCATACTCCACTATTTAACAGGCTTAAATCCCAAGGATGGGGAGAAGCTCCTGTGGAGAGCAGAGCTATCTCTCAAACA
>NW_016690221.1:2001542-2009553 GCF_001604755.1 Lepidothrix coronata | reverse complement strand
GCTGCAATTTAAAAGCACTCCCTAGCCTGGCAAGGCTAATTTCACATCTTTTTTCTCCAGGGAATATATCTGGGTTTCTCCCTGCTTGAGGCCAGAGCCCTCCATACTGATTAGATTCATGCAGGGGTTTTGATTATCACTCTTCTTGAGTCCTGATGGAACACGACAGAGGTGCCCAGCTGGGCTGCATCCCACAGCCCACCTGCTGGTGCATCCCCTTGGTGAGGACAGACCCTGGGGTGGTAAATTGTTTTCTTTCATCAGACCCCACTCACCTCCAGGCACAAGGTACTCCTCACAGGAAAACAGTTCCAGTCTCCCACTCTCCCACCCAGGATTAATCCTGGGCTATGGCCAAGAATCACTTTACTAGAAGAACGTGTGGGATGGTTGCAACAATCCCAGTGTGGCCAAATCAGCTGTGAGCTGGGCAGGACATGCTTGCTGAGTGGTGTCCCCACGAATGTGCCCCCTCTGGGGAGTCTGGCTGCTATCTGGCTCATCCTTCCTCCTGCCCCAGTGCCCCACCCCCCTCTGCCCTCTCTTCCCCATGGGATTTTCTCCCAATCCATCAGGATGCAAACTTGAATTAACACTGCTGTTTGGTTTATGCCCTGCTGACCTGCCTCCCAGTCTCCTCTCCCATCCTTTTGTGGGTTTCCTCACCTTCTGGTGGGATGATTTAAGATTCTTCTTGTGATGTGGTGGGTGAGACCACCACTAATGCCCGCAGTGGCGCAGGGGAGGGATAACTCATGGGAGCACTGGGCTGCACCTACCAGGGCAGGCACTGAGGACAGCTGTGACATCATTGCCCCTTTGTATTTATTGCTGCCACTGCATTCCCTCACTGATCTGAACGGGAAGAGTCTCATAGGTGATGCAGGAGAGTCAGTAAAAACAAAATAGAAAAGGAGAAAAGCATGAAAGGCAAAAATCCTTTTCCTAATTAAGCCAGATGTCCCACCCTTTCAGTTTGCATTGAGGGGTGGAAATTGCTTTCTCAGGTTATTTCTCTGGCTGGAAAGGTATTTATATCCAAATGTTGCTGGTGTGGTTGGTGTCTTGACTGGGCTTTTTCATTTCAATGGCCCTTCTGGAAGAGCCAAGTTTTCAAGCATTAGGTTTGGTTCCTGCTTTGAACAGTTACTCACTGAGCCTTAACCTGGGTCCTCCCTGGTGATGCACAGGAAGGCAGTGGGGATGCCAGGGATGAAGAGTGGGTGAAGGGACGTTCTCAGCAGAAGGAATAGTAAGGGTTGAGGGGTTGTGCTACAGCTATAGCCCCATAGTACCTCCAGGAGGGCATCTCTAGTTCTTGCCACTCACTCTCCTGCCAACACCAGCTCAATGCACGACTGGGCCCCAGCTCAGACACTTCTTAGTTCTGACTGGGTTTAAATCACTGCGTTTCCCTTCCTCATTTCTTCTGCAGTGGGGGCTTTACCCCACTCAGCGTCATTTCCCTGCTCATCTCCGGCTCAGACAAGGCAGGAAACGTATTTTCAATGTATTAATTAAAATGTCTTTGCAGCAGAACATCTGCATGGAGAGCGATAGATCACCGAAGTGTGCGTGTGCCTGCGTGTTGCAGGCTCCCAGATAACGCATTGCTTTGCATAATTTATTCCAGCCAGCACAGCAATAATTTTCATAGCCTGTGATCTTCAAGTATGCGATTATCAATCTGCAACCCAGCTCCACGTGACCCAAACATTAGATTATTCCCAGATAAAGGAGAAGCAGGATGTTTGGCTCTCCATCAGCTCTGGCCAAATGGGTTGTGTGGGATAAGATCAAATGCTGTTTTGTTAGATCCCACCATGCCCAAGCAATGGGTCGGTCTTCTCGGGTATTCATCACTGTCAGCTATTTTGGGAGAGGATTGTCTTTGCCAATGATGCTATTCAATTTCCTGATTGTTCAGCTCATATCAGTTTAGTTTGAAAGATAATAAGATAGAAACCAGAGACTTTCCAGTCAATAAAAGGAAACCTCAGAGGCTTTTTTGGTCTTGCATCTGTCATACTTTGTTGATATTTTAGCTGCTGAGCATTTGACAGCTGGTTGTAAAACTCTTATTTCTCCTTTGAGAGAATTAAATGAAGAGCATTTAATTTATTCCATGGAGGATTCCCCAAGTGACCCATGAAACAGGTCACTTTCTGGCAGCTGGGCCAAAACTGGAGAGATTTGGAACTTTCTCCACCCAGGGGAGAAAAAAAAAAAGTGATTTCATTACCTCTTCCCTTTCTTTTTTTCATCATCAAAACAATTCTGTGTTTTCCAGCATTGATCCTACCTCTCATGAGTACCACAAACCACTGCTGGCATCTGTGTGGCTAACATGGCCCTACCAGTGACAACCAGTATCTCCTGGGTGAATATCCTGATGCAGGATTTCACTGGGTTCCATCCATCTCCAGGCACTGGTACAACTGGGAATGGCACCTGGGAGCATTTCTCTTGCAACAGGCACGTGGTGCTCCCCCATCAGCATGGACAGACACGTAGGTGGGTGCCCAGCACCATCATTGGAGACATTCCAGCCTGTTTAGCAGGTCAGGACATTAAGGGGCTAATGGTTAATGTCATTAACCAATATCAGGCAAAAGCTCCCTTAACTGTGCCAAGGGCAGGCAGCTGCTCAAAGCAGCACAATAATTATGTATAGACCAAGTAATTATTTTTGTCACATCTTCCTGGCAGGAGAAGACCGTTTGTGGGATGGGTTTAGCTACCTTCTGCAACACGCCTGTGTCTTATTTATCCAGAACAATACGCTCAGTGTGATTTTTCTGTCATCTTTTTCCTTTTAACGTCGTTTCCAGCCCACACTGCTTTTAATTTGGTGAGGTAAATTGAGACTGGGAGGGGAAGCTGCAGAAATCCTCCGAACTCCCATTCTCTGAGCAAAACGTTCCCCCCGGGATCTGACGGCGTTGCTGAATAGCTGGTCCTTCCTTTCCCAAGGGGCTTGTGAGTCTCGGCGGAGACAAATGTTATTTTGGATGGCTGTAGTCGCTGCACGGCCGGGTCTCGTCGCAGGATCTGCTTGCAGCTTTGGAGCCTCCCTGGCGGCTCCTTCCTTACCTGGGGACCTGTGAGTCAGCAGCCCTGGTGCTGTGCTGTTTTGAATGTCGTGCCAATGAAAGGGACATTACCAGAGTGCTGCCTTCGGAGTCCTGGCGCTGGGCTGGTGTGGATGGAGGAGAGTTGCTCCCTACACTCTTATTTCAAGGATGCACTCAGCCTGCCTGGAGCCAGCTAAAGAAGATGAAGGACTTGGAGGTCTCTGCTTATGGGATCCTGGGGAAAAGGAGATGTTTTGAACCCATTTCCATTCTCTTCCTGAATGCATTTTTGTTCTGGATCTCTGGTCAGTCTTAAAATAAGAGAAGAAGCTGAGATGGTGTCGTTAATCCCAGATTTGGTGGATTGAATAGTTGGATTCCCATCTGAATTTCTGATTTGTTCACCACTTTCACCCATCTTCAGTTTTTTCTTCTTTTCAGAGCTGAAGACTTAAGATATCCACAGTCCTGTCTTGTAGCTTCACCTACACATCTTGGCTGTTTGTCCTTTCTCCCCATCTCTCTTTGGCCCAAAACACAAATGACCCTTAAATAACCAGGTGGCCACACACAGGAACCAGTAGCCAGTCTCCATGGTGGCAGTCGGACATGTTACTGCCATTTCCCCTTGTCGTGGACATCTTGAAAATGCAGCTTGAAGGTCCTGATAAAGCTTTCCCTGTTCGGATTTCTCACCCCTCACCTGTGGAGTTGCGCAGCCTTGAAAGGCACACTCTGTTTTGCATGGGGACAATGTCCAAATCTGCTTAATACATGAGTGCTCACTCAGAGGTGTCCTTTCAGTTACTGCTTTCACCATCAGCAATCCATAAAAGTGTAGGATGCCTTCTTAGGGAATCGCTTGCTTTAACTCCTTTGCCTTGGTAACAGTACGGCTGCTCATGGTGCAAACAGGCATCTCCTGGCCCCCTCCCTGTCATGTCAGAGCATCGCCCATCCTCTGTCTTGGCTTTCTCCCTCCTCCTTCCTCTTCCTCTGGGTCTACTTGCTATAACTATTGGAATGGATATAGTGGCAATTTGGGGAGAAGATGCTGTTTAAAGCTCTTTAATTTAAAGAATGCTAATTCACTCGGGCGAGTTATCCAGCTATGTGGAAGCCTCCTTCCTCTGGGTGTCAAATAGGAGGGTGATTTTTCTCAGTCCATATTTAGAGACTTTACTGGGCCCATGGCCACAGGGCATCCTGCAAGGAGGCTCACAGGAGACAGAGACACTTTGGGACACTGTGTCCATAGAGCTGGGATGCCACCATGGATGCTGCAGCCCTGGCCAGGATCTGTCTGGTGCCAGCCCCTTTTCCTGAAAACTGCCTTGTCTCTTCTGCTTGGAATCACAGAACAGTGGAAACCTGAGGTGGGCTGTGTTCAGCAGCCAGGGATCAGTGTGAAGGCAATTTCTGGGAATAGTAATAAGAAACTTGGCTACAGATCTCCATCCCAGGTCGGGTGCTCCAAGCACTGTAGCTAACCCATGTGAAAAATTGGCTGGAGACCTTCCTGTAAACCAGGTGCTGCTTCCAAGACAACTGGATAAATAGTCCTTCAGGCCAGGGGGGGCAGCTCCAGAGAGAAGCCACAGGGTAATTCCCTGTGTTATAAAGACCCCTGCAGTCACCATCCCAAATAATTCCTGTCCTGTGCCCGTGTGTGCTCCATTCTCTCTCAGGCTGATCCGCCTGTCCCCATCCAATTGCTCTGCAATCTTCCCCCGTGTGATATTGTGGGATATTCCACCACATTAGCAAGTTGAACATGTTTTTACTGCCCGATGTCTCTCCATGCAATATTTCACTGTCTCGCTGGCTATTATCCTGGCGGCACAAAGTCCCATTGAAATTCATGGTGCAAGTCGCCCATTTGTTTCCTTTGAGCTTTGCAGGGTTGTTCTATGCAGCTTTATGCATATCATTTTTTGCTATGCAAAGTGAGGGTAATGACTTTACCTGCTCTCTTTCAAAGCACTGAACAAAGCCTGTCCCCATGCCGTAGACTGATTTCAGAATATTTGTTCTAGGGTTTGAGAGGGATGAATCAGAGCTCTTAGGGAATGTGCAATCTGATGCTCTGTAAATAAAAAGTAAGTCGTGCTGCATCTACATGTCTCCAAGGCAGGCATGTGCTCTCTGTCAACCTTTCTTGCTGGGATCAGCTTCAGGGATGGCTTTGGCAAAGCAGAATAGCTTCATTTTAATGACAGCCCTGGAATAGCATCACTTGTTTTGGCCAGTGCCACCGACAAGCCTTGGACTAGCTTGCCTTTTGAGGGACAGATGATGTCCCTCATGAGTGACAAGGTGAGGCTCGCCAAGCAAAGGGTCACTGGAGATATCCTCTAGGACATCAGGGGTGTAGGAGAATTGAAGGCACAGCAGCAAAGGAAAAGTTTTGCTCTGAAGACCTTTAGATCCAGACTGACTTGCCTCTGTCACCACCTCAAAGGAGACTAAACCTCAGGTACCCACGGCACAGCTTTGGTGTCTGAAATGGTGTCTGAAATGAGGCCCCCACATCAGTGACCACTTGTAAATATGGGGATCGTGATGTCTCTGCTTCGATCTGTGCAGTGACAAGGAGGGCAGAGACAAGGCTTTCCTCTCCATCCACTGGTGTTTGGACGTGGCTAAGCAAGCAGGGTGGACTTTGCCCTGCATGCATGGTTCGAACTGGGTGTTTTGCAAATTGCAATTTGAAGATCTGGTGGCAGACTCTTTGGTTTGAAAGCACGCACAAGCCAAGAGTTATTCCTCAAAGAGTTTTGTGAATAACACCAAAAAACTGCACTGGAGAATTTAATTTTCTTCATGGACAATGTGCATACGAGAGGGGAAAAAAAAGACAAGACAAAAATCTTTAAAGAAATAGCTCATTGTGAATTATTCCCTCTGTTTACTTTCTTGGAGGTCCCAAGAGGAAGGTGCTATGTCATCTGCACTACAGTAGCATGTGAAGGTATCCAGAGGGGCCAAAAGAAACCATCAACAGTGGGATATGTCCTCTGGGGCCTGGGGAAAGGACATCCAGCCTGTGCTGTACTGAATTCAAAATCATACATGTAGGATCCCTTACGCTCCACAGGGATGCAAGCACAGTAGGGAGACAGTGATCAGCATCATCAAGGATGAATGGGACCAAATGAAGCCCATTTTGAGACTTCAGTGGTCAATATAATGACATGACAACTCCACCACCCTCATAGACATCCCCTTATCCGCCAGGCCCAGCAAGCAGAGGTAGAACTAAAGATCAAACCAGTCCTGGATGTCTCCACCAGCTCCAGGTGGTGAGCAGAGCGATTAATGATGCACAACCACCCTGCACCTGGGCTGTGGGCTGGCAGGAGTCCCCTGTCCCCACTCCTGTCACCTTTCACTGACTTTCATTGACTTCTTCAGAGTTTCAAAGTCAAAAATGAGAAAGAAACTCAGAACAAATGGGAACCTATAAAAACTCATCCAAACTGCCAAGTCTACAGCAGATACAATTTGCAATGGATGAGGTATTAACACCCTGAAAAATTGGGGTAATGATGTGCAGTAATATTTGTCATCACCAAGGCTGAATATGTTAAACAAAAATGTTCTGAAATGAAGCTTCTGCCTGGTAACTTTCCCAGATGTAAATATCGCTGTTGTTTTCCAAACATTCTTTAAATACCATAAGGCCTTAGTCCACTTACAGCACTAACAGCCCGTAAAATGTCATTTTTTGTTTTCTAATTAGTCTGATGATTTTTAGATTGGATTTGACAACAACAGTGAAGAAGCATCTCAGGCTGAAAAAAATTATCCCTTGGATGGCGAGTCACCCACAGCCATTCTGGTGCATCACTGGGAACCGCACAGCAGCATCCCCTCGTCCTGCTGGATGGGGACACATGGTGGGGCAGATCTACTCCTGCATCATGCAAGGGGACACTAGCCAGCCTTGTAGGGATGTGAAGGGGGAGATCATGGCCTTCCCACAAGGATCATCCTCCCTTTTTGCTGGTGAGAGCTCCCTGTCACGGTACATTTTGCACATGCCCAGGGCACAGAGGGGAGCTGGAGGCAGAGCCCTGGTGGGAGCCCTGGGTGGAGCCAGGCTGGTAGGACATTCGCCCTCTGTGCATGGTTGGTTGTTGCTGTTGTGGGTCTCATTGAAAGGGTTCAGGTGCTTGTGATTTTTAAGACACTTGAAGCCATTGCTTTTGAGGGGAGAGGAATAGTATAACTAAGCAAAGGACACCAGACTTCCATTCCTTGCTCACATGGGGTCCCACGCAGGCAGGGTGGAAACCTCTGACTCTCCCCAGGCTCTGCACAGAGGCAGTCACATCGCTGTCACATTGCCACCTTTCCTCTGAACTCCCCTATTTTGGTGAGTGCTTTCCTCTCTCAGAGGACACCAGGTTATCCCAGTCAGTGCAACAGAAGGAGAATCCAGAGTCAATCTCTGCTGCTGTGGGCACCACACAGGAACAACTAAGTCCCTTCCCTGAGCAGGAAGAAGACACATCACTCACCCAAGGTCAACACTACGTTTTCTAATCTAACTCAATGCCTCCCTGTTCTGCATGGGCAAATGGACCAGTGCCCAGCCAATGCTCTGTCCCTTGGCCAGCATTTTCCTTCTAGGTGATGCTCCAAAAAGCAGCAGGAGAGCTTGCATTCCCATACCCCCTCCACATCACTGAGGGAAGCAGCCAATGTTTTATTAACCACCTCTCCCTCCTGTACCACTTGTTAAACTGGGTTAGGGCTGCTTAAACCTGCTGTGTCTTCTTCTGCTGGTGGAGGGGAAGGGCCTGCAGAGGCTCTCCTGACCTGAGACACCTTTCTCACAGCACTCCTCCCGCCGTCTCGCGTAAATAGATCAGTTATCCCAGCATGGCTACGTCTTCTTTTACTCCTTCCTGTCTTTAATAATATTATCAATG
>NW_016690221.1:1785981-1997694 GCF_001604755.1 Lepidothrix coronata | reverse complement strand
TTTTTTTTTTTTTTTTTTTTTTTTTTAAGAGAAGGCGGGGGACGGGGGTTGAGGGGAACGGACACACGACGACGCGGGAACGTGTTCCTGCCCGGAGGGTGTGTTGCGGTTTTAATTATAATGACAGATGTTGCTGTAAAGTTCCTGAATGCAGGCAGAGCACGGAGCACCGGGACACCTGCCCGTCGGACTGGGGCACTCGCCCGTCGGTGCAGCTGGTGTTGAACCGCCGCCGGAGTTGCCAAAGAATTTTCTTGGTTGCGTTTTGAATGAGGATCAGCCGGGGCTGGGGGTCCTCAGGGCCGCGGGGTTTGGTGCGTGGTACCCAGGGATGCCAGGGCAGCGGAGGGCAGCCCCTCCTCCCTGGGCAGGACCCTTCCAATCAGCCCAAACCCCGGCGGTCCCCAGCCTCCGTCCCGTTCCTTGTGGAGCGAGGTTGCTCCCTCCGTGCGTGGCGGGACCCGACGGGCAGCCGCGTCCCGGTGCTGCGGAGATGCCGGCCCGTCGGGGTGCCTCCCCTCATCCCCCCTTTCCTCCTCCAGCTCTTCCTGGGCAGAAACTTCCTCACCGCTGCTCATCCCTGCCTTCCCGGGCCGGGCAGCCGGGGGGACCTGCGGTGCTGACCACGTCCAGGATGTGATTTACAGCCCCAGGAAAGCCCCGCGGAGGGAGGGGAAGGGGGGGACCGGCATCACCAGGCTCCCCCGGGGCAGAGCCGCCGTTCCCGCCTCCCCGGCCGGGGACTCGCCTCCTCCCGTCAGCTCCGCGCGTTCCGCCGCCGTTTCGCGCTGGATTAAATATTTAGAAGTTTGCAGCGGTGAATAAAGCGATCGTTAATAGAAATTGATGGCATCGATGCAAAAGGGGTGGCACCGACAATGGGAACGGCGCGGCTCAGCGGGAGCGGGCGGGGCGCTCCAGGAAGGGTTTTTAAAGGGTTTCACCCTAAGTTAAGGGTTTGTTGCTCCGAAGGCTCTGGCAGCACCCAAACTCGGGAGCTGCTCTTCATATTTCCGACGGTGTCTTTAAAGGGAAAAAGCGGATTTTCCCGCCCTGTCTAGCTGGAAAGAATAACTTCGTGCTTGTGCAGATATGAGGCAATCCGCATGAGTTTAGCACCTAAAATACCCCCCTCAGCACCTCCTGCTGTGCTGCCTGGCACCTTGAAGGGCTCACAAGTTTCCCCCAGACCTCCTGGGTTTGGCCCTGCAGCGGGGGGCAGTGGGCAGCGGGGTGTTGTCAGCGGGAGTCGTGAGCGTGTCCTCAGCTGCCCGAAGTGCAGCACTGGGCAGGGAGGGTCCAGTGGAGAAGGCTGGAGCAGGGGTGAAGTTTAACCAGTGACCTGGAGGAGCGAGTGGCCACCGGCATGGGGGCAGCCTCTCCGGGGCGGGGCGGGAGGGGGGGACATGGGACCGGCCAGGGGAACGATGCCTGGTGGCTGCGGAGCCTTGGTCCCCCACGTCGGGCTCCGCCGCTCCGCTCCGAGCTTGAGTCAGCGCTTCTGTCAGCGGCGTGGATGGAGCAGCGCTCGGCCGAGCGGGATGCGGTCCTGGCGCGGGTGCGGAGGCAGCGGGAGTGGGGGAGGAAGGACGGGCTGGGATGGGATAGAGCGGGCGAGCAGAGAGAGAGAAAGGAGGGGCGAGGTTTGCTCGGGGACCGGCCGGGGGTGCGAGCCCACCCGCGCCCTCTCCGCAGCAGCCGCTGCTCGGTGGGAGCCAGCGGCGTTGGGCAGCGCCCGGTGTGGGGCTGAGGAGAACGGAGGGCAGAGAGGAAAGGAGGCGACCCGACGCCCCGATGATGGGCGCTGGAGACGGTCTGTACCCCCTAGGGCGGGTCGGTGCAGTGCCCACGCCCGCCCAACCCCCTCGCCCCGCGCTGGGGGACGCTCCCCCGGCCCGGCGCTGCCCACGCGTGTCCCAGCCCGGCCGCCCCTCTGGGCTGGGGCAGCGCCGCTCTGTGACAGCAGAAAGTGGCTGGAAAGGGGCGAGGCGTCACACGCTCTGCCTCCGGGAGGCAGGGAAAGGCTGAGGGACCGATGGGAAGGCATGAATGAATGAATCTCCATAAAGAGCCCCAAGCAGCAGGGAGAGGGAGAGAGGAGGAGGAGGAGGAAGGAGGAGAGGAGGAGGAAGAAGAGCCGGAGCAGGGCAGGCAGCAGCAGACGTGACGCCGGCAGGTAAGGGAGTGCCGGTGCTGCACGGCCCCGCAGTGCCCGGGATGGCAGGTTGGGGGGCACAGCCCAAGACGGACAGGAGCTACCGGGACCCCGTGCAGTTTTGGGGTTTTTTTTAGGGGACGTATTTCCCTCCTGCCTCTTTGCAAAATGTAGGATTCCCCAGACTTCCCAGGACTCCTTTCCTCTCCCGGTATCCCCGCGTCCCCACTGGCTGAACCCGGCGGCAGTTTTCGGCGGGGATTGGCACCGGCGGCCAGACCTGCCCCGCACCGGGGCAGTCCCGAACCGGGCCAGCCTGCCCAGTGGCAACGCAACTCGGCCTGGCATCTAGAGTTGCTCTGCCGGGGGTATCCAGCTTCTGCTGGGTTCAGTGGGGATCTCCTCTCCGCTTGCTCTCCGTCCCCCTTTGCCGCTCCGTCCCTGCCGCGGTTACATAAGGCAGAGGAGCCCGTAGCCAGCGCTGACGCGGGCCGGATCATCGGGATCGCACCCTGGGATGCCCAGAGCTGAGCCCAGCCCTGCCTGGCTGCTCTCCATTCTCTGCTGCCCCTGTCCCTCTGCCCGGGCTGAGCCACCCATTGCCTGCCCCTGCCTACCGCGGGGACTGTGCTGGAGTCATGCAGGCGGGTTCTGGGGGGCACAGGTACATTCGTTCACTCACACACCCCCAGCACTGCTGCCTGCCCTTGGCTCTCCTGCAGAACTGGCCCACACTGACGCGCGTAGCCCTTGATGCACACACCCAGTCCGATGGAGCAGCCCGGCTCCCGCAGACGGGCCCACACCACAGCGATGCACCCTGGAAGTGTTTGCACACAAACACAGCGCTGTCGGTAGCACACGGGTCACGCTCTCGCACACACGTGGGCTGGTCCACGGCAGGGGCTAGTGCATGCCATGGGCTACTGCTCGCCAGTGCTGGCACAGGGGTGGTGGGTGCTCTCCTCGTCCCGGACGGAGCCGGCTCCCAGCCCAGGTGGGTGCTGGGAACTCTGCTGGGAACGCTGCAGGCCTGGCAGGGCAGCCCAGGCTGGCTGCGGTGGGCAGCTCTGCGGCTGCCCGCAGCTTTCCCCTCCCTGACCGAGGTGCTCCGAGCAGGGATCAATAATGCCTTTCTGATTGGCTTCAATTCCCCATTCAAAGTAGTCACTGCATTAGGACTTGATTTTTCTCCCCTTTGACTCCCGGCCAGATTAGATTGTGAATTTGGCTGATTTCAAGCAACTGGGGGAGGGAAGAGTCATACAGCGAGCAAGAGAGAACTGAAATATCCTACAGGATCCCCTGGAGGGGAGAGAAATCAGGTCTAGATAAGAGCTTGTTCTCTCTGTCTGGCTAATGCTTTCCTGTTTGATGATCAGAAAACACAAGATCTAACCTCTCGTCAGGATGCCTAACTATGAAAGGTCAAGCTTTTGGCTTGTTCTAGGTGCCAGGTTTATTACTGTGAGCTGTGGATTATTTATTTTGTTCTCCCATCGTATGCTAAATATAGGAGTGCACAATGCATGCAAACAGAAGGACGTGGTCAGTGCTTCGGAGGTTTACGAGTCACTGTGGATGTAACTCTGAGGTTGGAGAAACTGCTATGGGGACAAGACATGGAGAGGTCCATGCTCTAGAGAGCCCAGAGCTCTCCCCTCTGTTTGTCAAATCTCAGCCCCATCCTTGGGCATTTTTTTCCTATAGTTGTTTCCCCACGCATGTGCTTGGGACAAGTGAGGGTTTTATCAGTGAAGCCCTGTGTTCCAGAGGGACAAGGGAAGCAGCAGCCAGGCTCATCCCAGCCAAGCTGGTCCGGGTCAAGTTTCCCTGCCGGCTGCTCCAGGGCTGGGATTTCATGCTGAGAAAAGCCACAGCAGCGCAGCATCGCCCGCAGAGTCCCAGCTGCAGGCACTTGGCTGTGAATTGGTGTTAGCTCCAGGTGTAGCAAAAGCCTGGGATTGCATAGTTTCTCACCAAAGGGCACTGGGAAGCCACGTGGAGAAGAGGGGATTGAGAAGGAGCTGCTGCAGGACAGTGAGGAGCTTCAGGAGGAGAGGATGTGGGGCTGGGGGCTTCCTGCAGGTAGGCTGTGCTGTTCTGAGCTGTGCTGGGGCTGTGGGGGGCAGCTGGTGGAGTCACCAGCAAGGCTGTGAGGTGAAGGGTGGAGGAGAGGGGAAACTACTGCAGGGGTTGTATGGGGGGTATGAACAGGGAGGACAGCCTTGAGCAGTGTTTGGCATGATCTGGGACAGCTGCTGGATTTTCTTGGTGTTACGAACTCAGGGCTTGGGAAGGGTTTGAGTGAGCCTGATGGCAGGACAGCACCGGGGTTGAGTGTCTGGGTATGGGGAGATGGATGTGTGATGATCAGGAGCAAACTGGCCCAGAGGAGGCTGATGGAGAGGAGAGGGGCTGTGTGGGGCTCGGTGGGACGGCTGTGGAGCCAGGCATGGCCCAAACTGCAGGTGAGGGAGGAGGCAGAGCTGTGAAAGCAGTAGGGCTGTGAGGACCTTGGGGTGAAGGGGTTGGAGACCCTAAGCCTTGATCCTGTGTCCGCTAAACCCTCAGCAGAGCGGTGACGGGGGCTCAGCGTGGAGAAAGAGGAGGAAGAGAGTGAAATGATATGTGTGGTATAGTTCGGCTGCTGGAGTGATGAGCGTGTGTATCTATCACAAGGGTCATCCGGTCCCTGACACACCCCTGTAACAGAAACAAATGATAAAAAATATCAAAGCAAGGAGCTGTGAGAGTTAGCTCCAGTTGAGGGGGACCTGGAGCCTCTGTGCACCACTCTGAGGAGCTGGAACAGGAGAGTCTGGGGGAAGTGGCACTGCAAGGGGTGTATCAGTCTGGGTAAGGGAGCTGGAGGGACACGGTTGGAAGCTGGGGAGGTGGAGATGGGAGTTGATGTGGTTATGGCACTACCCTGAGAGAAAGCTGTGTGTGTTTAAAAAAACGCCTCAACAAACAAAAAAAACCCAACCCTATCAATCAGGGAAGGTTTAAATCTGTCATTTGGGCTCAGCCTCTGTACCACCTGGCACGGACCCCTGTGCAGTGTGAGGTTCAAGATGACCCAAAAGCCAGATGACCGCTGCTCATGAAGAGAGCCCTCTGCAAATGGAATTGTGGCCAGCTGCCTCAGGGAGCAGAGCATCCCACACTGCTGCCTGGGAGCCTGAGCTCCTTGTCCTGCCTGGGGACTGGTGAGGCAGAAGTGGGCGCCCAGACCTGTGACCCCTGTTCCTGCTAGGTGGGGGGTCCTGCCCAACCTGGGGAGCAAACCATCAGGCATTTGTTTAAACACACACATTTTATATGTTCAGGGCTCTCAGAAAAGCCAAATGACCACAACTCTGCTGGCTTCCCCCACCCTTCTCTCCTTCATGCTTAAAGGGAACCAGTGGGAAAATCTCCAAGATCTGTTTTTTCTCCTTTCCTATTTCAGCGTTTCTTTATGAGCTGGACAAGAGCAATCTCTGAAGCTCATTTGTATTTTTAAATCTGCAGGAATAAGTGTATGGAAATGTATGTGTTTTACTGTATCAGCTGCTATCAGCTTTTAGCTTTATTACAGTAAGTGCAGAGTTTCTTGTGGGCCAAACTCATTCATTGGATTTAATGGAGTTAAACTGCAGGCAGATTTGGCTACTTGTTTGTGTATATCTTTGTAAAATGGACAGGCAGAGATAATAAAATTTTATACTCTCTATGGCATCTTTTAGGGAAAAGTCTTCCAATATGTTTTATAAACAGCATGCAGATTTTGCTACAGTGTATGCTCATATCTAAGTACAAGGCACTTTAGTGCTGCTCCTTTTTTCCCTTTCCTAGAGCTATATGTATGCAAGTGAACTTGGATTTGCCTGCCTTACTTTCTCGTGCTGCTCTCCTGACAAGTGTTTTCAGCGGTTTTAAACAATTTCACTGCATTTCTTTCTTTCTTTTGGGTGTGTTTTTATCTCTTCCTAGAAATGGTAGTAAGAACCCTAACCCTCGCTGTGAAGGGCTCAGAAGTAGGGAAGAATAATGCATATAAAGCCTTTTGCTAAATACCCACAGCACTCCTAAATAGTCCCAGCTGCAAATGCATTATCTCAGGACCTTTCACAGGCACATCACAGGTGTGATACCTTTGAGGGGCTGACTTTTTTCACCACTTTTTCCTGAGATACCGTTTTCCTCTATTTTCATGATGTGATGATACTGGTTTCTCAACCTATTCTGGGCCAGAATAGATCCTGCAGGGACTTTCCCAGTGTAATGTGGAGCAAACCGACACCTGAAAATATGTATTTCTAGGAGATGGATTTATTTTCTAATGAGGTATTTGTTTGTTGTTTTTCTAGGCTCTAAACAAATTAGACCCAGACATGTGGCTATGAGGCATTAGGAGGGGAAGCAGTTGAGAAGCTGAGCTAATTCATTATGCTTATTTATGACTTATCAAATGGCCATCACCGCCTCATATGGAGCACTTGGGTGTGTGGAATTGAGGGGAGAGGATATCAATATACAGGATAAATGCAAAGCAGTGGTCAGTGACAAGGATGTAAATAAATCTGGAGATCCTGGTGACAGTAAAACAAACTGTGGGTAGTGAGGTATGAGAGAGATGTGATGTCGAAGGAACCCTATAATGTATTTAGAGCCCCACTCAGGATTTGCTGGGATTTCTAAATAATGCATTAATTCAATTACACATTCTTAATTAGTGTTTGCTCAAATTGGAGCAACATCATTAATTTACTGCCTCATATTTTTACTTTGCTGGTGTGGTGGGTTTCATTTTTTGACTCTTTCCCCTCTCTGCTTTACGAGACTCGTAACACTCAGCTGTGATGCTCATGCCACAACCTGCAGCTTCTCTGGGAATGCCAGTTTTCCATTTTAGGATTTTTTGTTTGTTTTTGTGCTGACAGGGCTCACAGCCCTGACTGGACCCTGTAATTGGAGGAAGAGGGAGAAAAAGAGCCCAAATGTGAAGCAGCTTCTCTCGAATGCTGAGCAGCAGCACGCTGGGGCAGGATTAGGCCTTTTGGGTTCCCCCAAACAGGGGGGATATTTTTGAGCATTTGATTTTTTTTTTTTTTCCCCCCTCTGTGGAAACTCATGATACTTGCAGGGATGGGTGTCCCTCTGGGGTGACAGCAACACACAGGGCTGCTCCTCCCTGCTGCCAGCACCGGGAGCTGCACAGGGATGGGGAGGCACAGGGTGTTGTGTGTCACCCCGTGGGAAATGCTGAGCAATAATAACACCTTAGGTGCTGTGCCCTTTATTGCTTTGTCCGGAGGGAAGATGTGCTCCTGAAAGCTGCTCCTGGACGTTTGTTCTTCGGCTGCTCCTGGAAAGCAGAGCTGGGTCAGGGACACGAGTGCAGGGTAGATGCTGGTGGCCAGGGCTCTGGTCCTCGGCAAAACCCTGGTTTGTGGTTAGCACTTACCTGTAACAGATGTTTTAGCTCGTTTATTCAAGTTACAGGATGATAACAGGGAGACTAATGCAAGCCAAGGCTGCTCCCTCCCAGCTGTGCCTTCCAGGAGCAGATAAACACTTGTCCCAACTTTGCAGAGAGCAGTTTGGGCTTTTCTACCCACCGCCCCGTTTCTGCCTTTTAATTTTTGTTTCTGGCTTTGGCTTCTCTTCCCCACCCTCTGCCCACGCTCTCCTCTCGCTCGGAGGCGAGCGGTGCAGCCTCGAAAGCCCCATTCATCACCGCCTGCTCGCGAGGCATCAGCAGCCGCTGCCGCTCCATTGATTGACTGCAGCGGGGAGTGAATTTGAAATCATTACGCTCCTGAGACAGCTTTTAAATATGAGGAAAATCAAGTTCTGTAAGAATCCTGGTGGAAAGGGTGTCTCCAGCCAGGGAATCCCATGTGGCACCGGGTGCTGTTTGGGTGCAGAGGAGACCTTGCTGCTCCGGACCTTGAGAGTGTCCCTGTGTGAGCTGGTGAGCTGGGAGTGGGCAGGCAGGTGCTGGCAGAGAATTAAGTAGAAATATTTCACTGTAGAAAATACTATTGTGTAAAGCCATCCATCTGCTGCCTGTCTAATGCTTTGCATGAATTAATGAGCTGATTGATTAGGAGAAACTTGCAGCAGCTGGGTGAGGGAAATAATTCTTTTCCTCCTGTTACAGGTGGGGAGAACTCAGAGGTGCAGAGGTTAAGATTAAGGTTTCCAAGTTGGGTGGTTGTTTTTGCATTTAGTGAAGGCTACAGTTAAGGCGTTTGTCTGTGTCTTGTATTACTGATTGATCAATCTGATTTCTGGATGTGTTTTGACTTCAAGAGCAGTTGTGAGAGCTCGATATGGCTGCAGCTCAGCCCTGAAGAGTCTCAGCTCAGGATCTGATCTTCCATCACGTTTGTGGGAAAACAGCACAGTCTGCTGTGGCTCTTGGCTGTGGTGTTCGTAACCAATAGTCTCTTCTGTTTATGCTGGAAAAGACAAACTCTTGTCATTTCTTACAATGTTGGCTGTTTAACAAACCTTCCTCTCGCCCCACAGCCTTTTTCCAGTCAAGGCTTTCCATAAGCATCTCCCCATTCCTCACAGTATCTCTCCTGGCCACCTGCAGCTGGCAGAGTCAAGTTACTGATGGCTGGATGTGTGGAGCATCTCTCTCCTCCACGCTACGATGAGTGCAGCTTTTCAGGAACAGTGCATTGAGCAAATGTCACTCCACAGCCCCAAAATCTATCAAAGGAAGTGACAGTGGCTGTAAGCATTAATCATCCCTTATCATCAAAATAAAGTTGTTGCAACAGAGTATTGTCAGAGGATAAATGTCCTGACTTCAGCTCAGTGCTGGTTCCATTAATGCTGGTGGTTCACTAAGGTGTTCCAGCAGGAGATGGTAATTGTGTGGCCCAAGGACTTGTCTTGTGACATTAATTAACCCTTCCCTCTCCAGGCTGGGCAGCTGGTCAGTCTTGTTACGAGTTAAAAGCCTGGGACACTTGAGGAGTTTATTTTCATCTCTGTGCTGAGAAGTTTGTCCCTGGCCCTGCTTGAGTAAAAGCAGGGGTATGTGGAGCAACACTAAAAGGGCACTTCCCACTCACCCTTCTGAGCTTTCATTGTGGGGAAAAAAGAAGGAAAAAACCCCGTAAATTTGTTAAAGCAATGCTAAAAAGGGCACTGATTAAAAAAAGGTATTGAACATCTGATTTGTGGTATAAAAATACCTACTTCTGCTTTACTCCTGCCAAAGGACATGGCTTGAAAGCAAACCTCTTAACCCTTGTGCTGATTCTGTCCCTGCTCAGGGTGCAGCAGGGGCAAAGGCTGTGGGCAAACAACATCAAGAGTGTGACAGACAGGGCATCCATCAAGGTCAGCAGCACGAGGGATGGGACTGCTGGTGTCACTGAGCTGATTGACTCGTTGGGATGGAGAGAGGCACTGCAGTAATGTCACTTCAGCCACCTTCTCCTGGGGAAGGTGTGCTGAGTAGTGAATTGCAAGGTCTGGCGTGTGGCCCAAGGGAATGGAGAGCTGCTGGAAATCACCTTGTGTTTAAAATCTGGGAGTTCAAGTCTGTCTCTTGTGTTTTATGGCACCATTGAACTTATCTGCTGTCTGGGTTTGAGCCTTTGTCCATAGGGGCTGCAGGGCCCTGGTCTGTGCTAAGAACAGGCTGTGCTTTGCAAACTGTGCAGCGGAGCAGGACACTGAGGTGGGAATGGGATGGAGCTGTGCCTGAGCAGGCAGGTGGGGCTGGAACTGCAGGGTGCACACAGGCTGGGTGGGGATGGTCACCACACTGAGCCTCTCCGGTGTTGCCCACCTGGCCTGGCTCCTTTTCACCTTGTCCAGGGCAACGCTGAAGCCTGGGCTCAGGAATGATGCATCTACTTCTGGAGAACATCTGCCACAGAGGAGTAAGAGGAAAACTTTGATAAATCAACATATTTCAGCAGCTGTCCCAATGCACACAGGAGAAGAAATCGGGCTGTGGAGTTTGTGTAACTGCTTCCTGTGTAAAGAAAAAAGGGGAAATAAATCTGTGGGATGCAGTTCTTAAAGCTCCATAAGAAACCACATAGTCATTTAGGTTGGAAAAGATCCTTAAGGACATAAAGTGCAGCCATAATGCTTTACAACCAAAGTGAACATCATGACCTCATCAAAGTTCAGAGATGTTTGTCTCATTGTTTACTGGGTGAGTCAGTTTGTTAATCTTGAGCTTCATGAACGGACTTGATGATCTTGGAGGTATTTTCCAACGTAAATGATTCTGTGATTCCATAACAGATTTGCAGAAAAGTCCTCATCTGTATTAAAGTCCTTTCCAGTTTTGAACTAGATTGTAGGTTCTCTAATTTCACATTGGCTTTAAGAAAAAGCCCCAAATTTTCTGTGTGGCTTTTCCCCCTCTCAGTGAAGCATTACTAATTCATGTTACATTTTTTTTTGTTCATTCCAGTTCATATCTTAACAAAACAGCCATAAAATAGCATCGTATTGCATAGCCAACACATTCTCTTTTGCACTGGAGCTCTTACGTGTGGTGGTGAACAGAGTAATACATCCATTTTAATGAGGCTGTCTTGGGAATTAAGTGTATGTCACTTATTGATCTTGCTTTTCTCTCCATCTATTTTGAAATGCTGTTGTCTTTATTTTCAGCAGGTAAAATCTGAAGTGTTGTTGCAAATGTTGACTTTCTTCTGTGCTTTAGACTGTAACCAGCTCCTCAAAGCCAGGGCTTTTGGGGTCCTTGGAGCTGCTGAGTTAAAGGTAACCTGTCCTTCTGCAAACTATGTGAAAAGAGCCAGCCACGAGGACCAGATGGGAAATAACCTTCAAAGCTGGTCAGGTTTTCCGTGGCCATCTGAGAGCCCCTTATATCTGACGGTGGGATCATGCCTGGAGACCTGGCAGACGCACTCAGTGGGTAAACCTGGGAGGTGAAGTGACGTGCCCAGGGTTATCTGGGGTGTTGGTACCAGAGCCTTGATGGGACCAGATCCTTCAACACCTGCTCCTGTACTAACCACAAGACTTATTTCCTTTCTTTGTCCTTAGTTTTGCAGCGCAAGGAAATTTTCGTTTAATTTTAAATGTTCTCCCAAATCTCGGTGACGGCAGATTGACGCAAGCGTGTGCTGGATCAGGGCCTGTTCTCTTATGCATATGGATGCGTACACAGCTGTAAGCGTTTTCTGTCTTAAGGCTTCTGCAGTCCAAGGGAGAGATCTTCCCTCCCTGCCCACGGATGTGTCCCCTCTCCCCTTGCACCAGGGCCAGCAGCATTGGGTGCCCTGGTCTCCAGCGTGAGAACACAGGGTTGATTTTGGGTAGAATCCCTGGTTCTTTTGCTCAGTCATTGTCCATTGAGTTTGCCAGTGAAGTTTGTGCATGTGTGCAGCCTCCTGGGACACTTGGGAGCTGGGCATGGCAGTAGGGGGAAAGCCCCAGAGTGTTGGGGTAGGATCCTCCCCAGACCACATGAACTGAGAAATTCCTCTGAGCCTGATGTTCTCGGAGGTTTTGGTGGTGTCTCAGCATGTTGGCAGAGAATTATATGTTGGCTGTGTCTTGTCTGCCAGAGCTGGCCCAGGATCTTGCTTTTACAGTTGTCGCCACCAGCTAAAATGTGGCAGCTGTGTCGGGGGAAGAGCAGCAGCTCCCAAAAAAGAGTGACACAAACAAGCTGGGTCAAATGGCAAAGCAGGTTGTGTTCATCCCAGCAAATGCAGATGGGAAAGTCCAGGCTCTTCATCCCTTTTCACGTGTGGTATCCCCTCAGCCATGCTGTAGCCCTGATGCTTGCTCAGGAAATTGAAAGGTTCTTCTTCATCCCTGTACAACATCTGAACTTTCCCAGGGGTCTCCATCCATTTACCAGCATGGATTGTACCCGTGAAGCTCTCGGATCATGCTGGATGCAGCCTGATGAAATTGCAAGGGAGAATATTAAAACAAAAGTGGTGGAGAGAGCAAGTCAGCCCAAGTCTGTTTATGGTGGTTCCATCTTATTTAAAAGGGATAGCAAAGTATAAACCATTTAAATATTTCATCTGCAGAAGAGCCCTGAATGAGTTTGTACTACATGTGCCTGTGTGACGAATGAGCAGGGATGGCAGCAGGAGCACCAGCAAGCAGCAGCCCTGCTTGGGCCCAGGTGCATATGAGGGAAAGTGGCTGTGCTGGTTAAAGTGTTTTATTTAAACAGGGAATTCGTATTTTACCCTTTAGTCGGTGAAAATTATCCTTGTCTTAACAGGTTGGATCTGACTATCTGGAGATGAGGGCCTCATCCTGCTCCTCGGTGCTTTCTGCCTGCTGGGTGCCTGGAGGATGCTCAAAATAGCCCCAAATCAGAGCTGTGCCTGCCCAACCTTGTGGAGAGTCACGAGGTCACTGGTGTAACTGGGAGGAGAATTTGTCCTTCTAGCTTTAAAAATAGCTGTATTTTCTTTAATGGCATTTTCCTTGGGGCAGCCAGGAGCTCGCAGGAGTGTGCAGCCCAGCTGAGGTGCTGTTGAGCAGGAAGGGCCACCAGGACAACAGATTTAATCCCATTTCTAAACCGCATTTGTCTCTAAAAATGTACCAAACCAAGAAAGATTCTGGGTTTCTTCTTCCTCCTAAAATTTTTAATTTTACTGGCTTCTTATAGTCAGGTTGATGAGGTTTCCTCTGCGGAAAATGCTCTCTGGTGTTCCTAAATAGGATTCCATAATCTCCAGCAGCTGAAGTATTTAGTTAGGGTCCAAGGGTGGGTTTTTTTTATCCCAATTCTGTCCATCCTTACCAAAGCCTGGGGTTTCTAGTGATGAGTGATTTGGGGCTTATCTCTGGGAAGTGCCGTGAATGCCAGGCCCGTGCTTACACGAGGAGGGAAATGCATGAATTTTTCCACATCAGTGGGAGCTGAAGATTTTGCTAAAGGTGTCTCCAGCTGTAAGGAGTGAGATACGGCTCTTCTGGAGAGCTCCAAAAAGGCAGAACTGAGTAGAAAATTTAAATGTGGATTTAATGCCTCGGAAAGCCATCTGTAAGGGAAGGTGCAGGTGCTGGCCAGCTCTTGGCCTTGCAACAGGTAACTCAGGCCAGTGAATGGCGAGGCTGCTGAAGCACAGTCACAGTGGCTTTAATCTGACTTGGGAGATGTTCATTAGGCAGCCCCGGGCTGGATCTGCTGGGTTGTCTCAGGGCTGTGGTGCATCCCCTGGGGCCGGTGCTGTCTCTGTGAGTGCCTCTCCCTGTACTAGTAGCTCAGGGTCCTGCTGGGTCAGCTGCTTCTGTCTCCATTTTTATATGTAAAAGCTGCATTAAAGGTTGTTAGGGCCTGGAATGGGGATGGGCTTGAGACAGACTGACCTCAGCCAGGGCAGGGATGGCCGGGACACAGGACACGGCCTCTGTCAGTACATGCTAAAGGAAAAGCAATAAGTAAAATCGAGCCTCTGTTTGTTGTCCTGAAGGTCTGTCAGCTAATTAGGCAGATGGCTGAACGTCTTATTAGATGATACTACCTAGTGCTTTTGTAGAGTCACAGGTAGTAACTTGGTTAAACCCCGGCTCTGTGGTGACAAGGGACTGAGAACAGCACCTCCTTCTGCCAGTGATTTGATTTTGGTGTGGAGGCTGTGCTGGGTATTCTGGTATTGAGGGCAGATCTGTGCCTTGGAGAGCTCTGCAGAGCAAACCCACGCTGGGAAGGAGCATCACCCCTGCAAGCACAGGGCTGAGAACCATCTGTGCTCACCCAGCCGTGGGCAATGGTCGTGGCCATGCTAAACATCTGCTGTGACCCCTCAGCACAGCAGTGCCCTGTTTTTGGGGTCCCCAGCAGCCTTCTGTGCCCCCAGCCTTGCCTGCTGCCGGGTGCTCCCTGCGAGCATCACATCAGCTCTGCCCTTGGCCTTGCCCCCTCCTCACACCCCACAAAGCTGCCGTGTGGTTTTGGTGCCCTGCACATAGCTAATGTCAATTTGTAAGACAATACTTCAGAATTACTTAGTGAAAACACAGACAGCATTGTACAGCTGGTAGCAACATTGATTGAAGTGATATTTAATCCAAGGAAAATACATGATACATAGTGTAGGATTCCTCGCTTATCCATCGTATAATGCAGTTCATGGGGATTAAATATCCCTTCTGTAAAGTTGGTTGAGATCAGTGTTGTTATTTGTTTTGCAAATGATCCTGACAGGGATGCTGAGAGCTATTGATTACCAATGGTTCTTTAAAAATTGCTATTATACTGCAAATTATGAGCCTTGGGGGTATCCAGTTATATGATAATGGAAAGGCATTGGTGTGTAATGACACATGCATCATAACAAATTTGCTCTTCTTATATAATGGAGATTGAAAGGGACATGATTTATGACCAACAGGATTAGCTGCCTGCCACGATACAACCAAGGTAACATGACTGAATTGTCTAGTTGTTCATCGTGGCAAGAAGTACTGATGATTAGGAGAACAACTTAGAAAAAAAAAAACCCTTGTTCTGAGCAAAATCTTCTCTGTCTTCTCATTTAAAATATGTAAACTACTCTTCTAATTCATAAATAGCTAAAATCCATCCATCACTCTCCCGGGAGCATCCACAAAGCACTGCAGAGGTGAAAACCAAGGCTGCCAGTCTTAGTGGAACTCCTGGGTTTGCCTGGAAAGCCTTCAGAGCTTTCTGGCCGTGGCTGTGATGGAAGTGCAAACAAGAGCCCTGAATCTGCTGGGAATTTCAATGTGTGTGTGCCCTTGAAGCCTGTGGAGGACACTTGTGTTGAGTTGTGTGCTCTCATTCCTGATGATGAATGCCTGATAACACAACTGCTTGTCTTCCAGGCTCTCCTGGTGTTTCCCAGCTCTGCAGCTGAGGACTGAATACTTGATGTGTTTGAGAGGAGCCAAAGGGTTGCTTTGGGCTACGGTGGCTTGTGCAGTGTCATAGGAGCCTTCCCCACCTTGGGGACAGAGCTGGGTGCTGCCACCTTGCCCTGCCATGCTGGGGTGGCACAGAGGGCTGGTAGGAGGATTTTACGCCTGGCCTGTGATGGGTAGGGCATCCAGGAAGGTGTGTGGCATGAAAGTTAACTCAGATGCTTTTTTTCTGTGGCTGTCCTGTGCTCTAGGCATGCTGCTGCAAATGCCAAACGCCAGCAACTGAAACAAGCCTTTTCCTCATCATGCTGCTGACCCACAGTGGAGCCCACAGATGAGCCCTGTGCTCATTTATTTTGTGCTGCTGCAGCAGGAACACTTGCATAGTAATTTCTTTAAAGACACTTAGCACTTGATAACAAGGCACTTCAGATGAGGGAAGAAGGAGGTATGTGCTTGTTCAGGTATTATTCTGTGTGACAGCTAAAGATCCAGCTCCCATGAATCCCACTAGGTCACTTGGAAATAGGATGGAGGAAGGTTGATAGACAAAGGGATCTCTGAGCTCGCGCACACTAGCAGTCCGTGTCTGGGTGCATCCCTGAGCACGAGCAGCACTGTGCTGTTACCCACCTTATCCAAAGGAATTATTCCCCCTGCCTGAAAGTAGTGCCCTGGGATGAGGCTGCCAGGCCTGTCTCCTTGATGGAGGCTGGGGATGTCTGAATGCCAGTGAGGAGCAAGGGCTCCTTGAAACAGCACTGTGGAAGCAATTTGCAATATAAACACCAGCGCAGAGTAAAATTCTCCTCCTTGTGGAAGTGCTGCCCCTTGACTTGCAATGAAGTAATTATTTGTTGTGCTGGTTTCTCAGCCCAAGTCCTCTGCAGGTCACCACGTGCTCTACCCCATCTCACTGCCTGTTCCTGCCCGTGCTGTGGTTCAGGGGTAACTCACAGCTACAGAGATGCTGTTTGTCATCAGGGAAGGGGCGTGTGCAGGGGGGGCTTTGGTTTTTCAATAAAAATGAAATCCCAGGGTTTTGTTAATACTTCACATATGAGATTCTCTGCTTGTGGAGACAGAGAGCTTTCCCGAGGAATTGCAGTGTCAAGATTGTGAAGGAGGATGAAACACAGAAGAGAAGATCACTTGGTGGGGCTCAGAAATACTGGCACAAGGGATTTCTGGAACTCTGCAGCCCAGTTTCTCCCTTGAGGCAGGACTTTCGCCAGTGGTGAACCAGGTTGGTGTTGACTTGGTCTAGGCGAGTCTTAGAATGCCTCCCAGGAGGGATGGAGATGGTGGGTTGACTGCTCAGGTCCCTGCATCCCTGGGGGAGCAGAGGGATTTGGGGGTCACAGGTTTCATCCTGTGACTGTGGACCCAGCACAAGATCCTGTGGCACTTCAGAAAGGCAGGGGAGGATCTGAGCTGCAGAAGTTGCAGGGGATGTCTGGCTGTTTGTTCATTTTCTTTATCGTGCCCAGCTGAAGCTGGGTCAGTGTACAGAACTGGACAGGAGATGCCCTATCCAGAGCATGCTTGACCTCTGCAGAGATGTGCACAGATGTGAAGTGCTGGGGAATGAGGTTTCTCCCCCCATTACCTCTGTTGGTGACCTAACCTGGTCTCTGATCCAGACCCTCCCAGGTGAGAGAGCTCTCTTGCAAGAACTTTTTGAATAGTGAAAACTTCACAGCGACTCAGGGGAGGCTGGAGATGGAAAAAAAGAGCCCTTGTTCCGCCCAGCTGCACTGGTTTGGGTGGACCTAAAAGTAGCAGGTATGAATGCCACTGGCACTGTCATTACCTTAATGCTTTATGTCACTGCTGGAGTGGGACATTGTCATATATGGATTCTGGGAGGTCTTTTGATCCAGCATTGTATCACATTTTATGACAAAAATCAGTCTAAAATGATTGTGATTGGAGCTGTGTCCTTCAGCCCAGTAGCTGGCTGTGTAAGTAAGTCACCGAGTCAGTGTGCACAGCAGCAAAGTAATGCATAATTCAGGAGGGACCTCTGAGTGACACAGAGGACAGAGGGGCCACACAGCTGTCACTGTGTTGTGTGACTCAAGTTGGCTGGGTGAAGGTGGGGAGTCCCCTCTGTCCTCTGGATGCTCTAGGCAGAACCTGACTGTCCTTAGAGGGACCAGTACCATGGGGATTGGGTTGCATGAAGGAGCCACAGACTGGGGCAGGATTTGCTTCTCTTTGGGAGAGTTTATCTGGAAAATGTGGATATACAAGCATTTCTAGGGTATCTCCTAGAGTACCCCATCCTGGACCATTGCCTCTCCTTACACAAGCACTCAAGGATGTGTCAAGCAACCCCTTCCTGCTCTGATAGCATCTCCCTTGCTGGGGCAGAGTGAGATGGGCAAAGTGGGCCTCAGAGGCAGCGGTTTAGAGAAGCTTGTAAGAGGTTTGATCCTGCCTTAGGAAAACTTCCTCCTTCTCCTGTGTGCTAGCGCTGATTTTCAGTCTATTTCTCTGCTGTTGTAATGAAAGTCCCAGTGCTACACAACTGCCGAGATCCTGACATCGGAAAGCAGCAGCCAGCGTGAGCTGTTTCTCTGGAAAAAAGGATCCATCCAAACGGTTCCTTTATGTCATGCTCTAATTTTGCCGCTGCTGGTTTATTTTTGTTTTTGGCTTCTTTTATTCACGGTATTCTTAAAACTTCCCTTTCAGGGCTTAGCAGCTTAACCATTTCAAAATCATGCCAAGCGGAAATGTAGCATACGATTTTCTCTCTAAACATTGTGCTGATCACTCAAATGTATTCTGGATTTGTAGAAAAGCTGCAAGAAAATGGGATGAAAAAGGGTGAGAATTAGCACTTAGATGAAGAGCCAGGTCTTTGCATGCTCAGGAAAGATCTGTGGAAGCAAACAGTGTCCCTTGTCACCTTCTTGCTCTGCAGCATCCCGTATTGGCATGGCTTACAGCAGGATTGGTGGGCAGGCGGGTGGTGAAGCACAGATTTCAGTCCTGAGGCTGGTACAGTCTTTACACATGAATCTTGGCCCTGGTTGTTGGTCCCTGATACCTGTATTATGCTCCAGGCTCTGCTGCCAGATTCCTCTGTGGGTTTCAGCAGCTCCATCAGTCTCTTGAGCCTCCCTCTTTTCCATAGGAAAGGGATTATAGTACCAAAAATAGCCTATTTTCCAAGGTGGGCCTCTCTGTGACTCTCCTCTGTGAAATACCTCTTCCTCCCTGTTCCTTCAAGTGAAATACAAAGGAAATGTGATTCACCACCAGTGCTGATGTGCCGAGCCAGAGGGAAAGCTGCTGGTGTGCGAGGGATGCTTTGTGCCTGCACACGTGCCCTTCTGACACGTGAGTCTCTGCTGGAGCCAGTGGCTCCCCACTCTGCTTGTCCTGCTGAAGAGCTGGAGGATTCAGGGCAGAAACAGCCCTGCTCCTGGTGCTGATGGAGCACCTGTGATGGGAGCAGATGCTGCTTCTGGGAGGTGAGCTGAGTGTAACCTGGTCACATGGACAGTTCTGTCCCATGAGAACTCATTAGGGATGGGCCCACTGTGACTTTTGTTCAGCTCATGCTCCTGTGAGATTGTAAGGAGCTGCGTTTTCCAAAGGAGGAAGAGAGCAAGGAACAGATTCGGAAATGCAGACTTTCTCTTGGAGTCAAGTGGGTTATTGCCATCTCATGACTGCTGCAACACAGGTCGCTGTGCAAACCTGCTCTTGCTGTGATGATAGGGGTGCAGACTGGAACAAGAGAAGACAGCTCGGTGTTGCAGAGCTGGGAGGTTGGTGGGAGTCCTTATTTTCAAAGACAAGGGTGACAGAGAGTTCTTTTTCTGCCATTTCTGGCTTTTTGCGATTGATCACATTAGAAGACCTTTGAGGTTCCTCACTACTTGCAGAAAATGCCCGTGGGTCCTGAGCTGCGGAGCTGGGCTGTGGATTGCGGCAGCCTCGGTTAGGGATGCTCTGAGCTGGAATTTGCTCTTTTGTTACAGCTCTCAGGCTTTCAGGGTGAAGTGAGGGACAGCTGACGATTATTAGTAGCTTTAAAATTAATAATGCTCTTTAGAGCATTTAATCTTTCATTAATAATAAATACAATACATGCTGGGTTGTACCTAGACCAAGGAACATTCAGGTTCCTGAAGCACTACGGCTTGGGTGGTTGGAGCTCTGTGTGGATGTGAGCAAGGGAATTCCCTGTATTGGGCCATTCAGGAGAGGATGTGGGGAAGGGCTTGGTTTGATTTTTGTAAGTCTCACCTGTGTAAATCCTGAACAGGGGTCAGGCAGGATCCTGTGTCCTGCCAGTTCCATGTGCCTTCGAAGCAGCTCCACATCCCTGCTTGCATCACAGACCGAGGGCTGAACATGGCCCTTGGTTTATTCGTAATAATCCTGAGGGAAGGTGGAACACATGGAGGTCTTTGGGCTTCAGGAAGAGGTGAAGAGCTTGGCATAGGTAGAAACCACAGAGTGACAGTGCAGATTGTGGCCATGCAATGAGAAGGTTGAGTGAGCGCACTCGCTGTTGAAAAACCTTGGGATGCAGGAGAAGGGAGTAGAGGGATTCCTCAATTTGCCTCCTCATCACTCCCAAGTAAATCCTTTCTGGCTGATGTGGTTGGCATATACAGAGCATCTTGGCTCGATGCTTCAGCGGATGGTCTCCAGTTGGTGTGACTTAGCTCAAAGCTGGGACGTGAGGAGCATTAGGGAAGCTGGGGGCAAAATGTTGTGATCTTCAAGGAACAGCAATGCATTTTTCTGATGTTGTTCATATGCTAGGAAATTCCCCCCCCCTCCTTTTTCAATTAACCATTGAGGGAGGAGACTTTCCTAGCTTGTAGGGGAACAAATCTGAAGAAATCAGTAACAGTCATGTTGTTGGAGAATGTCTGGCTCCACTTGAGTTGTTTTTCCACTGTTTGGATAAATAAGACAATAAGAAGAACTGCTGAGATAGTTGGCAGAGAAATGAATCCCCTGGGAGATCGGGACAACGTTGTTTATTGGTGGGACCTGCCTGTGCATGAGGGGTCAGTCCTGCAGTTCTGTAGAGAGAAGGGAAACAAACAGTCTCTGTTTTAGCACCGGATTCATTGCAAGGAGATATGCCAGGGAGCATTAGTGCCACAGCCACCATGATCTTTTGCTCAGATTAGTTTTGGTTTTTTACGGCAAAAAAAAAAAAATAATGGCTGGTTCCCATTAGATCAGATATGGACAAAATAATAGTGGTATCACAAAGATTGAGGTCTGTAAGATTAAAATGTGAAAGGGAGGAGAAATGATAGCTTTGGCCCTGCTTGCTGTTACAGCAGTCGTGTGGATAAATGACTCTATGCAGATAAGCAGGGCAAAAATAAAAGGGATGCTCAGGACGAGATGGCAAAAAAATGGGAACTAATCAGCAGATTCAACCACTGTAATAATGCAGTAAACATGGAAAATTACATTATATTAGCTCCTCTGCTTCCCACTGTATATATTAGCCACAAAGTCATCGATAGGCGATTCGCTGTGAAGATGCAGCTCTGCAGATATCGGAGCTCCCCCCTCCTGGGGGAAGACATTAATGATGCTAAAGGGGAAAGTTGACTTTCGAACTGCGTAAGGAAGAAGTGGCTCGAATTGAACTGCAGAAAAGCTCTCAGGTCACCAAGTTAAAAATCTGCTCTCAGGAAAAGGACAGCCGGTCTGTTTGTCCCCAGTGCTCAGGCAGCAGTAGGGTTCGTGCTGAGCCACAGCTTAATTGCAGTCCTGGGATGTTCCCCTGGTGCAGGAGAAATTGGTCTGCTGCAGATATTTTTTATATATTTATATATATATATATTTATATATATTTTAACTAGTGAACTGATTTCCATTTTGTTCAGTTTCTCACAAAGAATCACAAGTAGTCACTGCAGCCCTTTCCCTGAGTTCACGTAAAACCAGCATGTAACATTATTTGCAAATGAGCTTCATCCCTCTGGCTCCCAGTTAAAGAAGGAACTGCTTGGTCCAGCATTGCTCCCAAAATATCCATTTAAACCATGTAATGATTCTGACTCTCTCATGCATAGTAGATGAAAGACGCTCCGCGATTTATTTTTAAAGCTTTGAACCCCAAACATGGTCAATCATAGAAAAAAAGATTAAAAAAGGAGGAAGTCATGATAATGCAAAGCTGGGAGAAAAGCAGTCCTACACTTCACAGTAAAATCCGTTTTCTTTGCACTTTTTTATTAACAGCTCCAACTATGATCAGTGCATAAATCTACCTGCAACACAGGATGTTGGAAAATTACCGAGAGACAGCAACGCCCTCCCTGCTGCTTGGTGAGAAAAGAAGGATGCACCTTCAGGTATGGGCTGGAATATTGTTTTATCCTCTGTTCCCTGTTTGTGTTGCACTAAACCTGCTTGTTGCATTGATTAGAGGGGGAAATAAGGTGTTTGCAACAGGGAAACTTTGGAAGGGGTTCTCTAAACTCGTCTCAAGATACAGATGAGTCTCTGTGCCCAAGCAGCACAGGGCTCTGGAGGCTTTGTTGGCTCCGCCTGAGCGGGCAGAGGTGGTTAATGGTGGTGTTCTGTCCTGT
Source organism: Lepidothrix coronata (assembly GCF_001604755.1). Taxonomy (NCBI): domain Eukaryota; kingdom Metazoa; phylum Chordata; class Aves; order Passeriformes; family Pipridae; genus Lepidothrix; species Lepidothrix coronata. The sequence goes on along the minus strand of NW_016690221.1, from coordinate 1,976,088 downwards.
GTTTGCTGTTGGTCTCACCCTGCCCCTGTGGAAGTCAATTATGCCCCTCTCGAGGAGAACAGCGCAGCACTGGGTGCTCCCGCAGCCTCCCGGGAGGAGCAGCATTGGGAAGCAGAGCACATGCTCTGCCATTCCCCGCTCCCATGCTCTGCCATTCCCCGCTCCCCGGGTCACGTTGAACCGCGCATACGAAATCGCCGCTTCCCCGGCGCCGTGGCGGCTTCGTGGGGATCACAGGAAGGGCTGAGCAGGATGAAGCTGCGTTGGCTGCTGCTGCCGCCGAACAGCCTTTTTAGTGCAGGAGCAGAGCTAGGCACTCCTCCTGGGCTTTCTTAATCCAGCCTCAATCCGTGCACTTCAAGCAGGAGCCTTGTTTTAGGGCTGTGCTGAGCACTCGAGTCTCCCAGCAAGCTGCTCTTGCGCCTGTAAGAGCCAGCCACAAGCCAAAAAGCCGGTTTTACTCTCCTTTGAAGAGGATGGAAATTGCTCCCTCTGAGCAGGGGAGAGTGGAGAGGAGCTGTGGTTTCCAGGATAGGAAAAGGGAGGGTTGGTGACTTTCTGAACGTGGATTTTTCTAACGTTTGTTTGACACTTTGGGTTCAACATTGACAGGCTGCTACCCCTGAAATCCAGCATGGCAACTGGATTATAGCCGTCACATCTATCTCTCCAGGGAGAAAAAAAGGGTTTCCAGCCACAGAGACCAGTTTAAAACATGCCAGCCTTCTCCAGCACATTTCCCTCAGTATATGTTCTGGAGCAAACAAGTACCTGAGGACTACTTAATTCTTGGCAACTGTTCAGCACTGCTGTGTTGGGGATTGGGGTTTCTCACTTACCTGGCTGAGTTGGTTGTTTTGCCACCTGTGCAAGTGGTTTGAGGAAATATCGGGAATTAGCTTGTCTGTCATCTTGGTGTTTGTAGATGCTTGTCCAGTGGGAGTCACTGATTCCAGTCAAGCCCTTTCTTTTCATGGTGTCTGTCAGTCCCATTTACATTTTCCCATTGCCACACTTGCTGCCTGCAGTGACCACTGAGGACAGATTGCTGTTGCTGGCTTTCACCTGGGGCCTCTTAGGACGTAGCAGTGTGTGTGAGCATTGAGGTCCCCAGTTTGTAACGTGGGCTTCAGAGGAAGCCTGTGGTGGCACCTGATGTCCTGATATTTCTGTTGGAGTGTGGCTGTGCTGGTGGGTAAACAGGGTGGAGGGAGACGTGCTGGGTTAGGAAAGGAGCTGCAGATTTTGTGACTTGAATGGGTCTTTGTTTATTGATATGTGTGTGATTCAAGCACAAGGTTTCCTCATCTGTGGGAAATACTGGCTATCTCAGGGAGGCAGCTTAGATTGCGTTGTGGCTGCTGAGGGCTCTTGGTGTTGAGTCCTGTCTGGGTTAGTTATACAGGTACTTTTATATGTACCAAAGGTGAGGAAGCAAAATGGGGGATAAGTGTTAGAAGAGGGGTGGGTGACAGGGCTGCCCTCCTGGCACAGGGGGACCATTGTGCTGAGCTTTCAGCTGGTTTTCCAGGTTTCTGACACTTCTGCCTTGGCTATGGTGCTCTATCAGCCCATGTTTCACCACAGTGAGCTCTCCCTAGAGATAGTTTTTTCCTTTAGGCTCCCCTACATGACACACACAATGCACAAGTGCCGAAGCCTGACACCACATGCCAAGAGATGCCGCAAAGGTGGGGTTTGCTCCCTGCAACCTACTGTTCCCATCCTGCATTTCTTGAGAGAGCTCTGGCATCCTGCCAGGCCACAGAGGAGATGTTTTTCACCCCTTCCCACATCCATGCATGCCTCTCTCACCCCAGGGAACCCCATGTTGGCACAGGACGACACTGGATGATGCTGCACATTCAGTATGAGGATGCTCCTCTACAGCAGGATGAGGGCTGAGCGTAACGCCTTTTAATGTTCCTTCTCCTAATTATCCTCTTAATTACTCAGTGAAATGCCCAATAAAACAAATCACTATAATTTCTATTTTATTCTCTGCCTTTTGCGGGTTATTTAAGAGCGCAGGATACATTAAGGAGGCACTTTCTCATGAGGGAATGCCTTCCAATAGATCATACTTGCAAAATGGTTTTATGTGCCTATCCTGTGCATTTCACCCTCATTTTCCATGCCAGTTTGCTAATTACCAGAGACACTAGTGGCTGGGAAGCAGGGCCTCCCTTGCTGCCCATCCCTGCCCTGGTGAAGTCACAGCTCTGAGTTTGTGACATCCCCATGGCAACGGCCTGTGATGTCACTAGCAGGGATTACAACTTTTCGAAGCATCCAGGCACAGGCAGCCAAGCTGGAACTCTTGGGCTTTCACATGTCTTTAAATAGCAAGGAACTGAAATGCAGGGGAGTCTACAAGAAGGCTTTAGATTTCCCTTTATTGTACCCTGAGGGAGGGGAGGCTGTTGACTGCGGGGCTGCCACCAGCAGTCCCGTCCTCTGGCCCACGGCAAGCCCAGCTCCCTTGTGCAAACTTGAGGTTTACCTGGGGAGCTGAGCCCTGCAGTGACCCTCGTGTGTGATCCTGTGGCCAAGGTCTGGTGTGTTGGGCATCTCCCCAATGTCCCTGGGGGCTGCAGGTGTCCCCAACCCTATGCAACTCCCTGTGGCTCTGTATTTCTTGGGAATAGAGTGAACCTAAAGCAAACCTGGGGACCATAGGTCCCTATAGCCCGCCCTGCCCACGCTTCTCCCCCAGTCTAAACTGCTCTCTCCACTTGCTTTCTTCAGTGCTTTTTGTCTAATACTCATAGTATTTGCATAATAAGATGCTGTTCATGCAGAGGCAGCGAGGGAGGAAGATTCATGTGCATACCTCTCTAGCAACAGGAAAATCATGTAATAACAGCACTTTATTTTGCACCTGGGGAGGAAATTCAGCTCCCACCGCCGGTACCACAAACTGTGCAGGGTGTTTAAACACACAGCCCCAAAACTTACACAGGGCGGCCACCTGACTGATATTTATGTACCTTATTTAACCAGCAGAAGCAAATCAAGCAGGCGGAAGAGTCAATCTCTTTATTTTAGTTTTTCTAAGGTAGGAATAAAAATGATATTTCAAAGGCCAACGTGTCTCAGCCGAGCGGTGATGGGGAAAAGCCGGTGCCGCAGAACATACTGTCCTGTCTCCTGGTTTCTCAGATCATAACTTCTAAGCTGGATTCAATAGAAATAAATGTTCAGTAGTTCCAGTGGTGGCCTTTGGAAATGGAGCTAATGGAACAAGACAAAAAAATCGTTACAACATTTTGACAAGCGCTTAAATATTTAATGCTATGCACGGCACAGCCCAGTTGCAGGGACATGGTGGTGGTGCACCTGCAGGGGGCCGTGCCCTTCGTTAGCACGGGACTGAGCCCTCCCGGGGACAGGGGAAATTAGGCAAATGCTGTTTGAGCTGTGTGCTGGTAAACAGGCCAAGGGCAGCTGCAGCTCTGGCAGCCCCGTGCTGTGCAGTGGGCGAAGGGCTTGGTGGCACATCCTGCACCAGGGACCCCTGGAGGAGGAGGAGAAGAAGGAGGAGGAGTGTGGCCAGTTCTTGGAGGAAGCTGTTGGAGGAGAATGCGTAATATCACCCTGAGCTGAGACAAGGGAGATGAAGAGGCTGCAGTGATTAAATAGGATCTACTGAAATCCTTCCAAAGCAGGCTTAGGAATTAAGAGCCATCAATGTCACATTGAGGGTCACTCGCTGCAGGACACCTCCGGCTGGTGCCCGGCCTCCCCCCCGTGCCTCTGTTTAGCCCCATCTGAGCCTCAGGAAACTCATCCTTCCTTTCAGAGCCCACCTGGCCGTTCCTGTCTGCCACAGAACAGTGAATCTCAGCTAGGAGAGCCTCTAAGAAGCAAATTTGTCCGGAGAGGAAGGATTGGACTGTGTATGGCAAGACTTGCTTTGAATTCGGGTGTCATTAGGGAGTTAACAGTGGAGGAAGGTGGTGGGGAAAGAAGGCAGTGAACTGGCTGGGTTGACGTTTCCTTCATGCAGGGATCTGACTGTGGGTCCCCTGGAAGCAGCAGTGATGGAGACTAACCTGAGGAGATGTCAGCTGGTGGCCCCTGTGTGTCAGGGATGGTGTGCTTTGCTTGCTCAGTCCTTCCTTACCACGTCTGTGGGACTTGACTGAAGCAACACTCCAGCAGCAGCACGGCCATGCCCTGGCAGCCTGTGCACACCAGGAACATCCCAGTCTCAGATAATATCCCCCCAGCACCAGCATGGGAATATTGGTGGGACCAGCCAGAGCCAGGGCACCATGAAACTGGCAGGCATTCCTTTTCTGGGATTGAGCTTCCAACATGGCTCAGATGCTTTGGTCGTGGTGACCTGCGCTGGAGTGAGACCCTGCTTCATCTGCTGCCACTGGTGCCACATTCACAAACATCCTCATCAGTTCCACGAAGCGGGGCCATCTCTCCCAGCCACATGCAGGCATTGAGCAGAACTCCAGAGGGACCATCCTGAGTGACAAACTTCTGTCTGATCAGGGACTCCCACTGAAGGGATTTTTTTATCCCCCTCCTCTGCCTTTCTCCTTATTTTCCACAGCTGGAACGATGGGTCACAGCAGGGAGATTTTCACACATCATTAGAGCCAAGTGTCCAACTCCACACAGCCGTCAACCCCAATCAGAGCGATTTAAAAGGCAGCACTTCCTTTAATCATCTGGGAATGCTCAGATCTGTTAGTGTGAACTGAGTGCTCCCACACAAATGGGAGAAGCAGGGGGATGGAGCAGAGGGAAATGATGCTGAGATGAGACCCACGGTATTAAAAAGCAGTGGCTCCTCACATGTACATCAGCCCGGGGACAGACCTGGAGGATGAGGTCATTCCTCCCTATCTGTCTCTTCTCGTTTTCCTCTGTGGATGATTGGAGGTGGCCATGGGTCCGTATCTGCCTGAGCAGGGCCTGCGGAAGGGCTGCTGTCTGCAGCTGAGACCTGAGCCAGGGGTGATGGATAAAAATGCTCATAGAGAGGAGAAAGTCTGGGCACCAGCATTTCTGACTCATGAGGTAGAAGCATCCTACTGCACAAGGTCCTGAGCATTGGAGATGTCCTGGAGAATTGCAGGCACCGCGTCAAGCTGCAGCTCTACAAATTCCCAGAGAACAAATGAGTAACCCAAAATCTTGGAGCTGTGCTTCACTCTTTGCTGTCTCAGCCAGCAATCCTGACCCTGGACTGCTGTAACAATGTCCCAGGCTTGGTGAAGTGGTGCAGCTCCATGCCTGTGCAAATAGCAGGGGACACGCAGGCACGAAGTCCTTCCTTTCCAAGCAACACCCGCAGCCCTGCCTGCCTGCACAGCCGTGTGTGCGCAGCCCTGCCGTGGGCACTCTGTGTTTTTCCCTGTGTGCAACCACACGACCTTCTCTTGGCCTTCTCACAGTCCTGCCACAGCTCCCGTGCGGCGTAGATTGCACGTGGATATGGGAAGGGCAAACACATGAGGAACAACTCGGAATTACCAACGCACCTGACTGCAGGAAGATGAATGTCCTTCCCAAACACTCTGGCGTGTGCACAGGCGCTTCCACAGTGTCCCTGTCTCAGAGCTTTCAGTGCTCATGATTTGTCCAAGGGCAACTTTGCAAAATGTCAGTGTTTTTATCAAAATTCCCTGTGACAGCCTTCAAGTTTTAATTAAAGGAACTGCAGGGGTCTGTTTATTTGTTTGTTTGTTTCCATTTTTCTTGTAAAAAAGCAAATGTTTTTTTCAAGGAAGAAAAATGCCTGTCCCTGTTTGTTTGCTGCTCTGCCATGTCTTTCTGGCTAACTTGCTTTCTAAACCAACCTTGAAGCCTCTCCACGAGGAAGCTCAGCAGCCTGATGACCGTGTCTCACAGGTTCCTCTGAGAGAGTGGCACTGCCACAACAGCGTGCACATACCACAGGGCCAGGATCCACACGTGGCAATACTCCTACAGCCCTGAACAGACAACCAACTGGTGCTGTAGATAAAGTCAGTGACTTGCAGACATAGTTCTGCCTTAAAACCTCCAAGACCAGCAGCAGTGTAGGCAAAGGCTGTGAGAAATTTTGCCATTAACCTCTGAAAACCAGAAAATTTGTGCTTGAGAAGCAATCAGGTTGGTGTTCGTTCTGCCCTTGCTGCTGCAAATTGAGGATTGATAGGACTGAAGGCAATGGTGGGAGAGTCTCGGCATCCTTCTGGACTTTGATTTGATCTCTGCCTTTCATGGTCTTCCCTTTTGTACTTGCTCCTTGCTTTTAAAAGCAACTCTTTGATGGGAGGTGGCAAAATCTCACTTAAGCAGAGCTTTTTTGACAACAAACACTTGACTTTTGGAGCTGCCCTCATCTGTTGGGTAAACATGAAATTATCGTCTTTGACTGGAACTGATCCTCTGGAGCCATGTTATTCCACCAGGGAGAGGTATTTTTGCAGATTTTCAATGTGGATTATTTTTGTAAGTGACTGTAATAGTTTCTTTGGTGGTATTAGGGCTTATTATGTCAGGATTTATTTCAGCATGAAGTGATTCGACATGCTGTAGTCCTGCAACTTTCCTTTGCATGCTGAAATCCAAGAGGCCATCTCCTGCTTCCTCCACAGACAGAATGGGAACAACCTCTTTGCAGCTGGACCTATCTGCCAATGTCAGCTTCCCCCCAGTTGCTAAAGGAGCAAATTTAAGAGAACAAATTTCCCACAAAAGACAGGTAAAAACTCATCTAGGTGAAAAATCTGTGTGGAAGAGACTCCTAGAAAGAGAAGAGGAGGACCACAGAGAACAGATTGCAGCTTCACAGGAGCAGTGCAAGCACTGGGAGCTCCCTGGCATTAGCAGAGGGGTTAGCAGCAGAAAACACAATTGAGGATTAAATGTGGATTATACTGCAGTGATCCTGAAACATCGTCAGTGCTGAGGCAACTAACAAAGGGCTTTATTTCCCTAGGAGAAGAGCTGCTGGACCCAAAGTAGTCCTAGACATCACTCTTCAAGTGTTACTTGTACGCAGTGGCGACACAATGAGCTAAGGCAGCGTGTTGTGGTATCTGGTACCTCCTGGAGACTTTGGCAATACAAACTGGTGGATCTGCTCCTCAAAGCCCCATGTAATATGGGATTTTGGCAATCACTTCCCCATTAAACACCGCCCATGCTCTGCCAGATATCAGAAGAAAAGGTTCACTTAAACCCCTTCAGTGCTGCTCAGTGCCAAGGAGAAATGAATTGGTAACACTGGCTGCTGTCCTCTCTCTGTCAGCATCATTTAAAATCACCCAGGACTGTTGGTTTATGGTGTACCTGTCTTACTGGGATTGAGAAAGGATTGGGCTCATAATTTCTGATCTGTTCTCAGCCAAAAAAAGGGCTTATGTGTAGGAGCTCCTCTGGGCTGTGCAGTCAGCTAGGCTTGAGGCCTTCTTGGTTTTGCGGTCTCAGATGAACACCTCCACAGGGCAAACATCAGCTCAGATAAAACTTTGAGATGTAGAGATGGATGATAGGGATGGATTGACTCGTTCACATTGATTGAGGTGGCAGAGGCATGGAAATTGGGACTTCACGTGCCCACAAATCCTGCCATGCTCAACATATGGCATTGGGCAACACTGACCTCCTCCATCTGGTGTCTGGATCACTCTCTGCTTAGGCAAAAAGAGGCATTTTCATCCTGCTGACCAGACTCATCCAGTTCCCTTCACGAGCTGAGACTCAGCAGGGGTGTGTGCAGGAAGGGCACGAGCCCTCTGCTCCACAGCACAGTGAGCAAGGCAACCCTTGTGCCTTGTCTGCGGCAGCAGCACATCCAGAGGTCCCCTGGCAAGAACCCGGGGCTGGGAGGAGCAGGAGGCGGTCTGTCCATCTGTCCATCCTCTCCCACCACACGAGCCCAGGTTAGCTGCAGCTACTCTTGGCAGCCTGATTCCCTGCTCCAGCAAGCGCTGGGCTGATGGGGAGGCAGCCACGAGAGGAACACTCTGTTCGGCAGCTGCACATTCCATTAATTTAATGAGGATTTTTTTTTTTTTACAAGGCAGATGGTAAAATAGCTATTTTCTGTTGTCTAATAAATACCATCAGCAAGGCAGAAAATGCGCAATCTCGCCAAGTCCTTTCTGATTCCTTGCCCTCCTGTACTGATGCGTTTCCCCGTTCTCTGCTGGCAGCTGGCAGAGCTGGGAGGTGGGATGGGAGGGAGAGATGGGACACCAAAGGCAGGTCTGAAATTGCTGGCGGGACCTGCAGGTTGAAGCAGCAGCTTCCCCTGATTGGGCAGAGCCTCGGTGTCCTGCTGGGACAACTGTGCTCTGGCAGCCTCCACTGATCCAATTCTCACTTCATCTGATTGCAGTAATAACAACTCGCACAAATTTCCTGCCTCAACCTGAAATCTTCCAGCTCTGCAATGCAAATAATATAATGTGTGATGAGGAGCCCGATGACGAGGATAATAATAATAATAGTGATGATGCCTTTATTCAATGAATGAGTGAATCAAGCAAGCAAAAATAAATGGTATTCAGAGCCTGAAAATCAATAGGAAGGGAAATCAGGAGGAAATGCAGGGGAACTTGCATCTCTGGGGGAGCGCTGTCCTTAGGAATGGCGTGAAGGAGAGATGAGCAAAGCCCTTGTGGGCTGGGCATTCCTCATCTGCCCATGTCGCTCCTGGGCTCGCTCCTCTCCTGTGATTATATTGCCTCTGCTGAGCTCACTGCTGCTCTGTGCCTGGTCCCAGCCTCGCTGTGATCTCTTTGGCCCCCTTGATTTACGGCTCCCCTGGGCTCTCTGAATGTGTCTGGGCAGCTGGCAGGCTACAGACCTGACCTGGGGTTGGGTAATAACTTGTCTTTTGTCCCATGCCCAGGAGGTTGGACATAAAAAAAGCTCCAGACATCAATTTTCCTCTCCACCGGGGTGGAATTGCAAAATGATGAGTCGGTCTTTGCCCTCATTTATCTCTTTTTTCCTTTCTCCTCCTCTTTTTATCTTTCTCTGTTCTCCCAACATTACTGCTCATTGCTCTCTTCTTCACCCCCTTTCCACTATCTCTTCCATCATTTACCAGCCTCCCTCCCCTCCACACATCACTGCTCCCCCTCTTACCTTCTTCTGTCTCATTTTTTCATGTGTTTCTTTCCCATCTCAAAACTTTCATGATTTTTCTTGCTGTGCATAGCAGTTTAATATCTATACCCATAGTAGCCTGCTAATACAGTAATTGTACAAGAAACCTAAGGCCTTGGCAGGTAGAAAAACTCGCTTTTTAACTTGGCTTCCTCTTTATCAGGGATTCATTTCAGACAGGATTTCTGTGGGCACAGCTCTGCCACTCTCTGTTAGGGAAAAAAAAAAGGATTAATTCCTGCAACAGGTGAATATGTTTCACAGCTCTGGTGAGCAGGGTTTATTCTCCATTTCCCCCAGGTACATGGGGGATTTAGTCATCTAACATGGTGCTTTTCTTTGTCAGGTATGTGTTTAAAGGTTTGTGTTACATACCTGTACCTGTGCAGAGACCTCCTGGGGAATGCCCTCTTTCACCATGGGGCATTCCCATGAAACTTTTGCATTATCCAAGGTATTTTTCCCCTTTCTGGAGAGATGCCATGTAGCAAGTTCTGAGCTGACATCCTGCTCTCTTAGGAGATACAGGCACAGGTTGAGGTTACTAAATGCTCTATCCCAGCATCACCAGTGCCAATCTGTGCCCTTGACCTACCTGTTGAAGTCTCCCATGGCTCGTGCCTGTTCTTCCAAGCAGTGCTTGCTCAGGTGAGGGTCTGGCACAGCTCCCACCTGGCAATGCCCCTTCTCTGATCTCTCAGAATGGAATCCTCCATAAGCTTAAGGGAAAAGGACAAGCTTCTCCTGCCCTTTCCCCTCTAGCCTCTTTTCACAGTGTCTGTAGCTTTGTATTGTATTTAAATCTATGCAAATATGTTAGTGGATAAAATATGCAGAATGCAACCCTGAGAAATTGAATTTGACTTGCAAATGTGCTGGGAAGAGGCACTTGGTAAGTTGAAATCAGACTTTTCCTCCTTTTGTCCCAACACCTCCATCAGGACCTGCCCTAGGGCAGTAGGGAAATAGCAGTGTTCTAAAGTCCTCTCTATTTCCACTATGGGCTTGGGGGGAATGAAAAAAACAAGATATTCTCCTGTATTGTAAATACTGCAGCAGGACTGACCTCTCTTGGGCTCCCCATTGCCACCCAGTCTCCCTGCTGGTCCCTAAGCATGGGTGGAATGGGCTGCATTGGATGTGGTTTCTCTGCAGTAGTGGCTGAGGTAGCGGTGTCTTAGTGGGAACATTGAGAGTGATGGGAACAGGCAGTGAGCAGTCCTCAGAGCTGGCAGCAGGCAGTGAGAACTGCCTGCCAGTTCCTGCTTTGGGGTTGCCAACCCTCTCCCAGGGTGGAGAGCCCTAATTTCATCATCTCTAGTGGGTTCCTGAGCGATGGGGCAGGAGGTGGCACTGAGCGAGGAGAAGTGACTTGCAAATCTTCTTGTCAGGCTGTTTTCTGGACAGCACAAGTCTGGAATAACTTCCCTTGCCAGGCTGCCAGATTTATATACAGGAGATGAGGTAGGAGATAATACAGCAAGTCTTGTGCCAGGTACTCAAGAATTTCTAAGTACATTGCAAACAGGGCAGTGTAGCTCTTTCCATTTCACACACAGAAAGGCCCTTGAAAACGGTGAAGTTTCCTGCCAAATCACCCCAGGGACAATAATCTCTGGTTTATATTTACAAAACTTTGGGACAATGGCTCCCTGTGCTTTGCTGGCAAAATTGTAGAAAGTATTCATCTTTTCTAAGAGAAAAGAGCCTGATCTAACAGACATTACACTCTGGACTAGTCAAACCTCAAAACATGCCATTATTCCATAGCAAAAGCTGGCTAGCTCTGACCAAGATGGGGTCTTCAGCAAGCAAGGTGGCCAGAGTTTGGGGAGAGCATCTGCAGGTAGAAAGACAGATACCAAAGATTGTGGTGAGTTGCATTACCTTGCTCATCGAGTTGTAAGGTGTCCTTCATGCGCTGCTGAGTAGAGCAGTGGTTGCCATCTAGTCCACCTTCATCATCAGTTGTGAGGGGTCAAGGAGCCCTGTTGGAGGGACAAGTGCCTGGGTGGAAACTGCCCTGGCAAAGTCCGTGGCTTACTTTGTAGTTTGATGTGATGCTGACATTCCCTTCACCAGCAGTGTCAGACCAATGTTTCAGGGCATCCAAAGACTCCACATCCTGCCAGCCAGCAGGATCCAGGTTGGGATCAAGCTGCTTGGGCAGAGCTTGTAACGATGATAGAGCCAAACTCTTCCCAATAGCAGCAGACAGCCTCACAGGGGTGCAGTGGACACACAAGCATCTTGGGAGGTTCAGGCTGGGCATTTGGAAGGAGATGTGCACTAAGAGTGTGGCACAACTCCAGAACATATGGCCAGAGAGGCTGTGAGATCTCCATTACTGGAGGTCTCCAGGACTCAGCCACATTGGTTGGTCCAACGTTGAAGATAGACTTGGAGATAACTCAGAGGGGAGCTCCCTCCTGCATCTAAAGGACAGTGGACTGTCACCTGTCCTTCTCCTCAATGACATGCCTGGAAGAGACTTGCCACCCCAAACTGTTGTGTACTTGTGTGTTTAGAGAAGAGCCAGACTTGAAATGTCACCTCATTACAGCTGATAAGTGAGATTTGTTACAGAAAAGAAGGGCTATCAGTCTTCTGCTTCCTGAGGGGACCAGCTCTTCAGCTGGAATGACCGGGGGATTGTAATGGAGTTAACTGAGATTTCCACCAGAGAGCTAAGAAGTTGGCATTTAGCTGAAGAGGAGAAAACATTTAGTTTTCCTTGGGGAGAAAATCCCTCAAAACCCAAGAAAACAGCATTTTCTCAAAGCAGAAGGAGGGAGCTCCTGCCGCGTTGGCTTCCTGCCTGAATGGAGGCTGCATGCCTGGGACAGTGCGTGTGGTCAGTCGAGTCTACAGCAGATGGATTAGCCCTTTCCTTTTGTGGAGGGTGATCTGGATAATTTGGGAAGGAGATATTTGTGTGCGTGTGATGAAGGGGTGACTTTGTATGTATGGGCCATGTAACATCAGTTCCCTATTTGCAGAGAATGTGTCTCAATCCAGGCATTTTTGGGGCTGATGTGCAAAGCAGTGGTGACTGGTCTATGGTGGCATCCCCAGAGAAAGAGCAATGGGTGCATCTCAATAAATACATCCTGAGAGTCCCACTAACTCCTCTGTCAGAAACAACATTGCTGTTAGCTCCCCGCAGGGAGAGGGACACACATGTTTTGGTTAGTTGGCTGCATCCCATTCTGTAAGTGTGGAGACACCAGGCATCTCTAGCCCAGCAAACCCCAGTTAGTTCTGGAAGCAGCACACGCAGGATTGAACTTGCTCTCCAAGGCAACAGTGGGGAAACCAGGCTTGAAAAGAATTTGTTTCTTGGGGCAGTGCAGAGTGCACAGCCCTGAGCCCAGTTCTGGTGCTCCCAGAGCCCCACAGCCTCCCTGAGAGGAGCAGAGGCTCCAGCTGGCCCCAAGAGGGTGTTCTTTGCTGTGAGCTGGTTCAAGAGACTCAAGCTGGCAGCGCTGGGGTGTGATAACTCCACCTCAGTGCTGTAGATGCCAGCAAGCTCCATCAACTAAAATCCCAACCAGGTCCCCAAACAGCTGTTAAAACCATCTCCAGCAAGCTCCATCCACCTTTAGATGCAGACCCAAAGTCCCCACTTGCATCCCCAGCTTTACCAGCTTGCCCCTAGATGGGTCATTAGTAACTTGGCTGCATGTGCCTTGTGGCCAAAAAGCTTTTTTCAAGCATGTTTTGCTGCTTGTTGTCCAGTTGTCCAAGGTTACTCTGGGTCTGCCCATGAAAGTGGATGGAGTTCCATGGAGCCAGGACTGGCATGTAGCCATCAGTCTTCTCCTTTTCTCACCCAGGTGTGAAATGCTATCACCCTGGCTGCAGTGGGAAACTGATGGAGCAGAGGGGATGCTTAGTTACAGAGAAATCCTTTACTGGGGGCAGCTTCAGGTGCAGGTGAGATTCCAGCAAATAACTGAACTTCTTTGTTAAACAGCATCACCCAAGGGGGGCTGTTTTGATGCAGATGCTCCCTCCCTGCTGCAGTGGTGCCCACCTGAGCCCCAACCCCAGTCCTGGCCCAGCAGCTGCTCTGCCCTCCAGCTCCTCACTGCAGGGGCTTTGCTTCATTAACTTTCTGATAAGTTGAGTTCAGTGCTGAGTCTTAAGAAATTGGCAATGAAGCCAAGCCTGCATACAAGGGTAAAAATAGCCCTAATAATTTAGGCAATTAGTTAATTAGCTTCATTTACTTGAAAGCACAGAGTGGCGTGGGAAGATTTTTCTGCTGGTTTTGTTATGGTTTTCCCATTCACTTTGTTTGCTTTTCCCTTGCCATTTTCTCTGCTCCCTGACATAGATATGGGGAACCACAGCATTCTAAAGTGGTGTAGTCAGGGAAGAGAATGCCAGCCAGGACAGCAAGCTGCACAGAGCCAGGGAAGTGCTGCAGGGAAGCAGGACTGGTTCTGGTATCCAGGCTCAGTGTGTCATCATGTCATATTGGGAAGCAGATTGCTTCATTGCAATATGGTTTGGTGGGCATGGGGGTCTTTTCCAACATTAAAGATTCTATGATTCTTTCAGTGCTGTCCTTTCCTCATCCCACCTCTGACCCTTCCCTGCAGGTAAAGGCTGTGGCACACTCAGGATGTCTCACAGCTGTTTGGCAAATACCTCACTGTTCATAGCATTGCTTGTTTGTTCCCAGATAGACCAATTCCTATCTAGTCCTTAGACTAGAACTGTCTGACATGTGAAACGAGGCAAGATAAAACAGGCATTTACTGGGGGGAACTGGGATGCTGGAGTAGCACAAGGCAGAAGGCAGGGGCACTAGGTTTGGTCCTTAACTGCTGGTGAAACAGCATCCTGTTGTTTGCCTCTACCTGCCAGCCCCATGGTTACTGCATCCCTTGGTCCTCACTGCTCCCACCCAGCCCCTGTGGAGCACTTGTGGTTTCCAGTCTGAGCTGCTCAAAGCCTTTGTCTTTGCCTCTTGTGTGGCTGCATAAACTCACCTGATCTGGGAGAGCTGGTGGTCAGGTCCCTTCCATCCTCCTCTAATTCACACGAGTCCCATTCATTACTGACCTGAGGAGCTGAATGAATTCTGTCTTTCTGAATTATTTCTGAAGACATTAGATCTTCTCAAATTGTTCATCTTCCCCAGAAATGACAGCTTGCAGGCACCTGGGAATAAATGGTGCCTTGGAACAATTTCATTGTTTCTATTCCAGGCAACAGGAATTCCTCAGATCTTGACATCAGTCCCCAAACCCTGGCGTGTTAGCATAACCTCCAGACAGCTGAGTTTCTTGACCCAGAAAAAGGATGGGATTTATTATGAACCCTGGGAGACCAGTGTCCTTGTAGCTCATGTACCCTAATGGTGTGCAGCATATTGTGTGCTCCTCTGCCTGGAATTTTCTTGTCGAAACAGCTCTCTGTCAGCAAATGCCACTTCCCCGAAACAGGCTTATGTGTGTGAAATCAAATCAATGTTGATTAATTTTCAGTTTGGAAAGGAGAAGGGAAAAAAAAACCACATTAAAAATGTCAAGATGCCTTCTCCTTTCATTCTTGCGAGAAGGGCTTCAATTCTTTATCTCTTAATGACCTTTTGTTTAAAGCCTTTGTGTTTTATAAGAACTATTCAAAAAACGATGAAGCAAAATGAAGTGTTACATTTCTTTTGAAGTGAAATTTGTCCATTTGCTTGAACTTTTTCTTGGTAATTATTATTTAAAGGGAGGCAGGAGTCACACTTCTTCTCTCTCTGATTTTTTGCCTTTTTGTCCTAAACCCATGCATACTTCCCAAGACCCATGCATACTTCCCAAGACTGACACGTGCCAGCCTCTCTCCCTATGCGGGGACAGCCCTGACTCGTGCCTTGACCCAGCTCACATTGTCAAACCTCCCTCGGGGTGCTGATGCCGGAGCCGAGAGTCAGGGTCAACCCTTTTAGCCCTGCTCGGGGCTGGCACTGCTCTCCGCAGCGTCGGTGACCTGCAGGCGCGTCCCCGCTCGGCTCCCGGCGCTGCTACACGTGTTTTTGTCAGCTCGGGCTCCTTTGCTTCACCGAGTTGGGATGAGGGCATCCCAGAGCTGCGGCTCGGGCCGACATGCAGGCACACACTCGGTCATGCCATCAAAGCACGGCTGCATCCCGCTGCCCTCGGATGCTCAGCCATCCCGGGCAGCTCTCAGCTCTGACTCCCTCTCCCTGGCAGCCCATCTCCTCTGTACCTGCTGCTCCCTTCACGGAGACGTTGTCTCATGCTGAGCACAGCATTCCCCAGCAAGTCCAGCTAATCAAAAGGCTTTGAAAGAAAATTACCTTAGTTGCTCATTACATTTTTTTTAATGAGCGTCTCTCATTTGACTGGCTAAATGAGACCAGTTTCTGGCACAAAGGCTTTCAGCACTTAAAAGGGGCTTACAAAAAAGATGGGGACATTTTAGCAGGGCCTATTGTGATAGGACAGAGAGTGACGGTTTTAAACTAAAAGAGGGTTGATTCAGACTAGATATAAGGAAGAAATGAGGGTGTTAAAACACTGGCACCATCCCTGGAAGTGTTCAAGGCCAGGCTGGATGGGGCTTTGAGCAACCTTGTGAAAGATCTCCCTGCCCATAGCAGGGGAATTGGACTACGTGACCTTTAAAGGTCCCTTCCAATCCAAACTATTCTATGATTCTGTAATTCTATGATTTTTATTTCATTTTATTTTATTTTAGCCAAGGGTGATGTATCAGCACATGGGTAGGACACTGAGCTTTCTCACCTGGCCCAAAAGTCCTGCCTTTGTTAAGAGACGCAGGGCACCAGGATTCCATGGTGGAGGAGGTATTCATGGAGAGAAGGCATTTGCACTCGTGCAAACTGAGTGTAAATCATCATGGACTATAGCACAGCCCTGTTGTGTGGCACACACAGTGTGCCTTGTGCAGCTCCAGCTGCAGGCTGGAAAGGCAGGAGAGGAACACAAGGCATTTGGGGCAGGTGAAGGTGACACCAAGGCACAGTCAGTCGGGGTAAAACTTTTATTGCTGTGGCAACTTATTTATAGAGCTGGTCCACATTGATTCACCCATATTAAGGGTTTTTGTTTAGGCTTTTCTTCATCCTGGGAAAAAGTTTTTTGACCTACATAAAAAGGTTTGAATAAAGCTTTCGCATCCTTCAAAATCACTCATAAAACTTTTAAAAAAATTTTGTTTTCAAGTTATTTGAAACTAGTATAAAAAAATTCACTCTGGTTTTGTTAGTTTTCCTTTCCTTATTTCCTTTTTTTTAAACTCTAAGTAAAAAGCAGAGTAGTGGGAGAGAAAGGAGAAAGGAGTCATTAAAGAAAACTGAACATTTCTACTTGAAAGAACTAGAGTTGAACTGGAAAATGTTCTTTCAACTTAAAGGAAGAAAAATCAGGAAAAAGTTTTGTCTGAAGGGTAAATATAAACGTTTCCAGTGAAAATGTTCTGAAGGGAGAATGGTTATTTTGGAGCATTTCTCTTCCCCAGCCCCATGGGATGCCCTTAGTTGTGCACTTAAAAATCTGAGCTGCACAGATCAGAGCCAGCAAACGCCTGGGTTCCTCCTTGGGACTGTGAGTTTCCTGCTGTTGCTTGGGGGAACAAACTCTCTGGATGGGGGTGCAGAGTTAGCAAGGGTTTGCTCCCAGTTTTAACCTCTGGAGCAGGGATTTCACCCATGGACAGGGTGTGATCACTCTCTCTCACAGTTAATGAAGCCTCCTGTCTTAACTGACAGTGTGAGGGTCGGTTTCAAAGTCATGGAACCTTTTATTTAATCTGCATCTCTTCCTGTTGCAGAGAGCCCAGCACTCCATGTATGCATCACTTTTCTTTCTCCTGGCACCACATCCCTCTCTGCCTTCCGACACATATGTCTCTCGCTGGAATTTTTTTCTCCCAGCCTCCAGCACTGAAACAGCCGAGCAGCATTTGTGTGTCTCCAACAAGTAGCCACTGAGCCTGAGAAATGCATTAGCTGCCTGACCTGGTTCCAGCCAGGTGTGAAAAGATGCAGTGGCTCTGGCTCCATTCCACCTTTTCTGACCATGTGAGGAGAGGCAGAAGGCTTCTCCTCTCTCCACCAGTTTGCATCATTCAAGTCTACTTAAAAAAAAAAAAAAGGATAGAAGTGGTGAGTGGATAGACAGAGCCAATCATGAGGAAAGCTGGGCACATTAAAAGGCATTTACTGGGCTTTCTGTACTAGAAATGAAAGAAAAACCCTTCAGTTAGCCGTCTGCCCGAGGAGCTGAGCAGGAAGGGATGAAAGCTGAGATGCTTTTGCAGAAGCAAAGGGAAATCGCCAGCCACGAGACGGTCTGTGGGCTCTGAGTCAGGAGGCAGTGTCAGAGGGGTGTTCAGAGTGTGGTGCTGCAAAGTGAGGAACCCTCTGTCCAGCTTTTCTGCCTTTCTCCGATTTCTTCTGCAGCTCTCCTTCTTGGGGATGTTTCTGCAATCCTAAGTTCATGCTCAGAGCATGGGACCTTCACCTCGTCGAGTGTTGATACTCATGTCTGGAGCAATCAGCTTGTCTGTGTGCTCGGAGGGGGGTGGTGTGTGATGTGGCTGTGATTACAGCTTCTGGTTCTCATCCTGCACAGCCAAGGGCCTCTTGCCCCATGCCTCTGTACCCTGTATATCAGTACACCCTGGCAATGCTTTGGGTCACTTGTCACCATTTTGTAAAGCAAACAAGTCACCTGGGAAGGGAAGCAGCAGCTGTTCTGCTTCCTGAGGCTTCAAGCATCCTCTCCTTGCACACACACGCACACAGAGGCTGCCTTTACCTAACAAACAATTATTTAACAAAGTATGCAAATAGTATAATTACTGTTATTTGTTTAGCTGTTATAAGTGTTTGAAATGTAAATGTCAACTTTGGGATTTTTGCAGGGTATGTGTGTGTTGTTGGCTTTCTCTCTCTTGCGTGTGTTCTCTCTGGATTGCAATTTGATGAATTTTTCCTTGTCCTAGAAAAAAAAGCTAATGTGATTTCTCTGCGATTACAGCAGAAGATGCCGAAGTGGGGATTACTCACAGTAACTCCTCTTACTTAGCAGATCTGAGTGGGAGGCAGGATTCATTACACCGAGCAGAGAAACAAAGAGGAAATGTCTTTCAGCTGACTGCTTGTGTCTGCCGAGGCAGCATCCTCACCAGTGCCAGGGCTTCCCTCCCTGGAAGGCAGAGGGTCAGGCAGGGCAGTGCCGGCGATGTCAGGATCTTGGCAGCAGGCTCACAGGAACCTGTTCCTGGCCTACCACAGCTCCTCCACGCACAGGAGGAGTGATGAGGAAGAACTCTGGTATTCTAAGAGGTGTTTTTTCCTCTGCAGGAGACTGGAGAAATAGAAATTATATCACAACCACCCTGGCATGGATTTACCCCACCCGCATGCTCAGAGTAGAGCCCTGGTACTCAGTACAGTGATGTTTTCCAAGGGTATGTCCCATTGTTACCCATCCTGGATGGCATTTGGCATAAATGGAACTCTGAGGAGATGGTTGTCAGTAGGTCACAGCCTGTAGTTCAGGCAAGCAATCCAAGATTTGTTTCCATTGCCTGGGAGTCAGTCCGTACTCTTGGTACTAAGTGGCTTTTGCACTCCAGTCTCAGCAGCTGGTCCATGCTGGAAAGGCTGTTATGGACAGGGCAGGGCCTCTGGAACTGCAACACCTCTGCCGATATTTCACAACATTCCGTACCTGCTGGGCAGAACTCAACTGTGATTGGGCTTTAGAGCTTCCTCAGATGCACAGCTCCAAGATGAATCCAGTTGGATTCATCAGCTGGCGGCAAGCCTGGCACCAGCTTTCCATTCAGATGGCTCAAAAGCCAGCCTAGGAGCTGGAGTGAAAGTGGAAAGGCTGCATCACTGCTATATCCCACTCTCCATCCCCTCCGTGGCCCCTGTCCACGCAGCATGCTGGATGAGGAGCTCGTGGTTTTCAGGTGAGTCCCAGGGAGAGGGTTAAGAGGTTTTCACCTTCAGTGTGAACCAGAGGAACTGCAAAGAGTGAGACAGTAAACACAGCTACCAGCTTGGCTCCTGAAGGAGCAAGGGGAGCTTCATGCCCAGCTCAGCACCGAGGATGAGCCCAGAACCAGGGCACTCACTGCTTGTGGCAGAAAATCAGGATCCAAGTCTACTGGGATCAGTGGCTATGGCTGAGGATGGCTCGGGGCATAAGCCTAGACAGGGTGGTGGTGGAGCACAAGCTGGGCCCTGTGGCATGGCTGCAGCACAGTGAGAAGATGCTGAGCCAGGCTTTCCTGATGCTTGAGGTTTCCCCCTGCTTTCTGGCAGGGCAGGAGTTGCTGGCACGGGAGTGCCACTTTGGCGTGCTGGCTGAATGCTGGGAGTTGGTGCTTGGCTCTGTTCATCTCCTAAATGGGGCTGTCCATGCTCTCTGGACCAGCTTTTTAGTGCCCTGCAGTCTGTGCTGGTACCTACAGGCATCAGCGATGCCTCTGGTCCCTGGACACACACACCAGACAGTTGGGCTGTGGGGTGGAACCAACAAAGCCACTTGTTTCTTAATTGCAAAGACAGGAATCCAGTGACCTTTGGCAGATTTCATAGCCCAGCAGGCTCGTGTAATTGAAGCTGGTGATGATTTGTCAGGCTCTAAGCTTTCCCTATCTATTTCATTCCTCGCTCCCTCAGTCTCTCCTGTTCCTTCTTTCTCTTTCCTTCTTTGTGATCTCATTATCTCCATGCCTCTCTGTTTTGCTCTCTTCAACCGTAGCACTTCCCGGCATGGGGAGGTACCTCAGGATCTATTTGTCTTGGAGGGATTTAGTTTTTACCTGTCACAGTATTTTCTCCACTTCACATCCATTATCCAAGAAAACCTCTTTCTACCCGTGACCAGGAGACCTGCACCTGCCAGAAAAATCCAGCCCATTCCAAGAGTAATCATAAATAATGCATTGCTGTGGTCAGTACCCCCAAGCAGCCATGAGCTCCAAATCCCAACTTTCCACCCCTATCAGGTGAAGGTTGAAGTGACATTATCACTTTTATTTAAATTCCCTCATAGGTGGCAGGTTCAATGCTATTAACATATTTCAATTCAAGCCATTCTTATTTTAATTAGCCTTAAGTAATTAGTTCTAATTCATTGCCATTTTTTGCTCTGCATATTTTGGGTTATTTACTTCCCTTGCTAAGTAACAATTTGATGTAATTATGTGCTACTCATTCTTTCTATTTACATATGCTCACTCACTCAGATTTCCTAGCTGAAATTTCAACAGATCCTTTGAATTCCCTCTCGAATTGTTTTCTGAGTTGTCAGCGGTGTGGAAATTGTGGGGTGGAAAGAGAATTGATCCTCTTCTCTGGACATCCCTGGTGCCAAAGGCAGTGACAGTGCATGTGAGCACCTGGGCTGGCAACGGGCTGCTCTTGGCAGGGAAGGTCCATTGCCAGGCTTTGTTCCTGGGAGTCTGGATTCCCATATGAAAGGAGTTTGGGGACTGTATCCAACTCTCTCTGTCTTCCTCTTGGGCTGTTTAGCCCAGATGCCAAAGGGACCAGTCACTGTTGCCGCTTCCTTTCATTTTCTTTGTGCAGCAAAGATGCTTTGGCTTTCCAGAATGGAAATGCCCTGGCTTTCCAGAAGTGCAGTGCCTCTGTTGCTCAAAATCTCTACACCCTTTAAAATGCAGTATTTTTTTAGACATTCTGGGTACTGTAAGCAAATTTGTCACACTTATATTTTTCAGTTTTTTCTCTGGAATGTACTTTTATCTCAGCAGTCATTTTCATAATTCCACTGAAGGACCATATTCTTGTCTTCTTTCCTCAAGGACTGCACTTTTCTTAGCACCTTCTCCGTAGCAGAGATTCTCAGCGGGTTGTGGTTCATCCGTCAGAGGCTGTTTGCTGATCAGCTACTCTGAATCCATCTCTTTCACTCCCTCAAAACTTGATTCTGAGAGGTCTTAACATGACTTCCTGCAGATCCTGCAAAAACTTGGATTTCATGCTCACATGGAGCGTGTTTATACCTGTGTGTATATGCCTCACAACTTTTAAGTGCATTATCCAACTTCAGCCGAATTTGATAGAGGGTAGCAATCTCAAAAATAGCAAGTTCCCTCAAGGTTTGAGCAGACAGGCAGAGGTAGAAGAGAGATGCCCTACTTCTACGGAGGAAAAAGCTGCCATGTTGTGCTGAGCCTTTATTTGATGCCAGTGAATCCATTTGGGAGAGAGCACACATCTCAGCACCCCACCCACAGGAAGGACTTCAATCAGCACATGCACCTTCTTGGTGCCCAAGTCGATCAGGCTCAAGGAAAGCAGGATTTCACAGTTCTGGTGCTCATGGAACTACTTGTTTTTTTCAAGTAGCTATTTCACTGAAATCTTATCAGCCCTTTGAATCCATGTCCCATTAGCAAATCCTACTTGCTTCATGAATATGCACGTTTACAATCTGTAGCATTGGCTTAACTGCTCCCATTGAAGTTGATAATGAAACTCCTGCAGACTTCAAAGAGAATAGTCAGGCAACTGCTGAGTGCTTTGGAAAATCCCACCCCTTGTTGTTATTTTATTCTTAATACATCCACTCAGGAGCCGTGGGATGGGACTAAATACTCAAGAATGAGTAAAGAGGAGAAAAAAAAAAAAAGATCAAAGAGCCAAAAACTAAAATCCAGATTCTGAGGTAAATATTTGAGGACCTGTCCTATTTGAGACTCACTGTGAGAACAGTTCTCCTTTTGTGTGAGGAAGGGTCACAAATGGCTGCCTTGAGGCATGAGAGTCACTACACACCTCACACTGGCCTCCATCCATGATCTCCTCATGGAGGCCATCCATGGAAGTTTAGATCTGAACGATGGGACCTTCAAACTGTGTCAAGGCTACACATGATCATGAGTTGGAGTAGAATTGATTCTTTAAATTCTGTCCCTACACTTGAGTTTTCAATGTCAAGGAGGGTCTAGAGAGGGACTGATCCCCTCTGCCATCACCAGGACATTGCAGAGACCCAAAGCATCCCACGGGTTATCAACTAGCAGACTACCAGTCTTTTCAATTCCATCTGAAATGATCCATTTCTCCACTCCCCTCTTGCTGTGAGTTGTGCAGGAGAAAGGTGTTGCAGAGTTCTACAGCCTTTCAGCTTTTTTTCCAGACGAACTGTGTTCTTAGGTCTCCCTTTTCCCCACAACTTGGTACAGTAGCATCCAAACTGCCATGGGGAGGTGAAGGTTCCCCACTACCACCCAATTTAGTGGAGTACTGTGTATCCAACTGACGTCAAGGAGGCATAAACAAGCTTAGAATTGTAACACACGGGTGATTTCCACTGGGCAGAACTCCCTTGACGTAAACACACATTCACCTGTTTTGCTGAATCAGGGCACGTTCTTCTACAGGCACTTCGTGTTTCAGTGTCGGCTATTTTGGTATTTTCTTCTCCTAAGATTATTTCCACTGGAAAGAACACAGTATTTTTCATTCCAGCAGTATTTTTGGTAACAGTTACTATTTCCTGACAATATGTCTGTATTTTAGGACAAAACCAAATTACATGTTGGAAGCTCCTTTTCTCACTGCAGTTTCTCCAGCACTACTCATGAGCCAGTAACATCAAGACCATAATCTGGAAGAGGCACAATAGGCGCTATATTAAGTTTTATACAGACTTGCCATCAAATTACATGCAATAACTACTTGATCATGTTGTATCAATCTGTTTTTGCCCGTCCATTTGAAAAGCAATTGCTTTTATCTTGATGGCTTATTTTTTTTTAATTCAGACCTTGCAAGGATTTTACCAAGAGTTTTTGTCTGATGACAGCAGAATTATCCTGTTCATCTGGTTTATTACAATATGATTTTGTTAGTGCATAGTTGCATGAAAAGGGGTATTTGTGAAAAGGACCCTTTTGTTGTTACTCATTTTAATTGTTTTTCTGATTTTTGTCTTTTATTATCTGTTCCTTGAAGTTTATAAAAATCTTGATAGCAGTTAGAACTTGATGTTGTAAAACAGTCATGTTGGAAACAGTGACAAATATTTTTTTTCTTTTGCTCTCCTACCTGCCACCATGCTCTAGAAAACTGTAAATTTACCATCAAACTTCTGCGGAGTTAGAACCTCTCTTTTAAGGCCAGTAACAAGAGATAAGATTCTACTCCCTGGCTGCACCATATAATCAATATTATCATACTGATCCTTAGTATTTTGTGTAATCTTCAAGGCTGTTTTCCTAATATAAGTGCTTTAGGAGAAAATGGAAGGATCATAATTGTGGAAGATTGTATTTTGTTGCCTCTTTTGCCCATTCCCTGATATCAAAAGGGTTAATTTCCCCATGCTCTATATCTTGTACAAACTTTTTATCAGTGCAATTAACTCAGCTTGGTGAGCACAGAACAGGACATTATCTAACAGATTTTTCTTGATGATCAATTCCTTTAGCTTGGTCATGGAAAGACCTAAAGGGGTTGAAAGAGTCTCCAGTCTGGATTAGATACAAGTTATTCCTAAATTACATCCCAAATATTTGTTGTTCTGGTCAGTACTTGAAGCTTAATATTTTATTTTTAGCTTTTCTCTAAAAACAGTTGTGAAGAACCATACTTGACTCAATAGGTTTTATTATTTAAAAAAACCCGTATAGTTATGGTTGCACTATTTTTCCAAGTGCCAAAGAAGTCTTGGATAGTTGCAGAAGTAATTCAAAGAACGAGCAGAAATGATGAAGGAAGAAGTTCACACGAATGATGCCTGGTTGGAACCTGCGTGCTTTGTTCCAGATTGCAGTTTCGTTCTGAAACTTATATAAAAGCGCCTTATGGGATGAAACTTTCAGGTGTATTAAACCCATCCCATAATGTTTATTTTTGTGTATGGACAGGAGATTACAGCTTCTGTATTAAACTTCCAGAGTCATCATCAAAAGCGATCGTTACTTTTTTGAATACTTTGTAGTCTGGTATCTGTCCTACACGAGTTAATTCATGTAAATCTAAAGAAGTTGTTGCAGGCAGGATGGCATCAGAAATATGGAAATAGAGCATCTGGGTAGAAAGGGTAGGTTTTTGCAACGTTCCCGTTGAAATTATTTTTTCCTGCCAAGTGAACAGATGCAGTGAAAACAGACAGTCTTATCGGCAGCCTTTCTTTCGGGGAGATTAAATGAGTGAATGATCTATCAAAACATTATTTCATTTGATTAAACAGAAGATATTTATAGCATTGCTAAATATAAACCAAACTGAGGTGGGGGGGGAAAGAAAGTTCACAAAGAATGGGCACTCTACACAGTCAGGTGCTTTTCCTGTACCCAAAAGTATTTTTAAATTCCTGTTTCTTCACCGAGGCTGAGTGAGTGCAGTTCACTGCACACGAGGGTGTTTAGCAGACTACAGTCCTGATGCTCATATTTTGGTTTGATGCTATGAGCTGCAGTATGTTTGCTTATAGATTTCCCTTTTTTTTTCACGTTACAATAACAACAACATACCTAAGGGTTTCAAGAGTCTGCCTTTTTCTTATGTTACAGTACAAATTCTGGAATAAATACCTGGAAAGCCTGAAAATTTAGCAGTGAGATAATAGAATAATTTGTATCTTGCAGGAAAATACAAGATTTTGACACTTGGTTGCATTCTGAATAGAATATTAAGCTATTATTAAAATATATTTCGGGTTAATTTTAATGTCATTTAAATATGAATGTTTAAAGGTTTTGTTATGAGATAAAAATAGAAATGAAAAATTATCCCAAAGTCTTGCAAATGAAATGTTTGATTTTTCAAAACATTTCTAATTCTTTTAAAATGTGATTTTGCCATAATTAATGTCATGAGAAATTTCAGCTTTGTCGAAATGCAACTTTCTGCTGGGGAAGTGAACTAACACCTGACCAGGACTGCCTGGCTGCAGAGCTAGCTGGTCACATTTGGTTCCTTTTCCGGGAATTAAATGTTTTTAGGCTTTTAACCATTGGTATGATACTGTAATGTTGGACTTTTTGTTTTCTGTCTTTTTTCCCAGCTGAGCTACATCTTCTTATTTTGCGTTTGTTCTGAAAAATTTCCATATTTTTGTACTTATATATAAACTCCCTTGTAATAAGGCAAGGCAAACCCTTTTATCTTACTGCCCCTTTCATGGAAGTCTCATTTGGCCATTTTTATTTGTGATTTTGTCTTTTCCCTTGATTATGAGTTGAGATTTCTGTTAGACTCTTTAGTATTCTGTCTTGCTTTTGGGTTACTCTGTTCATCTTTGGAGCCTGTTGTCTCTGTAGTTCTTTATCAAGGGAGGCATGTTTTTTATATCTGTATTTTCTTTACATTGTTAGCAATTCCAAGAATTTTCCTGATATAAGAATTTTTGCTCCTTCATATAAGATATAAGATCATGAGTAATCCCGAATCATTTAATTCTAAAATATCTTTTCTAAGATGGTCAAGCTGACATTTGTGTTCTCCGTCAACACAGTATTTGAGTCTAATACTGTATTTTCCCTTCTCTCCAGTGAACAATCTGAACCAAAGGATATCGTCATCTGAATGTTTTTGCTCAGATATTTAAATGCTAGTAGGGAAGATGACTATTGACTTTTCACTTAAATGATGTAGTCTTCTGCAAAAATCAATTTTCCTTATATATTCACCAGCTGTATTTAAGAACTAGCATTTGGCTAGCGCTTTTCAGGATTTAAAATAGAAAAATCTCCCATGCAGTGGCTTTCCTTGAGAGATATCCAACACTTTACAGTCACATTGGTCTGTTTTTAGGTAGAGGAAAATTAAGGCACAGCTGTAGAAACTTTTCCCAGGTAGCTCCAGTGGCTGAAGCAGGCAGGAAAAGAGAAACCAAGTCAAAAAGGAGAAAACTAAGGGTGCTGTACCTGTCCTGCTGGACTGTCTTATCATTAAGTAAATCTGTTCAGTTCACAGGAGTCTAATTTCTGCCACCAGGCCGTAAGGAGCCTGTGTGTTCCATGTTCCCTGACAGACAGACAGATGCACCCTTTGCATGTCTACGTTACTTTTGGTGTATCAGTGCGAACGGAAGGTCTTGCTCAACCTTGTCTTGAACACAATCCCAAAAGCATCATGAACAGCCTCTTAAATACGTATGATCCATCTTGATTTTCCGGATGAGTCAGGAAAAAACACTGGGAATTTTTTTCTGACAGGTGTAAGCCAATTGGTATGGAGAACCAAAGTCTCTAAGGCATTTCCCTGACCCCTAAGGAGCCCCCTGGCTTCCAGCCATTGGCTTTCTGTCGTCAGCTGCATTCTGTTTCTGGCAGTAGTACGCCCCAGGAAAGAGCACAAATCTTTCTCCCTGTGAATTAAAGCTCACAATTCTGTGTAGTTAAAAATCCTTCATTTTTATCTTTGGCCTCATGAATTTTATTCCCAGTCTTCCTGCACATTTGTTGGTTTTGGAGAAGGGTCCTGACATGCTTTTCGTAATTTAGCTGCCCTGCTCAGAACCAGTTGCAAACATTTCTTTTAGAAAATATTTATGGGTGGTAGGCTGGCCTTTCTCTGGTGACTTCTTCCATTTATTCTCCTATTTGAATTTCTCATGCTGATCTTTGAAATTGCGATGTCTGGTTGTTCTGTAGAGTTTCTGGGTTCCCAGTCCTGGGTTTTGCACAGATAACCTGTCCCATGGCATATTGCAGGAGTCAAGTCTGGAGAGGTTTGGGCATGATGTCTATAAGAAGTGGCTTAGATGGCTCTAAGACCTAAGACCTTAGATAGTACTAAGTTCTTAGTCTTCTGAGAGGACTGAAACTGGTTTCCACTGAAGTCATGGAAGTAGTAATCTCATTTATTTCTGATAGACTCATAGCAAGAAGCCTCCTAGAAGACAGTAGGATTATTTTTGCAGAGTGGGTTATTAGCATTGACCCTGGACTGTGGCAAAACTGAGACATAAAACTTTTTGCCTACAAAACAGCTCTTAAGGTTGTAACCAAACCCTTAAAATTGCAAGACATGGCTGCTCAAAACTGGGTGTGGGTACAAGAATACAGCTGATATCTCAGAACTAAATTGTTGATTTGTAGAAGTTTGGAACTGCTAATCTCAGGAAAACCCAGGCTCAGTAAAAGGCTTGACCTTTTAGAGGCTGCACTCAGCTGAGAGACCAGTCCTTGCTTTCCTCCCAGAACCGCAAAATTACAACTTTCAGGTCACACTCTGGAAGCGATTGGGTGTAATGTGTACCTTTTGCGTGACATAAACGAGCTAGATGAAATGATCAGGCACCAGCGTGGCCTCAGGTCTTAGTTAAATACTGAGATCACCACAGTGTGTGCTTATGATGATTTCTCCTCCTCCGTCTCCTGTTTGCTGAGGAAACTGCTTTTCTTGTGTCTGTTCACTGTAGGTGTTGGCCAAGTGCTCCCGACCTACCATCACTGTGACACTGTATTGCCACAACTTGGGTTGCTTTCACCAGTCAAGCACTGCCTGTTTTAGCATTAGGAAGGTGAGGTGTTTAGGCTAAGTTCATCTAGACTCCTCCATAGTTGGTGGAGAAAGTTGAACACCTCCAGAATGTAATTCATCCCATCCAAAAATAGACGTCTAAGACAGGAAGAATGAATCACTCTCTGGGGGTTGGTGCACATCTCTCTGTTCACTAATGATAAAAGAAGTCTAGACAATTACCTTAACCTAGACACCCAGCTGTAAGCCACCTTCAGCTGCGTGAGATCTAGCTGTGCTTTCTGGTCCCTAAAGACAGATTTCAACCCCCCTGTTCAAATGTGAAGTAGCTTTCTGATTTCACAGCGGCTTTCAAGCTGAAGTCACCGACAATCAGAATCTCAGTGAGCCACATATGGCAGTTTTACCATAACTGAATAGCTTTTTAATGAAAGGGTTTTTACCCTCAGTCCCATCTGGGAGTTATCCATGAGAAGCTGATGATGGTTTGAGAAATATTTCTTTCTATTACTTGCTGAATCATTGCCACCATTAAGTGTTGCTGCATAATTTCCTCATGAGGAGTCTGTTGCATGTAGATAATACTCAAAATGTGGTCCCCACTGATTACTTTGAACACACCACACACGATGTCTGCCATGAGCAGGAGCACAGCTCTTCAGCTGGTAGTTGCAAACGCTCGCATTTGGGAGTTCATTTCTCATGGTCTGAAATTCATCTCTCATCCTCACTGTTGCTTTTCCATGAGCTCGATTGTTAAAGCTTTTGGGGAAAGGCAGACAGGGAAAGGCAATGGATGACTGCAGAAGGCAACAGAGTAGCAAGACCATAAGGAGCATCCATGAAGCCTCGGAGGAGACCACAGTGGAGGCAGCTGAGAGCAGAGAAAGCCTCCAGCACTGGACAACCAAAGGGCTCCCATATCCACTGCTGCAGTTCCTCATTGCCCACCTTGTCCCTTGGAGATGACCATTGCAGGAGCAAAGCTGGCTGAGCAGTCCAGGGTGCTTGGATGTTGGCTGCTCCCCTTTCCAGCCCATGTCTTTGAGCAAAGCCACCTCCAGCTGGTGCTCCCATGAAGAGACCAGACAGTGAGCAGAGGCAAGCACAGCCCAGCTCCAGCCCCAGGCCTTGTCCTGCTCCCAGGGGGTGATACCTGTTCCTGTTTGACTGCAGAGCAGACAGGTGAGGATGATGATGTCTCCAATGGGACAAGTGGTTCACCAGCAGAGGTGAGCAGATGTGTTGCTCCATGGGCAGGGTGAACTGGTGGAGAGGAGACTTCATGGTGCCAATTTATGTGTCTAAAGCTTCTAGCCTCAGGCATGTTAGAAGGTTTGCACACTATGCACCTTCGGCATCTCTGCAGAGAAGAACATCTCGGCTCACCTTGAAATACATGAAGATTTAACTCCTTTGACTTTTGCTTAGAGGTTATATTTTTCCCTTGCTGTTTTAAAAAATTCAATTCAATGTGGAAGCACAGTCTTGGAGGAAAATACTGAAACTTATTGACCAATATGGTTAATGGAAAACATTCCCTTTTCCAAGATGTCTTTTGTCTCTCTCTTAAGGGAGATGGCAGTAAGTTTGAATGAATCATGAAATGATTGGGGGTTTTTTGCATGTCTACGTGAATTTTCTAGTTTCCAGGAAAAATAATTTGCCCAGTGATGCTACAGGTGTCTCCTTGGCTCCCCTGCCAAGACATCTGCCCATTGCTGCCTGCAGGAGCCCTCAGTGGAGTCCAGGCTGAGGCAATGGATGTGTTTCTCTCTAGGACTTCCCTGCTTCATCCCTCGATGTGTCAGCGCTGAACACAGCCTGCCGAGATTCAAGCAGATATTCAAGGAAAGGTTCAGGTTCTCACCGAGCTCAAACTATTGTACAAGAAATACCCTGAAGCAAAAACAGATCCGTGAGACACCATCACACCGAGTCACTTCCCCCACCCCGGCAGGCACCATGCAGTACCAGACAAACTCCTCCAGATAGGATCCAGGCAGAGATGTTTGCTTAACACAGCAGCTCTTTGAAAAGGCAAATAAATGGACACTGAAGCTACACAGACGTGTCACTGTGCAGCGATTTCCGTTTAGCATTTACGTTTAGTGCCAGGAAACCCTGACTCATGAATATGAAATCAGAAGGAAAGGAAGAAAGCAGTTGTTCATTATTAGAGCTTCGAATTGGGCATGTGGTGGAAATTAGCACTGAAAACATGGAGGTTAAAAAGAGAGGGGCTGGCTGTGGTGGTCCAGGAGGCTCGAAGAGCCTGGCTCTTCAACCAGGGGATGTGCTTTTGTGGAGCACTCTCTGCTCTCAGGCTTTGCCCACGGGGTGTTGCTGATAGAGGGGAACCCTGAACCTCAGGGTTACCCATGATGAGGCTCTTGCTCATATAGAGGTGGGGGAAAGCTGGTCCTGAATATTCTTGGACATCCTCTAAGTTTATGCTGGGGCAACGGTGAGCAAAGGCGGGGAAGAAGAGCCACTTAATAATTATCAGAAATAAGAGAAATAACCAAGAGCAACTTCCAGGAGAAAGGATTAACCTGATGGAAATCCTGAGGTCCCAAAAAGAAAGCTCACATTAATTGAGGTTCAGTGGGGTAAAAATGAAGGAACCCACAGCCTTGATCCTTCTGAAAGTGCCTGTCTCTGTCCCATACCTGCACCCTAGAGCTGAGAAAACCTCTGTGAGCCTGGGGCGAGTCTGGATCCCTTCAACACAGGCTATCTTTCTTCCAGCCATGAAGGTGGGACACCATCCTTCTTTCTGCCCCTATTTCACCTTGAAAAAGCTGAGCTTGTTCTGCCCTGAGCCCTCAGTGCCAGGCCCCCAGGAGGGATGTGAGTCAGAATCACAGCATTATGGAATACCCATAGTTGGAAGGGATCCACAAGGATCATCGAGTCCAGCTCCTGGCCCTATACAGGACAACCAACCTCAAAAATCAATGCACCTGAGGGCATTGTGCAAACTTTTTTTGAACTCTGGTAGGCTTGGAGCCATGACCACTTCCCTAGGGAGCCTGTTCCAGTGCCTGAACACCCGCCGGGTGAAGAACCTTTTCCTGAAATCTCTGAGAAGAGTGATGCTATCGCAGCAAATATTTTTGATGGTACCAGGAAGGAAGAAGCAAATAAAGATATTGCTGCAGGGCAGCAAGGGCTTGATTTCCAAAGCAGCTCCTTGCATCGAACCCTGGGAGCAGCTCAAGGCAGCAAGGAAGTGTGTCATCCCCACTGGTGTCTTCATCTGAAGCCGCCCAGCTGTGCTGTATAAGTACCCCTCTGTTTCCTTGCATTTTGGTAATTCCAGTGCCCTTAAAATATTACAAGAGCTAATCTATCAGCGTGGGGCACAGCAGCTCACGGTAAGAGCAGAACACTCAGCAGATCCCCCCACCCTGGAGGGTATGAGGTGCCAGGCAGGCTGGGCAGGAGGTTGGATGATGGGTTGGGTGGGCAAATGCACATGAGACCGGACAGATCTACCAAGTGTCCCTGTGCCACCTCTGCCCTCGGTGACAACACCGGATCATGGCTGTTTTGCAGACCCAGGCTTTGCCCTGAGGTTGGGCCATGGGAAGCTGCTGGCAGGGCTCTGCTCCACCCCGAGCAGCTATGACAGCTTCAGAGAGTCGTTAGCAAGCAAGGCGCGCTTGACGTGAATAATTAAAACACCTGCTGTGCTTTTTAATAGTTCAGAGCCAGCCTTGGAGCTGCATGTGTGAGCAATGGCTGCTGTCTTTGGAGGAGGCCGGAGGAAAGAGGAGGGCCGATATCCAGTGGAAAATTAAGGGCTTGATACTGCTTCTGGCAGGAGGAGGGATGATGCTGGCAGCTTCCACAGGAATGCAGGCAGTCCCTACTCCTGAGTGAGACTGGAGGCTGACACAGCTCTCCTTGCTGATGAACAGGCATCTTGGCACAAAACTCTCCTAAGTTTCCTCTCTGCCAAAGGTTTGTGCAGCAGTGGAGCTCAGCACCCATCCTTCCAGCTGCCCCAGGGCTCTCATGCTGGTTCAGATCTCCAAACCTGTGGGATGAGGACACGGAGCAGGGGGATGGGGACAGCAACACAGCCTTGGGGACAGTAAGTCACTCCACCAGCACTGGCAGCATGGGGACCCTCTCCTGAGCACACAGAGGTGGGATATGGGGAGGATGCGCTGCCTTTTCCAAAGATGGCATTTCCCCAAGATATCAGTTTGGCACCGAAATCAAAACAGTTTCTGCATGAACAATTAACAAAGAGTTTCCTGCAGTCTCTCAGCAGCCGGACTCCCTCCTTTCCTGTGGTGCTGTTGCTACTCCCAGCTGCCTCTGAGTTTTTAACAGAATAGCACTGAAGGCCCCTGTCCTCCACCACGGAGGAGCTTCATGGAGCAGGGGAAGATATGAAACACTGTGTTGGTGTCAGTGCCGCTGGAGCGTGGACCTGGGAAGCTGTAAATCATCTCTTCTTGTGAAAAATTGAGTTTCTAGGCAGGAGATGGAGGGAAAAATGACATTCCCCATGAGTTAGTTTCAGATTGAATTAAACAATTGGTTGACCATAGCTATATTTTTTTCTATATATATTTTTCCATGGAGAGCCTGGACAATTCTAATTTGGGGTCACTGTGATCTTTTTTCCTCTTTTTTTTTTTTTTTTTTAGTTCAGCCAATGATCCAAAAAATCAGTTATTTTCACAGCTTTGCCATGAATACCTCCAGGGCAGGTGAAAGCAAAGTTTTTAGTATAGACAGGGAAAAAAAAGGCTGTTTGGGGACTTGCACGGTGAGGGGGGAGGGAGACCTGTGTGCTGGTAGCTTTGCAACAGTGTGTGAGCAGCATCCTGATGGTTGGTCCATTCCCTGGTCCCATGTGGGGAGTAGGAGCTGCTGCCTGCCCCCCTTGCCCATGGCTCTTTGCCCAGGAAAAGCGAGGGCTCCTGAGCTGAAGATCAACAAATTAGTCTTCTTCTCCCCCATTGCAGAACGCTATCCATCTAAAGATTTCCTTTAATTTAGAGCCGTGTAGAGTTTGAAAAGCCCTTCAAGTTCGCTTGGGCTGATGAATTGGTAATTGAGTGTACCTGGATGTCGGTGCCGGCTCTGCCTCTCTCTGCATTTGTATCAGTCCGTGTTTGTTTTCTCGAGCTGTAAATCACTGAGAGCTTGGAGAGGCTTTTATCAAATCCTGCTAGGAGCCAGTCACTTTCCCTTTCACAAACACATTGCTAATGCCACGTGGAACCCACTGGCTTTGCTGCTCATTTAAAAACAATGAGGATGTTATTAAATGGGAAAAAAAAAAAATCCTTAGCAACGGGAGAGAAGGAGGAGGAACAGAATTGCTCCTGTCTCTCCGGTTTTTGCTCCTTTGGTCTAATATCTGTCCCATTGATCTCCTAATATGCTCTGCTTTGAAAGCCTGATTTATTGTCCCTCACTCTCTTATCTCCCTGCGCGTCTCAGTGTGATAGAGCACACATTGTTCTCGGCTTCATTAGCCACCAGCAGGTCAGCTGCCACCCTTGGTCCAGCCCCACGAGCTGCTTCCCCCTCCTGGACTGCACATCTGTGCCCCTTTCTCCACAGCCTCTGGCCTGCTCTGGCCAGCACTGGGCATGGAGAGTTAAGCAGGTTGTTTGAAGGAGTCAGGCTCTTCCTCTCAAGGTCTCCAGGTTCTCCAGTGTGTCCTTGGTGTCCACCTCTCCAGTGGCCTCTGAAGATACCTGGCCTTCTCTATCAGCTGTAGAGGACCACGTTGTCCATATCCATGGCTGACACTCAGTCCAGTCAATGTGCTCCAGTGCTGACAAACATGACAAAGGGAATTTCAGACAGTAGAGGTAACACTCCTGATTTGCATTTCTTGGGGCCATTTCACTCCCTCATCCAATGGAGGAGCTGGAACAGCACCCCATGACAGGTATAACCCATCCACCCAGCCTACATTTGAATATAGATTTTCAGTGAACTGTTATAGTGCTATTTGCTCAGCAGAAAAAAATGGCAAGTTAAATTCACTGACAAAGAAATGTGAGAACTTTGCAATGTGCATGTGAACATTTTGTGAGCATAAAATGAGGTGAAGTTTGCCAAACCGATTATTCATTATGAATTGTTCATTCAGC
Organism: Lepidothrix coronata; assembly: GCF_001604755.1. Classification (NCBI taxonomy): domain Eukaryota; kingdom Metazoa; phylum Chordata; class Aves; order Passeriformes; family Pipridae; genus Lepidothrix; species Lepidothrix coronata. Next base: position 1,942,356 of record NW_016690221.1, on the reverse strand, counting down.
TCTAATTGCTTGGGTCTAGCTGTTGTTAGAAGGACTGTGTGATGCCTTTGTAGTACGCAGCTAAGGTCAGAAAAGTGTTGGTAGAAATTACTTCATGTTAAGTCAAGCTTTTCTTTGGGTGTAATGGTGCTGTTCCTGCTTAGCTTAGAAAGAGCAGTAAATGATGCTGCCTGGCTTCTTCTTGGCCCTATGCAGCCCAGGTAGCTAATGGAGGGTGAGTGGTGCCTTATTGGCTCCCACTTTCTCTGTAGAAGGAATAATTAAATTCACCTCCAGAATCCCCATCTTCTCATATGTGACACCATGCAACTTCCCTGCATCTTAGCTAAATGGATTAGAGATTATGCATGCCAGGATCACTGATGAGAAAGCACAAGCTAGAAAGTAACTGTTTGGCTTTCAGATTCCAGCTGGTATTTGCAAGACTTAGGTTTAGGAAAATCATTGCTTTTTTTGCTCCTAACCTGACAAACTTTGCCTGGAAACCCAGAGGAACAAGCACCAGGGAGCCCCACCGTCTGTCTTCCAGCAGCAATTTCTGAAATGGAACAACACTTTAAAGTCTTGCCAGTTCAGCCTTTCACTTTACAGAATATGTGCCCATCTCTCAAATACCAGGTTATTTTTCCTTACCCCCATAATATTCCCATCCAACATTCACTCTCCTGGAAATCACCAATCCAACATTCACCTACCTGCATTCAAATACCTGTCACTGTTCTTGTGCTATTGCCCTTCTCCTTCCAATTTAGAGATTATATTTCATAACTGACCTCCAACTACCTATTGCCTCCCCGTGACACTTCTCACCCTTGTCTACCTGATTGATTAGTCTATTATGCTCTCCACTCTTCTGATGACTTACAGATTGCCCTGTATCTGTCACAGGCTTCCTTTTGTTCTCTAATATTCTTGGAGTTTTGGAACACCCTCCAGCTGCCATTCTCCCTCTCCATTCCTTGGCCTCTATCTACCTCTCTTACAAATATCTGCTTTGGAAAAAGGAGAAGAAATCTTTTGTGAAATAAAGCTCTACCCGCTGTGAGTTCACACATATGCTGGTAAAAACCACTTTTAAGACACTGTCATTCTCAATGGGGCTCTTTATTTTCTTTGCACCATTTGGAGGTAATAAAATGTCACTAGACCAGGCTGTGATCAGTGACATGGCTTAGAAGGCAGCTTTCCCCAGAAAATTTCCTCGCCTGCATAAGTCAATGACACAGCAACAGAGAGGGAGTGATGTTGTGTTTAAAGATGCGTTTGGGTAGGAGGGTTTTGCCTCTGCTGGGGGAGAGGTCTGGGACGTGTCCCAGATCCATCCATCTCCCTGCGCTTGTCAGAGGTTGTCCAGCTCTCTGATATTGTTCCAGGCTTGTCCCAGCTCTGTCCATCACTCTGACATTTAATTAACTGCCCTGTTCTCCTGGATCTTGCACTGGATTTGTGTTGTCTCCCTGAAATACCTCTTAGGTCATGTCTGAATATTACTAACAGGAGGAGTAACAAAATGGTTGTCACTAATATTGCTATTATTGTTATTATGTTGATGGTAATAAAACAAGACATTGAATACCACGAAGATGAGCACTGTTACGCTCACTGTCACTCCTTCTTGCTATACTGGTTTTCTCACATCACAGGTGAGCAGGAACTGACAGCAGTGGGAAGCATAGAGAGCCCTGACCAGCCAGGCATCCAAAAGTAATAGAAAAACAAGGAGGGGGTTGGAAGTGACAACTGAGAGCAATAAAATCACACTTAAGATTTAAAAAGACGTTTATGAGACCAATCCTGCAGTGTAAGGATGATTATTAAGCTAATTAAAACCTGTCCATGCTGGGTGGCTGATGCTGGTGGTGGTAGTGGCTCCTCACTCCTCCAGGAGCTCAGTATTGATGTCTTGTACCATCTGCCCTGTGCATGCCCAGAGCTATCCATCTTCCTTGCATCTTTTTCCATCACTGTCTGGCATTTGTCCCATTCTTTTTACTTCAGTCCCAGATCCCCTTCCAGTGAATTTCTTTTCCCTTTTCATTACTCTGTTGAGCAGCTGATCTCATTTGGACCTCCTTTTGGTCCTCCTCCCTTTCACCTTTGGTCCCCGTGTCTCTGTGTTCAATCCACAACTTGAGCAGCCATCCTTGGGATGGCTTCATGTTAATCAAGCCATCAATAAATGAATCAATCAATCAATTAATCTTTTATGTCCCCTGGTGAAACTCCCTCTTATATTTTCTCTTTTTTCCTTGCAGTTCAAATACTGGGCTTGGTGACTGCCTTGTGGGATCCCAAATGCTGTGTCCAGTGTGGCTCCCAGCCCCTGCAGACAACAACTAGGAGACCTTCATGACTGTAGCCAGGACCAGCAGTGACACACAGGCTCAAAGGTAAGAAGTGACCTTGTCAGTGGTGTCTCTGAAGTGAGAGAAGTAGCTGGTGTGAGACAGCTGGCCATGGGAAAGAGCCAGCAGGGATGGAGCAAGTCTTTCTGGGGAGGTTTCCAGTACCAGGAAATCCTCCCCAGGAGGGGATGGCAAAGAGGAGCCTCATGGCATTCATTTCCAGTAGGGAAGAGACAGTGATCCAGGGTTGTGTTTCTCACATTGCTGTTCTTGGGGTGATTCCTGGTGGGACTTTGAGTGGTGTCCAAGTGTTGACCTTCCCGGGGAAACCCTGAGTGGCTGAGCTGCAGCTACTGCACTCCTGAAAGTGTGGTAGCAGTGAAAGTCATCATGGTTGTATTTTCAAGTTATTTTTTTAAGACTGGATTCACATTCTTCTTTTGAGATTTAAGGAATATGGAAAAAGCACATTTTTTTCCCTGCAGATGAGAAGTGCAGTGTGTGCCTCCATCCCAACTTCTACAAAATTCTGCTTTACAAAGCAGAAAAAGAAGATCAGGTTTGTGTTGGTTTTGTAACTCAGTTTTCTAAGACCAGATTTTGCCCCATGTTTCCTTGAAATGACTAGCTGTGCTGGGCACTTAGAAATTTTCTCTCTCTTTCTCATCTCCACCTTGACATTATGAAAAGGGTTTTCATCAATCCATTCAAAGAAGGAGATAACTTTTGTATGAGAGTGCACAGTCGACAGGGTTGAGTTTTTTTGGATAGTATATAATTTTTTTTACACTGTTATTATTTAAAACATGCTTTTTAAGAGGACAAAAGGGAATAGCTTAATGGAAACAAATTTCTGTAGCAAAATGTGCAGCTGGATAAAAAAAGATTATTTCTGTTATTGCTTGGGTAGACAGGTGAATTTGGAATTTGAGTACAAAAGGTGTTAAAAAGTCTGCTTAAACTTCCTTTCAGTGTTCTGTTGCGATTGAAAAGAGTAATTTTTGGAGAAAAACTTTTTCTCTGAGCCTCTATTTCCAGCATTGTAAAATCTATAAGAGCGGCCCTTTGCCACAGCCATTATCATGTTTTCACCTTTTCTTCTTCCACCTCATTTGTCCTTTTTTGAGAAAAATGTAGTGCTGGTGAAAGGCAGGTAGGTCCATAGGTTGGAAGTGGTCTGGAAGGGACGGAGAGCAGGTGCTGGGGCATCCCTGAAAGCCAGACCAGACCATGAGGATGCAGTCCCTGATGGGAGGGAAGGAAAGATGGACAGCCTGGCCTGGGGATAGTCAATTTGAAAGCATCTACAAGTCTACAGCTCTTGAGACCACCTTTCCAAAATGACTTTTAACCAATTAGGAACCTAAACATCAATGAAGATAAGCAGAGCTTAAGTAGTCAGGTTCCTCAGGGCAGACAGAAATATCTCAGCAATGCAGACAGATAGACAGTTTGCCTGTCCTGATGGATCCAGACCCAGAGCCAGGCAATGAATTACAAATATAAGTGCCAAAACAGCAGGCTTGGGACACAAAGGATAAAAGACAGTTGTGTTATTTGAGCTGATAAGCTCTGTGTCTCGTCTGGAAGATGCCGGCATCAAAGGCTCCTGCAGGGATTTTACAATGGAGTGTTATACCATCCAGCACTGAGTTAGTGAAGATGTAAAATGGGCCTTGCAGAGAAAGCTTCATGCCTGCCACAAAGGAGCAGAATAAGAGTTTGTTTTGAGAACTATTAGGCTGAATAATTTGGGATTGATCTCCATGGACACTGTGAGACATTGCTCCCCACAGAGCAATGATTGCCATTAGTGTCTCAGCTCCCTGCCTTCTTCTTCCTTCTTCTCCCCAACCTTTGCAAGGGCTGGGTCAAATGCTGCCCAGGCAGCATGAACAATATTTCCTCCTTTTTGGTAATTATTGTCTCTTCTATTCATTCCTCAGAAGCCTTTTCATAAGCAAGAGGTATTTTCAAAGGTTGTAGGCATTCATCTCAATGTACATTTTCATGGCTATTCTCCTTGGAAGAGCCAGAGAGCTAATTTACTTTATTAGACCAAATGAAAGGAGCTTATGGAGGTAGCCTTGTGCAAGGGGTCAGGGAGCTAGACAGGAGAGACCTTTGAGACTGCCACTGAATGTCTTGAAGGAACTGAAAAGTAGGTTTTGCTGTTTAGTTTGGTGCTGTCCTTCCTTACATTGTGCAAGCTCCCTTTCAAGCACCAAGTGCTGAGATCTTTTGCATGGTCCCATCACTGGTCCCATCATGAAGGCTTAAGAACATTAATTTCTATAGGGAAGCATAACACCTTTGGATTGGCAAGCCTGGAGGTTGCCATGCTCATTCAGGGAGCAGGTGTCCAGGTGACTCTGGTGAAGGTTCCCATGATGGGGACCCCCATCCAGCCCATCCATCCCTGGTGTGGGCAGGTCTCTGGTGACACCCGACTGCGCAAACCCTTCTCCAAGCAGCTTCATGCAATGAGCAGATGCCTAAAAACCGTCTCCTGGGCAATTCACTTCATTCATCAATTAAATTGTTTGCTGTGAACAGTTTGGCCCCATCCAGCTTCAGGATTTCAGCCTTGTAATTTTGCTGGCAGAGGACAGCAGTGCCATGTCCGTGAAATCTGCCTGCCAACTGCTTCCCCTGCTAAGCATTTTCTAGGCTAACGATCCCAAAAACCTTGCCAGCAGCCTCAGCTCTGTCCCTTTCAGGGCAAGCCACTCATTTAAACGTGAGCACATCTAAATGACTCCATCTGCTAAGTGACGTTAGTAAAGAAAAGATTATAGCAGGAGTTAGTGCTGTGTCCTCAGGTTGTAACCCTGTTATAAAATGGGCTGGAAGAACAAGGGGACTGTGAGGAGCTGAGGCTCAAAACCACCTGGGTGACTGTCAGCTTGATTTATTTTCTTGCTCATTAGATAAATTAGAAAACTGGCAAAAGAAATCATTGCCCACTCTCAGCTGCTTGGTAACCTGCCACATGGCACGAGATGCCGGCTGCAGGGAGATGCAGCTCCTTCCCACCTCCCTGGCCCCTCTCCCCAGGGACACGGGATGGGACTTGGGTCTGCTGGTGCCTCAGTGGTCCTGTCACCCTAAACCACCTCATTGACCCATCTGGCCAATTGCTGGCAACTATTAGAGTTTCACTTTTTTCTAAAACTGTTGATTTTTGAATAGCACCAGTTTCCTAAGTGAAAACAGCGGCCCCAAATATTGCTTTTGAACACTGGCTTTGACCTCAGAACTAAAGCAAAATAACCTGGTTTGTGGCAGTATTTGTCAGCCAGGACCCGCTGCCCTTCAGAGATGTTGTTCAACATTTTGATCTTGTGGCTTGTAACCAGTCTGCCTCCAGCAGCTGCCCCCCTTGCTTATGAACCAGACTAATTTTTGTCTGTCAGAAGGATGAAGCTTAATGGTCAGACTTGCTTTAAATCCCTGGGTAAAATTCACTATCCGGGAGGTCAGACTCCAATTACAGCGCCTTCTAACCTAAAAACTCACTGAAATATTCAGCCTACATAACCAAATGTTAAATTTGGATCATTTAAGCCATCTTCTGTACGTTTAGCTGCATCTGATGCACTTCCATAGTACGAAACGAGGCCACTGTTATACACATTGTATTTACACACGAGGAAAAGCTTCCAGCCAGGATGAGCTATTAAGAGACTGCAATGCATTTCTCAGCCAACGTGGAGGAATCCTCGCTGCAAAAAGATGCCGAAACCAGGGGAAAACCAGGGCAGGGACCTCCTGAGAAGGAGACCTCGGGGGTCCCAGCACCACCCTGCTGGTGCAAGGGTGTAGAGCAATACCTGCCCTGCGGATCATGGTTGGAGCAAATTTCCATGCCCCTTCTTCTGCCTGTGGGATTTCTGCGCTGCCCGCACAGGATCCTTGTCACCCTGTCTCCGGCAAGTGCTTGGACATGCGTGTCCCTGTGGGTCAGCCTCCTGCCAGGTGTGCTCCCACGTGTACAAATGCTGCTGGGAGGCACAGGGCGGAAAGACGGGGCTAATTCCTTCCTGTCATATGCAAGGAATCGGCTTATGGCCCGGAGCTCCGATTACTCTTATCTTAGCCTGCATGATGCTAGCCACATCCTGAAATTACCCAGCTTTTTTCAAAATCCAGGGGATGGTTTGGACTCACCTGACCAACATGAACAAATTCCAGCCCCTCTTTCAACCCCAGTAGGTTTGTAGGGCTGCAAGCTAGCGCAGACCCAAGGCTGAACTTGGGGGAAGAGGTATATGAACCCCCAAATGCACCCTATGGGAAGTGCCTGGGTGTGATGCCCAGTCCACCTGCAGGACCCGATGGAGTCTGGTGTGGAGCAGCACCAACAGCCCCTTCCCAGCCGCTGCACCGGAGCTGATTGCTCAGGCAGACTCACCTGCTGGGATCCTGGCAGCTAACGTGCCTCTGAAATGGCCAGCAAGGGATAGATGCTGTCAAGCAAAACATGGAGTGAAATGTTTGGCTGCTGGGATTAAACAGCGAATCCCACCTGTCTGCTGTGTGAGACACGACACGGCACCACACGCGGCACCACACGCTCCTACCCGGCACCGCTCCTCATTTCCCGTCACTGCCGGCCAAGCCCACCCCGCCTGGAAATTAGAGCGGGGGAATCAAAGTCCTTCTCCACCCGCTCCTGCTGTGCCTCTCAGCCATTGACATTACCACTGAACAGGCTGTCAGTAGCTTTGAATGGATTTTAATAACCCCCTTGCGAGCCTGAATTACCCGCACAGCGTGAGGTCCGGTGTGAGTTTGGAAACCTGGCAATGAGCAGTGTATCAGGGGCCAGACCAGCTCCACAGGCTGTGGACACAGGGCCAGACCACCTCTACAGGCTGTGGACCTGGGGCCAGACCCACTTGAGGGACTGTGGTGGCTTCTGCCGATGCAGCCCCTGGCACAGCAACCTGGCAGCTGCCTGGTCGCCGGAGAGCTGCTGCTGCTCTGGCACCTGCTGCCCACAAGTGTCTTGTAAGGCCCTGGTGAGCTTCCCAACACTGAGGATGCTGGTCCAGGTGGCCACCTCCATGGGACATTTTCACCTCTGGGGCAAAGTACTGGCAATAGGTGGTGGGAACCCCCCCGTGCCATCAATGAGAGCAGCCCCAGCCCCTACCAGCACGTGGCATAAAAATAGCAGCCTTGGTTTAGCAGACTCTGTGGATGGAATGCTAAATGAGATCATGCCTGGCCCAGCTGAGAGTTTGGACTAGTGTATGAAAATCTAGCAAGAAGATTAAAAGGTGTCCCCAGGCAGAAGAGGGTATTTATTTCTTTGTGGCTGAGATGCACATGGCGTGGGAGTCACAGGGACGGTGACCTCCCCTGAGCACCTGCACGTGGGCAGCGCCGTGTCCCCACAGGGGCTGATCCTGAGGACAAGGCACTGACCAGAAAAGCTCCTTCTGAGATGCAGGTGGACACATCCAATCTCCCCTCCTGCACTGGGAAAGGGCTTCCCACCCAGGATCTTCACTGCCAGCCCTGCAGCTCCTCTGAAAAGGCAAAACCCCTCATTTTCCTCTTCTTTTACAAGAGGGAAAGCTAAAAGAGGTGGTCAGGTGGTTCTCACTTGTCTGGAAGATGAAGGCCCTGGAAACACGCTCTGAAGTTGCTTTTCCTCAATTAAAGCTCCCAAAATCTGAGCAAGTGATGCAGTCTCTTTGGCTGGTCACAATTTGGGTGGAGAGTGATGATTTCTAACTGCCATTGAAATCCATACGTATTTCCAGTATGGAAGCAGGAACATCCACAGGGATATGGACAGCAGATCCCAGCTAGGGTGGGCCAGCAACTTCTCCAAGTCAGTCTCTATAGGGACTGTGAAATCATCAAGCACTTGAAAGAACTGAGGACTGAAAACAACCCCTGAAAAAAAATCTGTGATAATGATTGAGTTATATTTAAGAGGCTCCCTCGTACTAAGTAAATGCAAATAGTTTACACGAAAAATATTTCCCATTAAGATCATTTCTATATAAAATGCTAACAGATTGAGATTATGACTGTAATGATTATTTTTATTGCTGGTTTGCATTTAAATGGCATGAATTTCCCCCTACTGTTCTCTCTTTGGGTTAAATCAATAAAACCTATTAAGAAGGTTCATCTTCCCCTAAGATTCCTCCCTCTCTTCTTTCTGTCTCATCTCCACTGGTGCCCTTTTTATCCACCCACAACTAGAGCCTTTTCAGAGCTGCTTCCATGATATTGGTGCCGAGGATTTGAAAATCCCCTTTGGCAGAGCAGAGTGAATCTGGTCTTTCCTGAGATGGGGGACTACAGAGGAACTCAAGTGTTTTCCCTTCCCTCAGCTCGGGCCATATTGCAAGGAGATGAAGTTAAAGTCATCTCTTTGCTCCTCTTAGCCTTTCCCCTCTTGTTTTAACATAGAAGCTATAGCTGTCTGTATTCCTTTGCCTCCTCGCTGTGGATGCTCTTGTTGTGCTCCTTCAAACACCGGCTGTGGCTCACTGAGGAGGTGCTGGATTTCTGTTTGGAGAGGAATTATCCTGGTATATACACAGCGAAAACCATTAAGATGCTGACCTTTAAATTGGGCTTCTTCCTGCTCAAGTAGAGAGGAGGTGGGTTGAGTGCCCAAATCTTATTCATTTTAATGACAAATCCCTCACACAGAGGCTTTGAAATGCTCGGCGTTAATGCAATTCGCCTCCCTCAGCTGCAGCTCAGCTTTGCTGTGCAGGGGATGTCTCTGCTTCCCTTTCACAGTGACAGACCCTATAGATTTGCTCCATAACTACTGTGCCCAGCTACCATTGTGTATAGATTCTTGAGCTTAGGACAGTGCTAGTGCAGGGATCTGCATGCTCCTTAATCAGTAGCACTGACCTTTTTTTCCTCCATTACTCTCAGCATCACTTCTTTTTTCCTAGCTTAATTTGCATAGGTCTCATGTTATCCGTGTTTTTGCTTTGTCCCTGTTATCCCATTACCCTGGATAATCAAAGCTGGCTGTAATGGAAACAGCAGAAACAATTTGCTTACCCTTCTATTACAAGATATTCCCTCTACTAAGTCTGAGAATACCTGCAGTTCTATGGTAATGCTAATTAACTGTGCATACATATAGAAAGTAAAGCAAATGGCACCAGGATCCTTTGGGATGGCGGGGATTAAAGAAAGATAAGATATTATTCTCCTCTTTCTCTGTGCTTCAGTGTCCCTACCCTCAATGGAAACTGCTTTGCACTTATAGAATAAAATGCAATACATGGTGGGGGGAGTCACTGACTCTGCAGAGAGATGGAGCTGGAAGGAGCAGAGTTCTGTGCTAGTAAACCCACTATGAAAGTAATGATCCTCCCTTGTGTCTTGCTTCTTGTCTATTCCCAGAGTGGGGTGGGGTCTTTTTCCCAGTGCAGGTCCCCATACCTCGGAGCCCAGTGCTGCAGAGCAGGGCTGTATGTGGGCCCTGATTCCTCGGGACCACAGCTGTCCCACAGAGCACAACTCCAGCATCATATGGGTGGAAAACCTTCTGTCCAGCCTCAAGGACTTGTTGGAATAGTGGTTATAAATGTGAATGCCTGTTGCAGTGCAGAGTACCTGCTGTTGGAAGTGGCTGTTGTGTCCATCAGAATGCTCACATATCCTTCCCGCATCTTGGGTGGCTGAGGCAGCAGTAGATTTAGAGCAGGTGAAAGGCCTGGGGGAAATAATGGTAATGAAAAGAAGCAAAATTGTTGGGAGAGAGGAGACTCAGCCATCCCTCTTCATTTTGCACTGCATAGTGCCTTGGGCTCCAGCTCATCTCTGTCCATACGTGGAGATCCGTGGGGCAGTTTCCCACCATTAGTGTGCAACAGCCTCTAGAAGTCTCTCATGAGTTTCAGCTAAACAGTGACTTACACAGTCAGACATGCGTGGAGGACTGTCAGAGCTCTCCATGCAGGAGGAATCCCACTTGAGTCCACCCACCAGCTCCTTGCTGAGTTCCCCAGCTCCTCTGCCAGCATCATGGACAAACACCTTCATTGCACCCCAATGGAGCATCTTGGAGACTGGCCCTGGAGCCACAAGCACTGACACAGTGTCTCTGGATATGGAGTCTGTGCCACTGCCACCCCACTGGGATGAAAGCTCCAGGAGGCTGGTTAGACAGCTCTAGCACTGCCCCCACCCCTGAAATTGTGAGGAAGCTGTTATTTATCTGTGCTCTGATAATCACAGTACCTTTGATGCAATACTCATGTTTGGGATTTTACCACATCTCTCATCCTCCAGGTCTGTCAAGGAACTTTACACAGCCATGACTCAGAGAGAGGCGTCAGTGGAGAGAGTCTGTAGATACAGCCAGCAGCTGTCATGTGGAGGGTATTAATAATATATATGCAGGTATATATGCATGACCTCCCTTCCCGAATGGTGTCCGCTCCTTTAAAAGTTCCTTGTACCATGCCATGGCTCTGGCCATGCCAGAGGGCTGGGATTGCACAGGCATCACAGACATCTGTCCGAGGTATATTGGGATGGGCAGTAAAAGGGATGATGGGGGTGGGGGCTCGGTGCTGCATGTCTCTCCTTGTCTGCTTGGAGCAATGTAATAACTCCTTCCTTGTCACTGAAGCCTTCAGTGCTTGTTGCTCACCATCACCCTGTGTGGGGTGTTAAGACTGTAGGCTCCAAAGTGCCTCACTCTGCTCACAAACCGATGATATTTAAGATGCTTTGAAGCTGTGCCCATGGTATTCATCATTTAAAGCAACCCAGATGCAGGTTGTTGGTACAAAGGGGTTTTAAGGTGCTTGGGTGAAAGCCAGAGAGTTTTTCAGGAGCAGTCAGGACCCAACTGGCTGCTCACCCAGGGGCTGAACAGAGCCATGCTGTGCCTTGCAGGTGCATTATCCCAGCAGAGAGCTCAGTCCTGAAATACCTGAACCTCAGCAGAAGTGGGGGGACTCAGATTTGAGTGCTGGCTGAAGTCAGCCCCTAAAAAAAGCCCTTTGTCTCGTTGCCAGTCATCTGAGACATTTTGGTTCTGATCAGGCAGCACAAGCTCTAATTGTAGGAGTGGGCTTAAAAATGAAAATATGAGTTTGATGTGTAGGAAGGAATGCTTGGGACAGTGTATCACTATGATCAGATGGGAATTTCTTGTTGATTTTACATAGCTGAGTCAAAGGTAAACTTCCTATTAACTTCCCTGAGAGAGTCTATAATGATTTGACCCTTAAAATTAAAGATCTGGAGCTACCAATGCCAGCACAGCCTCCACCAGTGGAGTTCAAGCAGCACGCTGAAATAGCCAGCAGCTTTCAACAGCAATTGCACTCAGAGCTGTTCTGTCTCCTCAACTCCTGACATCATTTGGGAAAAAAAAGGCAAAGGTTGAATTCACAAGTTTTGTTTCTCTGCAGTTCAAAGGATACGAGAGCCTGGATTTTAATTGGTACTGAGTTCTCCCAACTGGTACCCAGAACAGTCCTGAGACTGACACCCAGCCAGACAGGAGGGGGGAGGCTGTTTGAAGTACTGGGTGCCTGCCACCCATCTGAAGGTACTCAGAAGTCTCCTTGCCAGATCTGGGGGCAGAGGAGCTTTGCTTCATTTCCGATCATTAATGCATTGGTTTATTCTCTGGTTTCTTTCCACTGATTTTCTCTGTGCACAGTCCAGGGGGAGACACATGTTGAGTGGTTTGTGCTGGAGATAGCAGAGATAATGAAGCTGTTTTTTACCCTTCCCATTTCCTGACAGTGCAGCTCTGACAGGTCCCGTGTCTGTGCCCAGTGCCAGGGTTGGAGCCTGCAGAAGGCAAATGCTCTGCAAGCATGGACTGCATGTCCCTACAGAGAGAAGCAGGAGTAACTCAGGCTGTGGGTACCCTCACCTTAACTCCAACACCTTGGCCAAGTGGAATTCATCAATGCTGACATACAGACCTGCTCCAGTCTGTGGAGTGCAGGAGCTGGGACTGAGGGGGTGTCAGTCAGCCAGCACAGTCCCAACCCCTCTGACAAGAGACAGAGTGTCTGTGGCACTGTGCAGTGAAGCACAGACTTATTTCAAGCACAGGTGGGATGGGGAGCAGAGTGACCCGCTTCAATAGGCACTGTCATCTTCCACCTCAACAGGGCTTGGGGCTTGAAAATCCCTTCTTGTTTGAGATCTAACAACAGTGTCTTTCTCAGCTCCCTTCTCATCTGCCCTGGAGCAGGAAGGCTCTGTGGCTTCTACAGGTTCTCTGAGCAACAACTCCAGCTAATGATTTCCTTAGTGCTTAGAATGGGGTCCCACCTGCTCCTCTCTGCAGGTTCAGCATCACTCACTCCTTTCAGGTTGCCTGCTTTTCTTGACCTCACCTCTCCTTCCTGAGCTGGCTCATGGCTTTGCATCCTGCAGGCTTCCTCGCCCCTCTGTCTTTCCTGCTTATTTGTGATTTGACCTCAGGAAAACACCATTACACATGCCCTCTGCTCTGTGCTCATTGTGCTCCATACAGATACCTGCTTTGCCCCAGGCACCATTATCATTTCCACTATCACAATCTCTGTAAGTCCTGTACAAGACAAAAACCTCAGCAAAGCACTGTCAGCCTGGCCTAAGCCAAGCTGTAGCTGTCAGTCCCAAAAGCCCAGTGGGGTGGGTATAGTTATTGCTAGAAAGCTTTATATTTACCATGGCCTTTCTGACATTACAGTAAATGCATTTCAGAGCCCAAGAAGTGTAAAAATAAACTGCAAGGAAATCAAGACAGCTAATTAGCCAAAGGTTACTGCTGGGCTCTGTGACTGTCAGCCCTTTTGAAGTTCTCCTTTACACAGGCAGATGTGTGTGCAGTGCTGCTGCTCCTTTGAATAAATGTCTTGGTTTCCAGAGTGGCTTCATGGCTGGATATGACTAAACACATGTGAGGCCTGTCACAGCAAGCCTGAGCAGGATGCTCATGTCCTTTAACCCTGCACTTCTCTTGTGCTGAAGAGCATCACATCTTGTGGAGCAGCTGATCAGTGTTGTGCTGCCTCCTAGCCCCTCGAGCTGGAGTGAGCTGGGAGGTGAGGAGAGGCCAGGGAGCTGCCTGTCTGCACATGGAGATGCTCCTTTCCCTCTGGTGTCTCTGCCCTCTGCACATGGTCACAGATTGCTGGTTGGCTGGCTGGGCTGGGCTGAGGGTTGCACAGTTATCCCATGTTTGGATGGTGCCACTGGGGTGCAGCTCTGTGGGGATGAGAAGCCTGGGGACTGCTGGAGCACATCCCCCAGCATATCATGGTCTCACCCCATCACTGCAGAATGTCCATCATTCTGCATTATCCAATGTTTTTTGAGGATGAGCATCTTTGTGGAGCTGGAGGTAAACCAGATATCACAAGAGGAAGGGGAGGGGGGGTCCAAGCTGAGCTGAGGGAAGGGTCCAATTGCCATGCCAGGAGAAGCTAAGCTGGTCATGACAGTGGCCTAGGTGGACTTGGGTACTGGGTCCAGAGGGGTCTTTTGTTTTTATTTGGGGAGGAGTGCCCTGGAGCATTGAAGGATCCCTTGGACTTTAGGCCATGTCCTTTCAGCCCAGCCATGCCTCAGCCCCAGGTTGTGTGAGCTTTCTCTCCCTGTGCACCAAACTGCTCCACACAGGGATCAGTGAGAGTTTGGGCACAGTGACCTTACAGGAACCACCAGCACCATCTATGCTGCCCTCTCCCTTTTCCTCTCAGGTTTTCCTCCTTCCCTTGTTCTGCTTTTTGTGGGCTCCATTTCGCCTTGGGAAACCCTTTTGCAGCTCCCTCTTCCCTCTCTGCCAGTTTCTCCTCTTTCTTCCTGCTGTTTCATTCCTGCTTGCAGCTTGTGCAGAGTGTCATGTGCTTGGTTAACATCGCTCCTCCTGGAACGTTAATTTGCTGCTTGTTTCCTTACAGACTTTACACCACAAGTTGGGGCTTTGTGTGCATGTGTGTGTGTGATTCAATTAAACAAAACACAATAAAATCAGGGAAAATAGAGAGAGACAGACAGACAGTGATTCCCTGCTCTCTGAGCTCAGCCCCAGTGTGGCTTTCTGATGTTGCCACATGGATTTGCTTGTAGCAGCCCTCTGGATCTCATGCTTGGGTTTTACATCCCTCTGCTGGGACTCTGGGACAGCAGCTGCTTCTGCTCTGCTGTCAGGACCTGGGGCTGCTCCATCAGATGAGGTGAACCTCAAAGGAGTTTGCTGTTCATTTTAAATAAGCCCTGAAATGCTGAGGCGTCTCCAGATGCTTGGCCTCCTCCATCCCTCCTTTTACTCTCTACAGCTCAGTCCCAGCAGCCCTCAACATCCTCCAAGCCTCCCCCTTCCCACCTTCAAGCCAGCAACTTCCCTACTTCCCAGCAACTTCCCTGTCCTGCCCTACCCATGACCCTTGTCACCCTCGTGGGTAGCAGATTCCCCCTGTGCTAAGATTAAGCTTTCTCCCAAATCACACATTCCCCTTGTAGTGCAACCTGAACAGCAGCTGCTCTGTGGTGGGCTTTCTTTCCTTGCCTGGCTGGTGGGCCTTCCCTTCCACTGCTCTGTGCCTCTCTCTGTCCTGCCCTTCCCTCCCTTGCTGCCTTCCTGCATTGTTTTCTTTCCCCTTTCCCCCTCTAATCCATTCATGCTGTGGATGTGTTCTTTCATAGCATTCTTTGCTCCCAGTCATCTCCCTGGCGGGTTTCTCGCCTCTCCCAGTGCACGCGGGCGTGGGTGTCTCGCTCTCCTGGAGAGCCAGTTCCTGCTCCCTCGTCCTCGGCTGGCTCCCTGGCTCTGCAAATTTATTCTGTGAATCCAGCCTCTCTCCCCGGGTGAGCCGCTGGCTGTAAATCTTGACGGCTAAAGTGGGTCAGCGCGAGTGGAAGGAGGTGGTCCCGGGAAGGGCAGAGGGAGAGCAGGCATGAGAGGCCACTGCTGCCAGATTAACAGGGCGGGTGGGAGAGGAGCAAGAGATGTTCTTAAAAAAATTAAGATTTCAAGGGTTTTAAAATGCACATGAAATGTGATTAACGAAATCCTGGCACTCAATACCCTCTCCTTAAGAAAAAACGCTGACAGCAGAAGCGACCTCACCCCTTTCTGATAGCAGCCCCTGCCACACAGAGCCTTCCCTGGGATGGGAAAGGTCCCACCTCTGGGAGGGGCCTTTTGCTGCTGAAAGAGACATACTCCAAGCAGGGCAGACTCTGATCAATGTATTAGGGCTTGTGCCCATTGAGCAGGGCAATTGCCTCTTGCCCAGATGCCCACCAGCCACCCTCAGGTGGGGCTCCAGAAATGCTGTAGGGAGACGCTCCACGCTTTGAGCCTCTGCCCTCTGTCCCTTCTGCATAACCTCAGAGCTCCTTCTTTCACATTTGGAGGTCTCCTTCTAGTACCAAGGGGCTATCCTTATTTTTGACCTATCCAATGCTTAATGAAACAGCAAGAAGAGGTGGCACTCCTCATCCTCTGGGTCAAGGCAATTGTGGTGGCTGTGAGATGACACTGTCCCTGACTCCTGTCTCTGGTGTCTGCATGTCCAGCAGAGGCAGGGTGGATATAATAGCATACCCCACCTTCATTTTGGCTCCTGGCTTTCACAGGCTGAGGTTGTCCTGTCACTTAGTCTGTGTGGACCTTCTTGCAGAGCAGAGTCAAAAGATAGGGCCAACTTTCCTGGCGTGCAACAAGACAAGGAGCTGCCTTGTGGAGCAGAGAACCCAGGGCTCATCTACCTTCCTCCTAAGCTTGACCAATGCCTCTACATATGGACCTGTGGTTTCCACACTTTTGCCCTCATGGACCACACGCATCCACAGCACAGGAACAATTTTTAGCTGACAACGGTTCTGCAGAATTTCCTGTGCATGCAGCCAATGCACCTGGAGCCATTCCCAGATGTCTCTGCTCATTAATGCCCCCTTAGCAATTTTCTGAGGACCAGCATCCATCTCCAGCATTAAAAACAGTCCCTTCCTCTTTGATTTATGGATATTAATCCATGCCAGCAGGCAAGAGGCATGACATGTCTACATAATATATTCATTATTAAATTGTTTTTGTTCCTTTCCTTTCTCCTCCATCTCCAAGGCTGCACCTTTCTTATTTCTCCATAACATTTGAACCTTTGTGCTGCCCTCAGAAAGACAACTTCCAACATGAAGCAGTCGGCATCACTTGGTAGGTCAGCCTTACAAGTCTGTGCTTCCTCATCAGTGGCCACACCAGAGTCCAGCAGAGAGAACACCCTCTTAGCCTCATCTCCAAGGGCAGGGCTGCTCCAGAGCTCTGCTCAGAGTAACTGATGCTGTGGCCAGGGCTGTGGGATGTCAGTCCCACATCACTTGTGCTGATCATTGCACAGGACAGGCCAACTGCATGAGCCCGCTGGCAGCTGTGCCTGAAACAGTGCCCAGGCAGGGATCCAGCAAGTGTGAGTTTCTTCTGCAGCCATCCAGATGCTGGCTCCAAATCAGTAATGGCTAATGCTGTCCAGGCCTCTGATGCAGGGACTGAAACCCAGATAAAAGAATGTTCCCTCCACCGGCTCCAGTCCTCCAGCTGCTCAAGCCACACTCCTGGCTCTGGGTTGGCAGCCACCTTCTCAGCTCACTGATGACTTTTGTGGCACCGTGCTGTTCCCAAAGTACATGACAGATCAGATTTAGCAGCCAGCACTTGGCTTCTAGTGATCTCACTGTACTGTGGCCTGGGAAGAGAGGAAAGAAAGATCTCAGGACCTTGGCATGGGGCTGCTTTAATTTTCCTTTCGTATGTCTGTGCTGTATGAGAATTCAGCCTGCTCTGGACCCTCTGGACAGCCTGGATGCCTGGTGGCAATGTTCTTCATCCTGCTGAGGTACATCCTGCTCCCCCATGGCAATTTCTGCAGACCCACCTCCTTCCTCCAGTCACTTGTTCTGGTCAAGGAGTGGAGGGCAGGCAGTTTTGGGGATCCCATCCTTCTACTTCCAGGTCCCTCAGCACATGCCTTGCACATCTCTGGACCTTGCTATCAGGAGTGGGACAGCTGTCATGGGAAAGTGAGGTAGTTATCTCAGTTATCCCCCTTGATAATCCAAATCCAAGAAGTCCCTGCAGCTCCTACACCTGTCCACCCATCTGCCCTGGATCATACTTTCACCTCTCAGCAGTACCTTCACAGGGACAAGTGACAGGTGACCTTTACAGGACACTGCACTGGTGTGCTCTGTGCACATTGGGTCCTGTCTGGAAGTTGTGCTTTTTTCTGTTCCTTAATAGTAATGGAAAGACAGGCTTACCTGAATGGATGTGCCCCTTCTAACACAGCCTGTCCCATCCTTGCTTTTTATCTCCACCCAGGCATATCCAGGTTTCTTCACCCAGGTTTCTCCAGACCTCCTGTCACTCTGCCATAAAACAGCAGTTAGAGGAAAAGAATGCAACTCGAAACTGATGGTATCTCTCTTTGCAGCCTGGCTTAGCTGAGCCTGCCCCGAATTTCCTCCCTCTCTCCTGCCCACAGCCAAAGAGATTGTCCCCCCTTGGTACTGCCCACACATCCCTGCAGCGCCTCCATCTCCCACTGCTCCCAGGAACAGCAGTGAGGGGAAGCAGCAGGACATTAGCAACTTCAGGAGCTCAAGAGCAGCTTGAAAAATATTTGTGTTCTTTTGGTAAATACGAATTTGTCCCAGTGGTAATAAGGCTGTTTTTGTTCAGCAGGCTCTTAGCAGTGATTATTGTTGTTTTTCAATTTAAAAACCAGACGGTCTATTTATAATGTATAGTATGTGGACTGAGATTTTTTTTCTTCTCTTTAACCCAGCCTTTAAAACATGCTCTCATTTCCACTACTGCAATGCAAGGAAGCAGAGGGTTATCTGCCACCTGCAGACCCCATGAGCTGAGTGAGAAGTAAAACATAGTTAATGGAGCAAGGCTGCAGTGATGCTTTGGGGAACTGGTGAAAGATGCCAGGTGGGAAAGGTCTGGGGATGTAGCTGGGAAGTGCTTTTGGGAGTGTTGGAAGGGCTCTGGACAGGTGCAGAGTAGTTGGACTATCTATGGCCACACTGCTGTCCATTTTTTTCTCTCTTGTTCAAAGCAGGGGTTGATCAGAGCTGACATCAGCACCATCCGCAGCACTGTCAGCGCAGAGACCAGGAGAAAAGCCAGACTCCAGTCTTTGGCACAGGCTCCAAGTTGGCAAAGACCCCTGAGAAGTAGCTGATGCCCATGGGTGCAAGCTGATGTTGAGAAGGACAGTGGTCCCAGGAGTGCATTAAGGGACCAACAGAACATTGACGTGGGTTCTGGCCTGGGCTGACAAGCTCTTGCATGCACTGTATGAACATCTCTACATGTTTTGGGCATTGGCCTGGTGTTGGGCTGGCATGGCCCCTTCCAGTCTAACAGCACGCCAGCCCTACATGCTGGCCAGCTGCAGGGCTTGCTTTGAATTGCCAGTGCCAGACATTAGGAGGCATTGGACACTGAGCACAGAAATGTTGTAAGACAGCTTGTTGTGGCAGCCTTGAAGGCGAAGTTTTGGGTGCTGTTGAATGCTCCCATACAGGATGTGGACTGCTTTGGCACCTGGGTGCAGTGCTCTCTGTGCACAGTCCAGCATCACCACCAGGACTGAACAGGAGAGAAAATTCTCACTTGCATGTGAATGAGTCCATGTTGGCCAACCTGCAGCTCACCTGTTGACCTAAGAAGCTTCTTGTGGCAGACTTTGCTGTAGACAGGTGCTCTGAAGGCCAGGCTACCTTGAGTTTGCAGCCAAGCTGGAGGCCATGACTCTGCTGCCTCTGCCATGCTGAGGCTGCTGTTTGTTCCCCTTCTTGCTGCAGCTTATCTGACAGTGTTCCTGTCTCCATTTCCCCACACAGCCCCTTCTACTGCCACCGTTTAGTTATTTTCTTAATTAAATATAGATTATGGCTTTGGGAATAAGGGATTATTACTTATTCATAAGCTACTTAGATTTTAAAGTGTGTGCAGAGTAGGGCTTATCACACGTCTGTCTCTGCATCATTACCAAGGCAAGGGCCAAGGTGAGCTCCTAAGGCTGTCAAGGCTTTACCCAAACCTCTCTTCTCTTCTCTCCTCACAACCTCCACACCTGAAGGAGCTCTCCCATCTCTTCCTTGCCGTCCCTTTTCCAGTTGAGGCTTGCCAGCCTTTTCCCAAGGAAACCATTTTCACTGCCCCCTCCCAAGCTATTCCAGCCCCTCCATCACACCTCTGCTTTCCCCTCTTGTCAGGTTTGTTTGCAGCTCTCTCTGGATGCTTTCTCCAGCCCTCCTGCTGTGCCAGCAGCTGAAGCTCAGCTGTTTCACCTGCCCCCTGCCCCTCCACAGAAAAAAAGGGGACTTATCAGGAAGCAACTCTGCAGGAGGTGCTTTTGCACCCCTCCTAAGAGGCAAAGGAGGAGGCAGGGGGAGGTGCTGTTGGCAATCTTGTGGAAGAAGCAGAGGGAGGTGAGTGTGATAGGAAGGTGGATGCTGTTATAGATCTATAATGTTTGTCCAAAGCCTTGTGCCTCTTCACAGTGTGCCCAAGCAGAAGGGTTGGGAGTTGTTCCTTCCACCCTAGAACAAGCAGCAGCTTCCCAAGATTCTTTTTCTGCCCTAAACAGTGGAGCAGTCCAACCTCTGGGTAATAATAACAACAATAACAGTAAAACCATCTCACCTGGTTTGTGCACACCAGGGTGGATTTCTGCCCATCTTACTCCAGTTTCTGCTGTCCCCAAATAGTGCCATTAATGCCTGATGCTGCAGGGCTTCTCCTGGTCTGCTGGCAAGCCCCCAGGTGGGAACAGGGCAGCTCATCACATGCTGACCTGAAAGGAAAGAGGGGACCATTAAATCCCAGTCCTCATCTCCCCTCCATCCCCCTGCTCCAGGGCTGTCCCCAGGGCTGCAGCAGGGTCCCAGCATCTCTCAGCAAGTATCCCTGCTCTCACCCTCGGGGAACCATTAGCATTCCATCTTCGTTGCTCCTTCTCCTTCTGTGGTTTCTGCTCCTTGCCTGGCTGAGGTGGCAGCATGAGGCTGTTTCTGTGTGAGCCAGCCTGTCACTTCCACCCTCCACTGTCCCCATGCCTCCCATGTAGTTTTTTCCGACTATTTTAAGGACTAATGCAAAGCCCTGGCTTGATAGCCCTGAGGTCTAAAGACCTTTTGTCAACAGAGCAGATACAAGACAAGCTGCTGCAAGATTCCTCGGAGCAAAATGATCTTGATAAATTGGAGAAATGGCCTGAAATCAATACACTGAAATTCAATAAAGTCAAGTGCAAAGTGTTGCACTTAAGGAAGGCGATATCAAAATCGCAGATATAAGATGGGGGAGGACTGGTAAGCCAGCAGGAGAGTGGCCAAGGCTTGAGTGGTGGAGTAGCTTTCAAACTGAGCAGCAAACCTGGTGCTTTGGGAAGGGAGAGCAAAGGCACAACTTGCCCACAGATGTATTAATAGTTTCAGATGGAAGACAGCAAAGTAATTTATTTGGCTCTATTTAGTGCTAGTGAGGCATCAGCTGGAGACATATATCTCCAGGTTTTGGCATCAAAACTCTGAGAGAGATTCAGACAAATGGAGTGAGTTCACAGAGTTTGGAAAACATGCCCCAGAAAGATGGACTGAGGGAGATGGTTTGTGCTCCAGGACAGAAACAACTGAAGGTGGGAGGATGTATAACATTCATCAGTGTGGAAAAGAGCAGTTATAAAAATGATGGTGATCAATTTGTCAAGGGTTGGACAAGCTGTAATAGGCTTAAGCTGCAGCCAAGAGGTCTTGGGTTAGATGCTCAGGAAAAGCTTCCTAAGGACAAGGTTGGCTGAAAGCCTGTGCAGGCTGTAAAGGGGGTGTGTGGGAGCCCTGTCCTTGGGAGAGCTTCAACAACCAACTGAAGAAGTATCTGCATGGAGGTCACCTCCATAACAGGGATGAAGTTTCACCCCAAGCAGGATTAGCCCTGTCCTTGGGATTACCAGGTGGAGACAAGCAATTTGCTTTCTCATCTCATGCTCTTACCAGCCATACCAGGGCACCTAGGTATATTTAAACACACATTAAATTTATCCACTTCTCTGTTTGGCTTACACCACAGAGTGGAAAAGCAAATAAAAGAAACCAGAGAACGAAATGGTCAAGGCACATATCTCTAAGGATGCTTTGCTTGTCTGGACCAGCCACATATCCCCATGGCCTCAGCCCCACTGAGGTGGGGTTTTTGGTAATTTGGTGGCTAGCTGCAACTCTCCTCCAGATCAATCCCTCTCAATTGCCTTTTTTGATCATAATTAATGTTTGCTGTGTAATTACATTGATTTTTAATGTACTCTGAGAGACGAGGGGAATTCATAGCCTGAACGTGTGAGTGAGGGAAGGGGCGGGACGTTGACGCTCGCTGTGCTGAAGGGGAGAGTGGCGAGGGCTGCACCGAGGATGTGCAAGGAGGGGATCTGCTCAAATACCCCGTGTTACACAGGGGTGTTACCGAGCTGCAGTGACAAAGGGCAGGACACGGAAATGTTTGCACTGCTGCTTCTTTATTCCCCATCCAAACCTCTCAGCCGGCCCCTGCTTGCTACCTGCCAGCCCTGGTTGTCTGCAGCCCCAGCAGCCCTGTTTCCATTACCGAGCTCAGCAGGGAACAGGGTTTTATTTATTTACTAAGTCACAGTGGGAAGAGGGATTTCAGGGCAGCCTGAGCTTCCCAGAGCTGTGAGTAGTGGATAAAACCTCCTCCAGCTTTGTACAGGGAGGCTCCTGCAACGAAGAAACCTCAGCCTGTGGACAGCCGAAACTGTCCCCCCACTACTCCTTGCTCACTCATGCTACCAGCAGCCTTGTCATGAGCTTGTAGAAACGTAAGAGGCACCTGTAAGCCTCCCAGGCTGCTCTGTGCTTTCGGAACAGCCTAACTGTTACAGCCAGCACCTGCACAGCAAGCCCTGGGAGATGCTGCAAGGAGGCAACTTTCGGTAGGAGCTGCCTCAGCACTCAGGGCTGTCAAAGCCATGAGGATTTGAGTGCCAAATGAGCCACTGAGCATTGGCTTAAGGATCCCCTTACTCATGGTAAAAACTACCTGGGGGGTGCTGGCCTCCAGACCTTAAGATTAAGGAGAAGGATTCTGGGCTTTCAGCCATCCGGGGGTGTTGATGCCTTCTGGGTTTTGGTTTTTTTTGCTGTGTCCACAGCTGGCAATGCCAGGGCTGTGGCAGCTCCCCATGCCTCATGCCACAGCACCAGTGGTGACATCTCTCAGCCTGCATCTGGGATGCTGCAAATGTGCAAATGTTTGTTAGAGCAGGGATGGGCAGGGCAGGTCCCCACAGCAGCTGTGTAAATGGCAGAAGGGCAGTTTGTATTCTTGCTGCCAACAGCCCCCTTGGGCTCAGCAAATACCAGAGCAGTAAGTCACTGTGGTGGCACGTGCTGCTGTAAAGAGCTGCTGTAAGAAGAGGACGAGCCTTGCCTGTGCCCCCATCATGGAGCAGGCAGCTCCTGGGCTAGAGCTGGAGGCAGCCACAGAGTGGGTGCCCAGCAAGGACTGGGGTGCAAACACTGCCCACAGTGCTGATGGAAAGGCCAAATCCCCTTTGACACCTCCTCTTGCCGTAAGGTCAGAGTTGAGTTGGCAGCCCAGCTCTCCATGTGAGTGCCGGCAGCATTTCTTCAGGTGAACCATTGCAAACTCATCACCTGCTCATCTCTGAGCCTTCCCCTTGTTTGAAGGGATGTCTCTCATATTTTTTTCATGACATCTTGTTTTCCGTTGCCTGTTAATTACGTGCCCTCCAAGCATCATTCTTGCCTGAGCTGCTCAGAGGAGGCCACATGGCACCGGCTCAGCATTGCCCAGATGAGAACGCTGTGACAATCGCTGCTGAAAAGCAGCCTTGTAGCGCACAGGTGTTGTTAAACAGCCACAGATGTTATACATTTTTTTCAACTAAAACCCCATAAATTAAAAAAAAAAAAACAACAACCAAACCAAAATGAGGCAAGGGCTTTGCTCAGCAGAGGCAAAGGAGCAAGTTGTCAGTGGCATTGTGCTGGGCACAGTCACCTCTCCGGGCAAAGGATGCTCAGCTGGTCACACAGTGCAGCAGCCAAACATCTATGGGGACCTTGTGTTGCAGCAGAGGTGAGAGGAACGTTTGATTTCTGTGTTGGCAAGGGGCTGTCAGCCCTGCTGCTCCCCCCTTGTCCCAGTTGGCATTATGGAGAGGTAGGACCAGTGCTGGAGCTGCAGCTGTTGATGGCCACCTCGTTGGGTGGATGTTGCAGGAATTGGGAGTTAGCCCTTTAAGTAGGCTGCAAGCCCATCAATACAACAAAAGTTTTGTCTTTGGGGTTTGACAGCCGTGGTGCATGGAGGTGGCTCTCCCTTTTGTGTTGCGTGCGTGCCCTAAATGCAATTATTTGGCTCCTACCATGTCTGATATTATTATTGTTCTTGCTATCTTTGGTACTTTTATGGCCCCATCACCATAGTAACTGAGCATCTCAAAACCCTGTGAGGAGGGAATAATATTATTCCCGTTGTAGAGTTGAGGGGCAAGCACAACAGTAAGGCATAGAGCTGGGGAGGACTTGGGTCCATCCATGGCCAGGGACTTGGGTATTATACTCCTGCTACTTCAAATTTTAAGCAGTCACACTAACTTTTCCTAGTCAGCCCCTGGCCACATTTCCATCCCACTTCTCTTCCTCCTTCTGTGAGTTAGTCTGATAACAGCCTCCACCCGGAGCTGCTCCCTCCTGGGCTGTCTTTTGCTCCACCCTGCCTGTAGACCACCAGCTGATGGGCACTGCCCAAGGCAGAGGAAGTGTTGGTTTGCTCTGCTGAAGACCTTTCCTTTGCACAGACTATTTGAATGCATCTCAGGCCAGCCCCTGCTCCTACGCATCTTTAAATATTGAATGAAAAACAGAGTAACGTCAGAGCCAGACATGTCAGATTTTCTTCATCCCTGACCTCTTCCAGAATAATTTCCACCCTGGAGGTTTAGCTGTTTTTCCTGAGAGACAGCTGATAGAAAGTCGAAAAGAGGGATTTGAAACCACATCCTCTGCAGCACAAAATAAAGATTCAACAGGTAAGGGTAAGCCAGTGTGGTGGCCAAATGACTGACCTGCATTTCCACCTACCTGCCTCTGGCCAGGCTGTTCTCCCCTTCCACGGGCACCTTCATCCAATGGGATGAGGCTGCTCCCTCCCTGGCTTCCTGCACTGCCAGCTCATGGCTTGTGGTGTTGCCATCATGTTTCCCAACACGTCGGCTCCTTACTGCCTTCCCTGCCTCAGGTTGTTCTGGAATAAAGCAATCTTCAATTATTTCTCTCCCTATTTCCCCCCTTTTGTGCAATATATCATTTTTTAATTAAAAAAATGCCTTGTGGAAGTGTAACGGGCTATTAAATGTTTTGGTCCATAATTAACATCAAACCCTTGACTTAAAATCTTTATGGATTGAGTGAGCTCCATTAGCTGTCACAGAAATAATGCTGCACAACTCTTGGAAGTCCATGGGCTTCAAATCACCCTTATTCTCCTGCAAAGGAGAAAAAAAAAGTCCTCACCAGGGACTCACTGCTCCTCTCCCTGCATTGTGAGCCACTCTGGGGCAAGCAAACCTCCCCTGCACCCAGCAATTCCCCCCTGGAAGAATATCAGAGTCCAGTGACAGTGGCAGTCCCATCCCTTTGCACAGGGGATGGCAGGATGCGATCCTGGAGGGAAGTTATCTCCCTGCACAAATAGCTCCCTGGTAAATACAGCAGCAGTGATGCTGGTGGCAGGCAAAGATAACACGGCACTAACTCTCCCGGGGATCGGCGCGGTGGAGGGGAACCCATCGCGGTGACAGGCACGGCTGATGGGGTGCTCTTGCAAGCAGACAGGAGTGAGCATGAGTTTACTGGGGACTTGCAGCACGTTTCTCACCCTCCTTCCCAGCTCCCAGGGGAAGGATGGCAGCTGGCAGGCTGCCTTGTGGTTTTGCGCTCGTGTTGCAGGTTGGAGGCAAACCCTGTCAGAGGAGACAGCAGGGTCCTGTGTGTTGTCCCTGCAGCACGAGCTAAGCAGGCACCACATTTCAGCTTGTGCTGGAGGCGTCTCCAAATCACTGCTTAACGCAAGCTGCCCCCCACCTCCAGGCCAGGTGTAGGGTGCTCGACTTCAACAGGTCACTGATCACCATTATTGGTGCATGCCCCAGGCACACATTTGCTGCCTTCTCGAGTGGACTCAGGGATTGAGGAATTTTGAATCCCCTGATGTTTCTCAGCATTTGCTGTAATGAATTAATAGCATTTCAAACCCTGGATCACCATCCAGCATTGGCTCTTAGCAGCAGTGACACATCTGTTGGGTCTGCTGGCAAATTTCAAGTGTATTTCCATTCATATTTTAAAGGTGGAAATTACATTGGAGCTGAAGAACTGGTCTTTGATACTGCTGGATTTTATGGATGACCAGCTCTTGTTTGAGCTGATGAGTGCAGCTGCCACCTTGCCAATTTATGGTATTATTCTTTCTGGGCATCTCCACTGGCACATTCATTATGGCTGTCGGACACAAAGTGACTCAATTCCGTATTCTTGGCTTTCTGAATGAAGCTGGAGTTAGGAGATACCACTGTTCTCATTAGGTCTCCTCTGTGTACTTAGCTATTAGCCTGCTCTTGCTAAGCAGCTCTGGACTGTCTTTCAGGCTTTGCTTGTGCATGGAACGAGCTGTCAATTCAAAAACCCTTGGCTGTATTTCATAGCCTGGCTGTCACTCAAGTACCTCACAACAGCGAGGACATCAGAAGCAGACATTCTCCAAGGTATGAGAAGATGGTCAACTTTCAGCACTTTTATGCTTTCCTCTTGAGCCTAAAATGAATTTTTCCTTGAAGGAATCTTCGTTCACCTGGGGCAGGATCCCACTGCATCCCCCAGTGCTACATTGGCATGGCAGCTTGGCCATCTACCATGACCCATCTTCTCCTTCCAGCTCCAGCTCTTGGATGAGGAAGAGAGCATGAGGATGAAAGCCAGGCTTTAGCACCGTGGAGGAGACACTCACCTCCCAAGCAAGACCTGCTTGGGACAGCACATCCCCATGATCTCAAACAAGCAAGATGTGCTGCCATCATGTCCAGAAGCCAGGCTGTTCCACAGGCACAACTAAGGCGATTGCAGTGTGAGAAAAGGAAGGCAGAAGCAGACTTGGCTCCATGGGCTACATTAAAATGATTCCAAGTCCTGGTGTGACCCCATTGTAGTGTGGGAAGGAACAGGCACCATCTTCCCCGTGGCAGGGCTTGCCTATCCCAAGGCATCCTAGGGGGTAACCAGAGTGATTTTTTAATAAACTAAATATTAGTTGCATCCCCAGTCTCCTCCTTGAGACTGATGCTGGGCAGTGAGGCTGAAAATTAATCGCTTACAGGGTTTTAATTTTTTTTTCATTATTCCTCCTTTTTCTTCTTTTTATTTGATTCTCATCTCAGCTGTAATAAACTTTAAGTCAACAGAATATGGCATATGCAGCAGGGAGTCTACTGGCTCCCTTCTGCTCTCCTCCACTTCACCAGTTCCATCTCTGTGGGTCAGCAGTAGTGTTTGCTGCACACAGCCAAGAGCCTGTGGAGAAAACAAAGCTGGGGGAGAGTCCAGTTTCTGCTGCTTTGTTTCCAACCCTGCCCAGGAGCAGAATAAACTCAAACAGGCACTGGTTCAATCAAGTCAACTTCTGCTGAGTCAGCGCCATTTAAAACTTGGCCTTTCCGAAAAACCGCAACTCTCCAAAACCCTGGCCAAGATTTTATGAGTAAATATAAAATGAATTAGGAGGCAGGTTTTAAAATAAAGGATTGCTCTTGGAATCCAGGGATAATAATAAGTCCTCAGGAGAACATAGAATCTCTTAATCTGTAGCCCAAAGGTGCAGGGTCAGCAGTGCAGTGTAAGTGATTGAGTTGCTCTTGGACACCTTGGTGGATCCCCCATCCTGGCCACTGGCACACCAGCTGCTGCCCAGTGTGGGCACAGCTGGGTTGGAAGGGTCCCTGTTTTTGTTGTTTTTTTTTTTTACCTCTCTGGTAGCAACAATCCTCTGAGCTGGCTGAAAAACATCTCAAGGCAAGACTATTCACTCAGAACTGGTGATTCAGCCCCACCCGATTGTCTGGAGAGAAGAGATTGGTTTCATTGTTGTTTTCAGCAAGGACATTATCAACAGGTTTCATTTGGATTGTGTCATTTCAGCTTGTCTGTGTGGCGTGGCTGCGATGCTCCGCTTCGTTTGTGTTGCAATCGAGTGACTGAAAGATGAGGGGAAAAAAGAAAATCCATTTTGAAGTATTTCTTTACTGCAAGAAAAATAACCCAAAATGTTGACTTGTGCCCCCAATCTGCTACAAAATCAAATTTTGCTGTCCTGAAAGTTCTCACAAGCTGAAATGCCTGGGATTTGGCCAGCCAGCTGAAGCGATTGCTGCAGGATGATCTCACTTTGGACAGTCCAGGAGCCCCAGGCAACATGTTGAAGGCACCACAGGGGCATGGAGAAGGTGCAGCCCTGCCCCAAGACAGCCCCTCTCCCCATGGATGTTTGCCAACCTGTCCCCGAAGAACATTAGTGTTTTTAGTGACAGAGCACCTCCACCTCCCAGGTAACCCACTGCCTGGCTCCACGAGCCGTTTCTGTCCTGAAGTCTAACCTGATTTCTCTGGCTGTAATTTAAGCCGATTATTTCTTGTCCTGTCCACCATGGACATAAAGAACAGATTATTCTCTTCCCTTTAGCAGCAGCCTTTTAAGCACTTGAAGACTGTTATCACATCTCTTCTTCCATCATCTCTTTTAGGCTAAATAACCCAGTTCTTTCAATCTTTCTTTGTAGGTCATGTTTCGTAGACCTCTGATCATCCTGTTTCCTCTGCGTTGCCTGCAGCAGCGCCACCTCCTTTTTGATATGAGCTGCCAATACCAGAATCTACTCCAGCATAGACCTCACCAGCCCTGAACAGATAAGAAAGATGATTTTGTGAGTCTTGCAGGCCATGCTGCAGCTCATATATCCCAGGGCACTGTCTGCCTCTTGATGCGACACTGATACTTTGTGTTCAGCTTGTGACCCGCTATAATTTGTAGACCTTTTTCTGGGGAACTACAGCTTGTAGGTTTGCTTTTTCCCATGAGGTTTTGGGGTTTTGAGCAAAAGGTAGGAATGAAGCATCCTGAACGAATGTTGTGTTCTCTTGTGTTTGTCGGTCCTTATTCTGGTGTGTTCATGCATTCAAAGCACACTTTTGGTCAGATTTTTGACTAGGCTGTGTGATACTTGGGTTGGATGCTATTCAGTCCGTGCTGAAGAAGCTTTATTGATGGTTCTTTAAGTTGCTGACTCCCATTGCCTCATAATTTCTAGTGTTTTATCTCATTTGTGCATGTCCTTTCACGGTCTAAGACATGCTTGTATTTAGCACCAGTTAATCAGCATTTTATGCAAAATACATGAGATTTTCAATTTTCTGCAGCCAACAGAGCATTGAAGTGCCTGTCTCCATCCCCCAGGACCTGTGTTTAGAGTGAGCTGGGCGGTTTTCCACAGCTTGACTTTTTCCCTCAGAAACTGGAGGTTTCTCTTCAGAAGGACTCACTAGTGGAAAGCTGAAGGCTGGTCCCTGGGGCTCAGACCTAAAGGGACTCAGTGTGAGGACTCCAGATGATCCTAGGGGAAGCACTTCCACCACCCAGCCACAGAGTCAGTCTCCAATTAATATTTAAATTTTTTATGCAGTGTGGAAAAGCCCATGACCCAGAGATGGGGCAGGACTGATCCACTGCTCAATGGGGCAAGGGGAGGAGGAGAGGAAGGACCCCTCCATGCTCCAGCTGAGCCTCTGAGCCTGAGTCGGAGCCAACCTGTCAGCAGACCTGTCTGATTGCCCATCCTCCTCCCCTGGGGCTATCCCAGCATCAGCTTTGTATTCCTGCAGGCAGCAGTGCTGGAAATCCCAGTCATGCGAAAGGTCTCGAGGGGAGAGAAACGCAGGTCACTGCTGGGACAGACGTTGCAGGCAGGGGAGCACATTCAAAAGTACTTGGGTTATGATAGTAATTGATGTGGACATTGCTGGTAATGGCAGAGCTGGTGCTTCAAGTAAGTGCACAGAGGCAGGAAATGAACCCCATCAATTTTTAAGATGTCAGCTGTTTCATGGGGCAGCTGCAGGGATGGGAACAACCGGACCTTGTTTGTTAGGCAGCTGGATACAAACACACTCCTCCCATGCTGTGGGATGGACCTGCCTCACTGCCTGCAGCTGGAAATGGTCCCAGTTCAGTGAGTATGTAAGCAGGACTGTGGGTGACAGAGGAATATTTGACCATTCAATCAGAAGGTTCTTTTTCAGGGTGGTGGTTTAGATGAGGGTCTCTGTGTTGTTTGCAGCTATGCAGTCCATGCTTGCAATGGGTCCCGATTCAGCAAAGTGTGTTTGACTGCAGGTGAGGGCATTTCCACACAAAACCTTCTCATGCAGTGCAAAAACCCCTTTTCCGCTAGGACCTGAGTGGTATTTCTAATTTTTGGGAAGCCACTCTGTTCCCACTGAAGACCAGGCATCTCTTGTCCCCAGTTCCTGCAGAGTCAGGACAGAGACTGTCGCAGAGTGGGTGTTTTTATGGACTGGCTGCTCTGCCCCTTCGTAGTTCTAATTAAGTTGTATATTTTGGAAGTAAAAATGTCCTTTTGATTATATTGGTCAGGAAAGCTCTCCAGCATCTCCAAGTAAAGAGAGGGGAAGAGGCAAGTGATCAAAGGCAGGCTGTAATGAGCTATCAGAGGCAAGCCCAAGGTCACTGGGAACAGAAGGGCCATTGTCATGCTGTTTTATGATCAGCTGGCTCCCCACTCTCCTGTCCTCATCATAGCTGAGCATTTGGGTCTGCACACCCTAAACACACACTGATGGGGAGAAACAGTCTGTGCTGCACGGGCAGCATGGTTTGAAAACACACAGTGGAGAGGAGAGATGCTCACCTCACTTTAGAGATGGGACACAGCACCCTGCTCCCCACAGGGGTGAAACCATCCAGTTGCTTTGGAAGAGCTGGAAGAACTGCAGGAGTCATCTGCTGGGAGGGGCACCGTCTTCGCAGCAGGCACAGATCTAGGGCACTGATGAGCAAAAATCTAGGGCATCAAAGAGCAGAAATCTGGATAATCAAGGAGAAGAGATCTAGGGCATGGAGGAGCAAAGATGTAGGTAATCAAGGAGCAGAGATCTAGGGCATCAAAGAACAGAGATGTGGATAATCAAGGAGCATCGATATAGGGCACGGAGGAGCAGAGGTCTAGGTAATCAGAGAGTGACAATCTAAGGCATCAGGTAGAGTTGCTGTAGGGCACCAAGGGGTGGAGATCTGGGGCACTGAGGAGCGAGGTGTGATCTGTCTCACAGGGGCTCTCCCAGAGCTCTGACATCACTCCTGGACTCACAGCCTGATGCTGAGGGTCATACAGGGAGGTGGACACAGGACTGCTGTCTAGAGCTGGGTGCTGAGTGCAGCCCTCACCAACCTTTCATAGTCCAGGGCAGAGGGGAACAAACTTCCACAGGAAACTCCATGCAGCATAGTAAGCTCACAGGGTTGTTCAGGACAGCTGAGCCATGACTGGCAGCTGCAGGCTGCTCTGAGGGGGACCCATGGAGTTGCTTCAGCCAGTGGGAGGGAGCCTGCCTCCACATCACCAGCAGCAGTAAACATGATCTGTCTGAAAAATAGAGCCATGTTAACAGTTATTGATCTATAACTTTTAACCAATTTCTTTTTTACAATATTGGATTGCATCCTAATATTAGCTTTTTATGTTCAGCACTAGGCAAACTCCACTCCATCAGCGAAAAACAGCTCCTGTGGGCCAATCTGCACCTCCCATTGAGCTGAATGATAGAGGACTGGAACAATATTTTTTGACAGATCAGTTCCTGTTCAGGGTAGTGGTGGCCATTATGCAAATCGAGCTATAAGAAGTTTAAAAGTCTGGAACCATTATATTTCTTTATTTCATTAACATCAATGCAAGCAGACGAGTTAATACAACAGAGTGATCCCATTCCAGAGCTTGCACAAAATGGTCCCCCCATCATTTAACAAGACTGGTGATTTCCCCTAACGGGTGCTCCCAGCAGCTGCACTGGGGGCACTGAGGCATTTTTCACAGCATGCAGCTGGGAGAGGGGTGGGTGACAAATGTCTCTGAGCAGATTAGCACACAGGAATCCTCTGCCTGAGCTGGCAGATGGCTGGGAGGGCCCTGCTCGTGGCAGCAGGCAGATATCCAGGAGGATGGAGGACAAGTTGGGGGTCAATTACGAGGGCCCAATTTCCCACTGGTCCTTGGGGATCTGCTCCCCCACCTCAGAGCACCTGCACAAAATCTCTTGAGTGGTTTACTCACCCCTAATTCACTCCCCAGGCCAGAAGAAGCTGCTTAGGCAGAGATGCTTTGGAGTCAGAGAGTGCAGAGAGGCATAAGCATGTAGGATTCAGGTTTACAGGGAAAGGCAGCATGAGAGCATGGTGTTAACCCCATTTAACCCCTGCTCTTGTGCTGGACACAGACATTTTACCAGCACAGCAGCAATATGAGGAGCTGAGCACTGATAAAACACAGGCATGACGTGATACAGGGCAGAGATTTGTGCTCCAGCACATGCCCTGATGCCCAGGTGGTGGCTGCCCTCCTCCTCCTCCATCATATCAGCATGTGCCTTCACAGCCACCTCTATCTTCCCATGTATCCCCCACCTCCACCCCACCAAGGCACAGATACATTTCCCTGAAACAGAATGGCAGAAGGACACACATCCTGCTTTGTGGCCCTGTTCAGCCGAGGGTATTGGCCTCTTCACAGATAGAAAATAAACACACAATACTGTCATGTCAGCAAGGAAATTAATGGGGTCCTGGGGCTCAGCCCTTAGTGTCTTAAGAAAGGGAGTGGGTAATACCTAGTTGCCCACAAAAGCCAGCCCACCTTATGTGGTCCAGCAACTCTGGGAGGAGCTGGGATTCTTTCCCATACACACTCTTCCCACCACATAACTCACACGTAAAAGACACAGATGTGCACACTCACGTACATATGGATTTGCATAGATCTGGAAAATAAAGATCACGTCGTGCCACACTGATGGATCCCAGCACTATAATTGCTCCATTATAAATGGCAATGTCTCAGAGCATTACTGCTAAAGACTCTACCTTTTAGTGTTGAAACTTTTAATTGATTTTAAAATACGCAATCAATCACAGTTAATCAAGGAATCATGAAGAAGCTATCGTACACAAATACACAAAGACAGCATATAAACCACAATTAATGACCACTTAAACAATGGTGGGAATGAAAATAGGATTATTTATTAGTGTTTATGAGCAGTAATGGATAAAGTAATGAAGCAGTAGCACAGTGGTGTGTTAGAAGCCAAAGTTGGTAATATTTAACACCAAGTGGCCATAAGTGACTTTTCAGTGAGTGGGTCAAGGGCAAATTTTAAAGTAATCTTTCCAAAGGAAGTAGATATCCCTTTTCCCTCCTCTAAACCCTGCAGCTGCTGGTTGAGGTGGTCCATCCTGAAGGAAGGTGGGAACAAAACCAAGCCATCACTGGGTTCTCCCCACAAACCCAGAGCCAGGCTGCAAAACTGTCAGGCACAGCTTTGCTCCATGGCAGGAGGACCTGTAGCCCCTTTCCAAAAACATCTCTGGGCTACCTTTAGATGTCCATCCATAATCTACCAGGGAGCTGTCCCTTCTCCCTAGGGCTGTCTCACCATGCATCAGTGCAGCCCTGACTTTAATGTTAGAGAAAGTGATTAAACCCAGCTGGGTGCCCTGTCTCAGCCTTGGAGAGCCAATTCCCTATGTCTCAGGGGGCACACAGCCTGACAGGCCAGAAAACAGTGAGCAAAGCAAGGGTTGGAGGTTATTTAAGCCTGAGCCAAGGACAGTGAGCTTGGGCAGGGCAAAGGAGGTAAATTCCATGGAGGCACCTTGGAGGTCCCTGAGGTCTGTCTTTGAGCACAGCTCCAGGTGGTCTGTCCAGGATTTAGTACAAAAGACTATTTTATCTAAGCTGGCTTTATTCACACCCACGTAGCAAGAGCCTTGCGAGCCCAGAGCCATGCACTGCCGAGGCTCACACCAACACAATCCTACCTGGGCTGCCTGCAGACCCAGTTTACTCTTTGCTGTGCTGGATCAAGACCTTCCCGTGCCTCGGTGCAATGCCTGCTGTCCCCAGGGACAGGCAGAGGCACAAGGATGTGACCTTCAGACAGGGAGCAGTAGCAGAGCCCCATAATACAGCTTTTGCCTTCCTGCCATGCAGTCTGCTGCTTTGCAGCCAGAGCTGTTTAGTTCTCTAAATTAATAAGCAGCACCCAGGACGCCACTCTGCACTGCCTGACACGTAGTGCAATGGAGAGCCGCTGGTGAAGTGACTCCTGGTAAGAAGAAGGGAAGAGTCCAGAGGAAACTTTGTCCTCTTGCACCATTCCCTTAAAGGCCAGTACTATTTAGCCCCGAAAAACACCACCAGCACCCTTACTGGTGTCCCTACAGAAAGCTGAGAATTGGGTGAGTCCCTCTTTCCCTCCTGGAGTAGGAACATGGGAATATGCTTGTGCTCAGACCTTTCTGTAGAGAGGTGGAGGTCTCACGCTTGACCAAGAACTGCTTTTAGCACTGGACCTAAACTCCTGTTAGTCATCTCAAGTCTCTGAAAAGGAGCTGACACCAGGTCAGCCCCCATAAGCACATCTTTTCTGGGGCTTTGGTGGGGGCTGAGGATGCTGCAGCCCCTCACTTCCAGCCCTGCCTGCCAGCAGCCTCCCTCCCCACAGTGCTTGTGCTTACTCGCATGGATCAACGTCTTCCTCTCCTCCACAGTCTCTTTTATTGCCTTGCAAGTTGGCCCCAGGATGTTTTATCACACCACAGCACATAATACAAATGAAAAACAAAGAGGAAAAGTTTGAATCATTTTTTTAATATATTCATCCCTGTGCTGGGGAACAATGATCCATCTGATTAAATCCGCATGCTAGAGTTTATTAAACCAGGTTGGCCTCTCGCTTTCTCTCTCCTTTAGGCAGGGACAAGCTCATTAAAATGAACATGCTCTGCTCCCTCCCCAGTGCAATCCCGCTTCACACTGTCTCTGTGCTGCTGATATCTTGTAGACATCGCCAGGAGCTGATGAATAGGGCTCTGCAGTTCAGTTTTCTCTGGCAGCAGCAGAGCAGCCAAGCTTTTTGGCTTTTTGGCAAAGGGCAGGAGATGCCTTCAGCCTACCACTGCCTCGTGGCTGCTGGGAATGCTCATCCAAGGAAAGGCCCATTAAAATTGGAAGGAGGTAGGAGGGCAGGGACTCACCACCTCACTCTAGCTCTGCCCCAGCACCTGATATGTCATTTACCTCCTCATGGGCTCTGTTTCTCATCTGTAAAATGGGTACTGCTTCTCCATTAGGATAATTAATGGCTATAAAGCACTTTGGATCCTGCTCTAAGAATAAACCCATCAGTAAAGACAAGGTGACAAGTGGGCATCTAAGACAGTTACTCCCCTGGGACCAGGTCCCTGTGTAGTCCTGATTCCGCAGGCAGCTGCCCACCCTGCAGCCCCCACTCTCCTTAGGCTACTTCAGGAGGGTCCCCAGCCCACCCAGTCACCCTCACCAGGGAGGCATTTCCAACAGGCCAGTATTTTCTGCAGCTCCTCTTCCTCCTCAGGAGCCCTTCAGAGGCAACCTAAGGCTGTTACACCCTGGCAATAACAGTGGCTTAGGCCCTGTAATCCCTCCTTTACTTGACTTTGGGTTATTTTGAGCAGGAGATTAAAGGAGATTATCTGCATCACCTGAGATGCTGCACTTTCTATCTCTACCCCCTTTCCTCCATCCCTGGGGCTCACCCAGTCCCAGCCAACTAAACCCCTCCCTCCTTTCCCTGTGCTCTGCCATGCTCTTGTCTTGGGACAGCTGCCTGGCCACAGGGTGCTGCCATGTGGTGGTGGTCCATCATCAACCTCACTTCCTGGACCCAGCTTCTCACTTGACCACCCATGTATCCTTCACATCTGCATCCTGAGCCAAATCCAGAGGTGCTCCACAGCAGGGAAAGAGAAAGGAGGTCACCCCAGAGCACTGTAGCACTAATTGGGATTAGTTCTGCGGGCTTCTTGAGAAGGAGGTGGTGGAAAAGAGGATCAAGAAAGTGGTCCTTTGGGCCCCAGGATCTTGGCAGAATGTGTTGGGTTCAACAGCACCCACTTATCACCACAGCCAAAGCACGGAGAAGGATTGTCTGTTTGGAGCATCTCATACTATTCAAATAAAAGAATCCCAATAACACAGGAAAAGCACTGAAAAAATGTTTGTTTCATGCCCAAGGAGGGATCCTCATCACCTGGCACCATCCAGCCAGGGGCAGGGAGCTCCTTTCCATGTTCTGGAGACCATGTGCTGCTCTCCAACTCGCTTCAGCTTGGGTTTAGCAAAGTGCTTGGTGTTGGTTTCAATTCCTCACAAATGCTTGCTGAAATCAGCATAAACGAAGGTCTAAACAGGCAGAGCTACAAGGAGTGGCAAAAAACCTTAATTCACCTTCCTTTATGACTGAGAGATGCTCAAGCATCCCAGCTACTGAGAAGCAATAGTTCCCTTGGAAAGCAAACTCCCCCACATGGCATCGCACCAGCATGTGTGACCTGTGCACACATTCATGGCAAGCTCACACCTTCATGGACTGGTTTTCCTCATTTCAGACTACACCAGCCTAAAATCCATCTGCCACCCTGGAAATTAATAGCAATCATTAAACAAAAAGAGCTGGCAAAAAAGAAGCCTGAGGTGAAAAGCAGCTATTTCTGCCAGAAAAAAAATTAAAACTATTTAGACATACAGAGAGTCATTTATTACTGTGAAGTCCTCCCTCCACCTGGGGTTTAAATCTCATTACAGTTTGTCCAAAACAGATGTTACCCTTTTAGCAGTAGATTATTAACGATAAACTCCATTCCTCCAGAGAGGGTGGGTGTTTTGGGTTCACTTGCTTTTTCAGCTTGGGTAACCTCCACAGGAAATGTTTATGAAAAGGACGGGCAGTCCAAATGCTGGCATAGCTCCCTACTCCTATTGTCTTAGACTCCAAAGTTTCTTTCCACTCTCCATATCTTTCAGAGGTCTCTGAACAAGCAGGGGAATACAGAGGTCCAGAGCATGGCCCTGGACTCTGTTGAGGAGCAGATGTTGAGGAAGGGCTTTCATGTGCTAACACACCAATAGCTCCCACTTCTGCTTCTCCACCAGCAGCTGGGCATTAGCCACGTGTCAAGACAAAAAATTTATTTTGGATGGAGCCTGGCATGTGCATGACCCATTTTTTTCCAAGCTTCTCTCCATCTGCCCACACATTTTTGGGTAGAAGGGCGTTTGGCTGGGCTTTAGGCTTGTTGGCTCCATAGAGGAGACCCAGTGGTCCCCTCATACCTGTAGCTGAGTATCCTCTATGGACAAAGATGGGCTTTGCTTATTCCCACCAGTGCATGGGCATACTTCAGTGGGAAATCAGGTAGCCTTGAGAGAAACACTGTCTGGCACCAGGTTTAACCAGCCAAGCCCACAGAAGAGCCATGTTTTTGTTCTGTTTAGACTTAACATAATAAAGATACCTGCTCAGGAATCTAGGAGTCTTTTAATCATGCTGTAAGCATAATCAAATGAGACATTAATATCAGCTCCACATTCATATGGCCATCTGGCTGCCCAGCCATCTCCCTGACCATTTCAGGTAGTAGGAAGTGCATTCCCAGCATTCTCCAGAGACCCTACTAAATAGATGTTCTCACAATGCCTCTCAGTCTGCCTGGAAAGGCAGGGAGAACCAGCTATTTTGGGATTGTTGATGGTGATGCCAGTACCAGCACCTCAGGGCTCTCTCAGAAAACACTTTTTTGCTATCTACAATTTTTCCTGCACCCCAGGGGAAGCATCAAGAGCTCTCCTGGGCCATGTATGTCTGTGAGTACTCACTGCTGGAGGAGAGTTTTTCCCTCAGCACATCTCAGTCCTTCAGGCTTTACAGCTTATAATGAATCCCTTCATGGGGCCCTGAGGGACACAAGGGGAGCCCCAAGTAAACAGTGTATTCGCCTCCCTACAGGTGCAGGGTATTCAAAATAAAGGGATATTTGTTTGTAGCATGGGTATCTGACCCATGAGGAGTGTCCTATAAAAATTTACCGGGAAGGGTGAGTTTGTATTTCCACTGCTGAAACAACAGACCCACAGCCTTGGTGAAATGTTTTATGTAGAAACTCAGCATATGTTTGGGCTAAGAGGGCAGGGCTGGAAATGTTGATGAGGACCTGTCTTGACCTAGGGAAGGGGAAGAGGGCCCCTCCTCCAGGAGCTGACAAACCTGAGCTCCTCCAGCAGAGCCCTGTGCAGGAGCGGGGCAGTGCTGGGTAAGCTGTGCGTGGAAGGTGGTCACGCTCGGTTTCCTCTGCAATGCTGTTATCCTGAATAAACATTAGATTGGTTTTGGAGTGCTGCCCAGATAATCATTAACCTTCTCCTGGCCCATGACAAGAAGCCAGCCTGCAGCACTGAGCTAAAATTAGGCTTGTAGGGCACTGGGGCTTGCCAGATATTGCTATATTAGGGCAGAAACCCCCTTCAGAAAGTGGACGGTCAGAGGGTCCAGACTTAAGCTGGGCCCCTCAACTCCAAAGGACAAGAGCTAGATCATTACAAGCACGAGATAACTTAGATTGGAAGTCTCCAACCAGAGAAGCAGGACCAGCTTTGAAAGTGGGCGAGTGAGAGGTCAGCAGAGGTATTTGCCTACAGCACAGCCATAGCAATTCCTGTGGGCAGGACACATGCTCATGAAAAGGTGAATTCTGTTCTGCCTACCCAGAGATCACAGATCATTACCATGAAGTCCTACACAAGATGTATATTTTCTTGTCCATCTGCCAACACTCAGCAGTACAGTTCACTTAGAAACTGTGACTGATGTAGGCACTGGCCAGAGACCCACTATTACTTCAAATCCCTTCACAGGGGAAGAGAAGGACAGAGAGAGAAATGTTCTTTTGCATAGACAACCATAAGAAATCAGAGCAAACAAGACACTTGCACCTCTGAAAATAATTTCTAACAAAGCTCACCATTTCACAGACCCACCACTAGATACCATCCTGTGTAAAAGTTGCTTTTCCTGCCAGGAATGCAAAACCCTCCTGCAAAAATGAATTAATGAATGAAAGCAGTAAAACAGCTGCAAAGATCTCTTCCAAACAGCAGCAAAGGTCTGAGTGAGGATGACAGTGCAGCAGAGACAGGGCACAGTTCAGATTGCAGGTGCCGAGGAACACCAGCATCTCCACTTCCCAGCGTGGGGCTGGCTCCCTTCATTGCATTGGTGCTGGAAAAACAGGCTTTGATCCTCAGCACTACTTACAGGGGAAAATGGGAGTCCTGCTTCCACAGCAGACCTCTGCTTTTCACCAGCTTAACATCAGCATAACCATCCCATAATGGAGCTGTGATTCAGACTGATTACTTCTAAGGAAAAATTCCATCAAGCAAGTATTAGAGAGGCTTTCTCCCATGGAAAAACACCTTTCTTATTGCTAATGTTGTACCTGATCTTACTCTTACTTCTCTTCATCCCCTAAAATCTTTCTTCCTCTTCACTTTCCTCTAACTCTGCCCCTCTCATCACACTCCTCAGCTCTTTGAGGGCTCAGCTGCGCTGTCACTGGCTGGAGCTGACATTTCATATCTGCCCGTGGTCATATTTCAGAAGGCTGGGATAATGCACAGGTAACCCAGCTGGGCTTAAGAGGCTGTTCACCACGAAGATCATTTACACATTTACTTAAACTCAGCAGAGGATTCTGCTCAGTGGCCTGCAGCAGCGTGGGATAGGGTTGTCATCTCAACAGACCCTGGAAAATAAGCAGCATGAGATGGATGTCAATGACTTCAGACTGCAACTGACTGAAAAGCAGAAGAGTTGTATTTTCTGAAATCCCAAGAGCTAACCTGTCTTGAAAATATTGTCATTTTAACCCAGCATTTATCTTGCTGTAAAACAAAAGGTTCTTAAAAATGTTTGATCAAACAGATCTGTTCTGGCCATTCCCAGGTTGCAGCTCTGGCCTCAGCCTGCCTGGTACAGGCAGGATGGCTTAGAACTAGAGCTCCTCTCAGACATTACAGCACCCAAGTTTACTGTTAAAGTAAATTGACCTGAATATCAACTTCAAATAAAGATCACAGCTTTTCCACCCAGGGTTTAATTTTGCAGAAAGTGTGTTTTACAGCAGAATAACTTTTTACTAGATAGGAACAACCCAACTCTATGATTCCTAGCACCATAGAGAGCCCATGAGTGTTTATGTACTGGTACTACTAATGTCCCTGTATAGAGACCAAGCATGTAATTTCTCTTTGTTTCTCCCAGTGTCTCCCAGAAAAGTTATCTCTTCACCATCCGTCCCACTTGGATACTTGTCATACAGTCTGTGACCTCCTGAAGTCTCAGTAAAAGCTATCCCGTATGTGATGCTGAGCACTTGTCTCTCAGCCCCCCCTTTACCTCTCTGCTTCATTCCTTCTTCATCTCTCTTCAAACCTCTGTGGAAAATATATCTCTTCTCCCTTGCCTGTTTTTCTTAAATAATAAATAATAGGAGGAGAGAGAATAGAATTGACTGGAGAACTCTATTATCTAACACATTTGGGAATAAGGTTGGGATGCACAAAATGCTGCCTAAACCCTGTCAGCGGAGGCAATATTAGTACCAGGAGCTCTGGATATAAAATGAACTTGAATTTTACAGGCCTGAGCTTCTTTATTATTCAGGGTGGTTGTGATTCTGACCAACAGCACCTAGCAGGAGGTGATGGATTAAACACCAGGAATACGACTGAGGAGAAAAACCTGCCTGGATGCCTCCTTTCCCCACCTGGCGTCTACAGGATGGACATTAGCCATTTAGGGGTGATTTAATCACTAATAAATGTTTTATCTGCCATCTTGGAGCTGCCTCCTCACATTATCTTATGCATAATGAAGAGCCAAGGTTCATTTGAAAATTCGGTGTCTGTTAGCTGAATTTTCCCTCTGCACTTCTTTGGGTGGCTGAATATTTATCATTTGTGACGTACCACTCCCGTTTTCCTATGGCCCTCATTGCAGTGGGGATCCTTCATTTTTTTTTGACAAAACAGCCCAAGTGGCTGTGACAGGGTCTGAGAGAAGCTGGAGATGGAGCAGCTAGGGAGAAGAAAGTTATGGAGGTGCAGGAATGCCAAGGAGAGGAGCACTGGTGAGAGTATGTGTGTATACGCACGCACACACGCACACGCATGTTAATCTGGCTCCTTGCCTTCCCTCAGTAAATGTAACCCACAGTTTGAAATAACTCATTCAGTAGAATAACAAAATTAGGAACTGAGTGCCAGCTCACTCTCCCTCTCCCTCCCCAGCCCCCACGGCTGCTTTGTTTGCTTCCTTGCAGCTGCTGCTCTGGTTTAATTTTCCAAGATGCCATTAGTCGGGAAATGGAAGCAAAAAGTTCCCAGCCAGCCTGCACTGGTTTTTGGAGCTCCAGCTCTGCCTTTTTCTTTCCACCTCCCTTCCACCACCCTTGTGGGTTTTCAGCCAGGACAAGGATGCTGCTGCTCATCCAGTGCAGGCTGCAGACTCGTAGGCATCACAAAATCCCAGCAGTCCCTCTTTGACACTGGGTTGTTGACAGGGACCAGGGGCGGAGAAGCAGGAATGGGTAGGAGGAGAGTATATCGCAGTCAGGGCTGAGGATTAGCGTGGAGAAACATGGATCTGGGTGCCAACAGGGATACTGGATATCAGAGGCAACGTGCAGGAGCAACAAGGAGTGAGGGAGTTGTCATTGCCTCTTTGCTGGCCTCTGTCAGCCCAACATCTGCTCAGCTGGTCAAGCCACTCTGCCTTCTGAGAGCAGAAGGAAAGGGAAATACAGCCAGGTCTTCAGGGCACAGGTAACTGTGCAGGAATGTGGGTACCATGGCCTCGCCACAGATGTGGCCTGTTGTCATCGTCATCATGGTGCCATGGTTCAAGATATCCCTGATTGAGATTAAATCCATCATTTCAAATAATTGTTATTCCACACTGTCTTCATTCCTCCCTTTTGCTTCTTTCTCAAGCAGTGAAGGAGGCTCCCAAATCTCCACTTTCCTTGTTGTTTTTCATATGAGAGTTGTAGGTGACTTGTTCTCAGATTTTCCTAGGCAGCATTGTGGAGGGCGAGAGGACTGGGAAAAGTGATATGCAATTGGGTTACCAG
Organism: Lepidothrix coronata; assembly: GCF_001604755.1. Taxonomy (NCBI): domain Eukaryota; kingdom Metazoa; phylum Chordata; class Aves; order Passeriformes; family Pipridae; genus Lepidothrix; species Lepidothrix coronata. Next base: position 1,900,587 of record NW_016690221.1, on the reverse strand, counting down.
GAGAATAAACCCAGGACAGCTGGGCAAAGACAAATAAGGCAGGCAGAAGGGTTAAACAACTGGATTTTCTTACTGATTTTTACCCAGTCTGTTGGGAAGAGGCACAGGGGTCTCTCCCCTGCTCTCCAGAGCCATGTCCAAGATACAGGAGGTCAGGGAAAGCAAAGGCTCCTCAGCCAGCCAGCTGCCCTGTTTTAACCTGCAAGAATCAGACCTGGGATTTCAGGAGCAGAAACGAACAGGAAAGAGAGATTAGAGGTGAGGTAAAAGGTAGAAAAGGGAAGAAGGAGACACCTCCTGGATGTCTGTTATCTGCTGTTACAGGGAGATGAGTGGGGAACCACGGCGAGTTGCCCCTGCTCTGCCTCTCGGGACACTTGGTTCTTGTCTGATGTTGCAGCACACACTCTCAGGAACACACCCACACACACCACGGTGCTGGGAAGAGGCTCTCAGAGGCCAACAAGATGAACAATTTTGTCTTCCATGCAAAGCAACAAGACCCACTTCTCCACTCCCCAGTCATGTCCCGGCAATCTAATAAAAAGGGAGATTAGCCCCTCTTTCCTCTCTCACATCTCCTTAATGCTATCATTTTAGTCACACTTTGCAAAGCAAATAAACCAGCAAATTGCTTGCTTTAATGAGCTGAAATTAAACTCGGGCTGCTGATAAAATGCCTTTTCTCCTTTCTGTTGTCAGGAAGGACTCATCTGATAGGCAACGTATGGGAAAGAAGAGAAAACACATATCAGGAGCCTTACTGAATACGTTTCAGTCGTTTACTGTTGCTCTTCTTCATTCCCAGCACCTACAATTAGATGGGGGAGGCACATGGGTGCTATAGGGGAAGGCTACAGGGGATCAGCCTGGCAAGATCTGTGGAGGGTCTGTCTCTGCTCTTTGCTCACAGATGGTGCCACTCCATTACCTAATGCCCTCTGACACAGGCTGCTGCCCTCAGCCTCCCCAGGGTGGAGTGACAGGAACTTTCCTCTGCAAGGAAAAGGCTGGTTTGGCTCTGCAGAGCATTCCCAAACACAAGTTTGCCCAGAGAAGATGGCTGGGTCACAATGGGAGCTAGAGGAGACAGAATAAGTACTTGCTGAAGAGAATATGCCAAGATACATCCATCCCTGCTGCCTGTGCTGGCTCAGTTTGGCAGGGCTTCCCTCGCCTGCAGGAGGTCCCTGGAATCTACAAGCCCATGGAGGAGGACAGGGAGATGGGTGCACCAAGAGCAAGGAAAGCACATTCTGTGCCACACCGAAGTGGCAACTGGGGCAAGCTCTGCAGGCCAGCAATACCCTCCTCACACATGCTCAGGGGTAATGTGCATCCTCACAGGATGCAGGAGGAGCTCGAGACCAGGCTGGTCCCTGTGGCAGAGGAGAGCAGGCCCATCTAGAGGGAAAGTCTCCACCTGCAGCGCAGCGCTTGTGCTGGGATTTTCATCCCAACAAGAGGAGCTCGGGGCACTTTGCCTCAGCCTCCCACCACCCTGTGAAATGCTATCATTATCTCATGGAACCAGAGAGGAGACTGGAGTGCAGAGAGGTTAATTGAGTTGTCTAACACCAGGAGGGATGTAGCAGCAGATGTGTTTCAGTCTGGAACTGCAGTCTGTGTCTTGCCGTCGGCTGGGGAGGTGGTAAGGGGGGACACTCACCTGTGGTCTCCCAGGGAGCCCTGAGAGCTTCCCTCTTCCCTTCCTCACTGGCTCCAAGGACTCACCTGTGCCCAAATGGGCTTCCAGGTGCTGGTGAAGTGTCCCAGGGCAGTGACAGCACGTGGAGGACAAGGTGGCTGGAAAGTCTCAAGTGCAGAGAGGTGACGTGAGAGAAGGTCTTGTTATTCATGTAACAGAAACCCAACTGTGCCACCAGGGAACAGACTCATTGTTTGCAATCCAGAAAGAACAAATAAACTGTTTTACTGCTTATTATTACTGGCCTGTTTACCAAGGTATAAACTGAGTGGTGAACAGGGATCTCTGCAGTGAAACATGGTCTGCTTTGCTGCCTGGTATTGTGGCTGGAAAAGAACCTGGTTTCTTCTGGACATGGGCAAGAGTATGTCATCTGCCTCTAAATGCCTCTTGACAATCAGCCTCACATGATTTTCAGGCATGCAGCACCAAGCACAATCCCTTCGCTGCCTGTGCACTGGGAAATGGTCTGGAAAACTCCTTCTGGATTTATACCATTTTCCAGGTTCGACAAAAGACAATTTAGATGTAACATGTACCCCTGTCTCCTTCACAGCTTCCCAAGAAACCTCCAGTTCCTGCCAGCTGTGTTTTCAAGGAGTGCTGGTGGTATCTTCCCTGGTTCCTATAGCCTGAGCTTGGACAAGGCAGATAAACAGAGCTCCTGTTCCCAACAAAATTTCAAAGAAGGATTTTTCTAGATGGGCCCCATTTGTGGGTAACTCCATCTCTGCCATAACACCATGCTGCATCTGTCCTACCAGCCCAGAGATCTGTTTGGCAGTAGAGATATCCACAGGTGATATTTTCAATGTCTGTGGAAAAGCAAGACCCAGGAGATGCTGGCGCTCATGCAGTTCCCACTTCTCCACTTTTGCCTTCCTGTTTCCCTAAGAAATTATAAAAGGAAGTAGAAGTTGTGTCCATGGATGTTGATGTTTAGTCAAAAATGAAGGGAAAAAAAAAGGAAAATGTGAGCCAGGAATGAGAATTTTTCTGTGGGAAGTGAGGCTGCTGGCAACCCTACAGATTGTGTCTAGTGAAGACTCTTCCTAGTCTTCAAACAGTTGTTTCTGGCTGGGGAGGGAAGGTCTTGTCCTATCCTCTGCAAATGCACTTGTTATGCCACCGAATGCTTGAGGGTTTTCCACATGTCTGCATCATTTCACCTGGGAGGAGGAAAGAGGTCTTGGAGAAAGGCAGCAAGCCCCAACCAGGAGCAAGGACACCGGATAGTTCACAATCACAACAGTGTGTTTTGCAAAGAGTGCCCTGAAACTACTGCTCAGGTTCCCAGAAGCAGGACAAGCACTCGTGCTGGGCTTTATCCCAGATGCCACCCAGCAGTGCAGGCAGAGAGAGACGGTGTCCTCAACCAGCACCTCCTTCTGTGGGCACTGCTGCTGCGCACACCAGCACGCGAGACAGTCAGGATTCCCCTCAGCAAAACGCTGCAGCATCAAATCTACATCAGAGCGAGTTGTCTAGACTTCACCTGCTCTCAGTGGAGAGGAACAGACACTTCTGGGGCATCACTCCTCTCCTTCTAAGGTAGACACCTAAATAGGTCAGACTAACAGTGTGCTGGATATGTGTTGGTCTCTCAACTGCCTAAAATGCAATGCTGGACAGGGGCTCAGAGGATGACCTCAGTGGTCAGTGACCACCTCCCCTTGTGCTGCCAAGTGCTGCTGGTGGCAGCCAAATAAACAAAAGGCTCCTTGAAAGATGATAGCCAGAGTGAGAAGGCAGGTGCCTAACTTTAAGAGGATAGTTGGATGCATCTCCAACACCTCTGAATGCTGTCTTTTCTTTGTGTTTAGTTTGTGCTTGTGTTTTGTTTTGAGCAGGTGAGCCGAGGGACTGAGCAGGGGAAGCCAAACCCGCAGAGGCACATGGAGATGGGGACCAGCACCGCTATGGGCAGCAAAAAGAAAATGAGGAGATGTACTATAAAAAGTGAGAGGAAGGCTTGTCTCTGAGCCGCAGGGACTCCTCCACACGGACGATTAACTTCATGACTCCCTCCTCGAGATGCCAGAGACCTGGTGATGTGGGACCAGCCTCAGCCACCCAGGCCTTGGTAGCAGCCCCTGGCTGGTGGCTGCCGAGTACCGTGGGCACCGAGGTCCTCTTTCTCCACAGACGCGTCCCTCCCGTCTCCAAGCCATGAGGAGAAGGGAGAGGCAAGCAAAGCTGCCGAAGAAGCACTAGCCCACGTCTTCCCAGCCCCTGTCCTGTTCCCCGCTTCCAGCAGACCAGGAGCCCCCTCTCCGTGCTGCCCTTCCAGATGGCAGGTCGCCGGTGGGCCGCGACGTCAGCCCTCTGCATGTACGTGGCGGCCGTCTCTCTCCTACATGCCGGCGGGGTGCGGGCAGACTGCTGGCTCATCGAGGGGGACAAGGGCTTTGTCTGGTTGGCCATCTGCAGCCAGAACCAGCCCCCCTACGAGTCCATCCCCCAGCAAATCAACAGCACCATCGTGGACTTGCGGCTGAACGACAACAAGATCAAGAGCGTGCAGTACGCCTCGCTCAGCCGCTTCGGCAACCTGACATACCTCAACCTGACGAAGAACGAGATCTCCTACATCGAGGACGGTGCCTTTTCAGGACAGTTCAACCTCCAGGTGCTGCAGCTGGGTTACAACCGACTGAGGAACCTCACCGAGGGCATCCTCCGGGGCCTGGGGAAGCTGGAGTACCTCTATCTCCAGGCCAACCTCATCGAGACCGTCACCCCCAATGCCTTCTGGGAGTGCCCCAACATAGTGAACATTGACCTGTCCATGAACAGGATCCAGAGACTCGACAGCAACACTTTTCGGGGCCTAAACAAGCTCTCTGTCTGTGAACTCTACAGTAACCCCTTCTACTGCTCCTGTGAGCTCCTCGGCTTCCTGCAATGGCTGGAGGCTTTCACCAACATGACACGCACCTATGACCGGATGCAGTGCGACTCCCCACCTGACTACATGGGCTACTACTTGTTAGGCCAAGGCCGGACTGGCTACCGCAATGCTCTGAGCATGCTCTCGTCCCTCTGCACTGGTGGCTCCTACACTGTGATCCCTCGTTTTATCCCTCCCAGGTACCAGGTGACCACGGTGCCCTCCGAAAGCCCCTGCTCTGAGGAGGAGTGCTCCTCCGGCGACGGCACGACGCCGCAGTTCTCCCTCTTCACGCCCATCGGTGAAACAGAGGTGCGCCCCAACATCCAGGTGAAGCACCTCAACCACAACTCGGCCGTCCTCACCGTGCAGATCCCCTACCCCTTCAGCAAGATGTACATCCTCTCCCAGTTTGAAAACGGCTTCTCCTCCATGATCACCAAGCTCAGGAAGAAGGAGGAGAACATCACCGTGAGCAACCTAGTAGCACAAAGAGATTACACCTACTGTGTAGTCTCTGTCCACCAATACTCCAAGTACAACCACACCTGCGTCACCATCACACCCACCAGACCCAACCGCAAGGAGCCGGTGCCCACCCCTTCCACTGCCACCCATTACATCATGACAATCCTGGGCTGCCTCTTCGGCATGGTGATTGTCCTGGGCGTTGTGTATTACTGTCTCCGGAAGAGGCGCCAGCAGGAGGAGAAGCACAAAAAGGCTGCCGGCAGCATGAAGAAGACCATCATCGAGCTGAAATATGGGCCAGAAATGGAGACCACCAGCATCACCCAGCTGTCCCAGGGACAGATCCTGGGTGGGGAGACAGTGACCCGCATCCCCTACCTACCTTCTGCTGGTGAGGTCGAGCAGTACAAGCTGATTGACAGCAGCGAGACCCCCAAGGCCACCAAGGGCAACTACATGGAGGTGAGGACGGGTGAGCAGCCCGAGAGGCGAGACTGTGAGCTGTCCCTGCCGCCGGACTCCCAGGGCTCTGTGGCTGAGATCTCCACCATTGCCAAGGAGGTGGACAAGGTGAACCAGATCATCAACAACTGCATTGATGCCTTGAAATCCGAGTCCACCTCCTTCCAAGGGGTGAAATCAGGGGCAGTCTCCACGGTGGAGCCTCAGCTGGTGCTCTTATCAGAGCAGATCCCCAGCAAACATGGATTCCTTTCCCCCGTCTACAAGGAAAGCTACAACCACCCTCTCCAGCGGCACCACAGCATGGAGGCGGCCCCCAAACGCTCCAGCACCTCTTCCAGTGGCTCCATACGGAGCCCCAGGTCCTACCGCTCCGAGGGATCGGGCCACAAATCAGAAGCCAAATACATCGAGAAGACATCCCCCACCACCGACACCATCCTCACTGTGACACCGGCCGCGGCCATCCTGCGGGCAGAGGCGGAGAAGATCCGCCAGTACAGCGAACACCGGCACTCGTACCCCAGCTCGCACCAAGGGGAGCAGCACGACAGCATGGGGGGGAGAAAGCCCTCCATCCTGGAGCCTCTGACCCGCCCTCGCCCCAGAGACCTGGCCTATTCCCAGCTCTCGCCTCAGTACCACAACCTGAGCTACACCTCCAGCCCAGAGTACACCTGCAAACCATCGCACAGCATCTGGGAGCGCTTCAAACTCAACCGCAAGCGGCACAAAGACGAGGAGGAATATATGGCAGCCGGCCATGCCCTACGCAAAAAGGTCCAGTTTGCCAAAGACGAGGATCTCCACGACATCTTAGACTACTGGAAGGGTGTCTCTGCCCAGCAAAAGTCCTGAGTCCTCACATAGCTCGTGACTTAACACACTAACTGGACCAAAAGAAATCCGCAGCAGCTATTTTTATTCAGACTGTCTTTGAAACAAAATAAAATTAAAAAAAAAATAAAAATAAAAGAGAGAACAAATTATGAAAAATCTATAAATATTCTATATAATATATAAAGTGAGATATTAAAATGTCCTCACGTTGGTGAGACGCACCAAATTTGAACACGAACTTTGCAGAACAAACAAACTGTGGAGTGAAAGAAAAAAAAAAGTTTTGTTTCATTTTGATTTTTTAAAAAAAAATGAGAAAAAAAGAAAAAATTGAATATAAAATGAAAATGAAAGAGCGGGCAGAGAGCTGAGGTCTGGCGTTTCCCAATATTGCATTGCATGAATCCCTATTCCGTGATTTTGTGGATTCTTTGTGAACAGTTTGTGTTCTTCCTTTCCTTCCAAAATCAACAGCGACAAAAACAGCAACAAAAACCAAAAAGAGACCAGAAGGAGCTCCATCTTTTGGGCTGTTTTTGCAAACGGAGTCTTCCAGTTTAGACTTTTACTCGGTTGAAGGCCCGTTCACATTTTCACTCATTGAAAGGTTTTACCACACATTGCATTGTAAACCGAAGTCGTTAATTGTACAGAGAAAATTTCTATATTTGCAATGTTTGCTGTATAATGAGAAAGAGAGAGGAGAAAAAAAACAATACTACATCTACTAAAAATATATATATATATCTATATTCACCTGTTTGTACCAGGTTTTAATCATGGATTTTAGAGAAAGAGATGGAGTTTTGTTTGAAGGACTTTTTTGTTGGTTGGTTGGTTGGTTGATGGGATATTTTTTGGAGTGGGGGGCGAGTGTTTGGATTTCTGAGTGTTTGGTTTTGATTTCTTCCTCCAATTGTCTGTGTCTGAGTTATTCTCACTTCCAAGTACATTGAAGAAAAGAGGCATGTACCTGGAAAAGCAGAATACCTCACTTTATTCCAGGTGGGAGACCATCACCACCAGGAACTGGGAAGGGGATGAGAAGTGAAGGGCTTTTGGTTGAGCAGGTGGGGTTGCTCCTGCAAATTAAAAGGTATTGATCTCTCCCCTTAAACAGATGTATCTGGGGCGTGGTGGCCCTCGGGATCAGCCACTGAGTGGGGGTTATCCCTTCACTTTCAAGATGGGGAGGTGACAATGAATTAGAGGAGAAAGCCTCTTGCTGCGCTCCACAGAAGGACATTATTGAGGGGTGATTTTGCTGAGAGAGAAAACACTGAGCATTTACAGCTTGCCCATACTGAAATACCTCTGACCAGCCCTTGGGATTCTGAGACTGAAAGGCTCTGTGTCTGTGTCTCGGGTCCACCCAAGTACATACATGTCCCTCAACCATTTCTCTCCAATGCTGGTCCAAGATTCCATAGCTGTTTGCCCCATCTCTAAAATACTCACAAATGATGCCCTGCTCATGGGGTGAGGAGGAGAAGGGAGATGTTGAGGCCATGAAGGCACTCCCAGGCCACCCTAGTGGCCAAAGGATGCAGTTTTGCCCTGATCAGCTCCAGCTGAGTCACAGATCCTCATGTCTCACTTGCCCCACGACTGACACAAAGTGGGGCCTTCACAAGGGTCCAGGAACTGCTCTGCTCCCAGGTGAGTGTGTGGGAGCCCAGTGAGCCAGCAGAGTGAGGTGATAAGCTCCCCAAATGCTGCCCTGTGAGGCCCTGCTGCTTGCCAGAGTTTTTCCCTTACATCCTGCTCACAAGTCTCTTTGGATGGACATCCTGAGTCCTGACGGATGAGCACTAGGGCCCAGGAGCAAACCATATCCCATCCTGTTATTTCAATATTTCAAAGCGATTTTGACAGGTATTCTTGCAAAAGGTTATGTTTGTTCAGAAAGGAGCTGAGCCAGGAAGACACAGAGCAGGCTGGGAAGTGCATGAGTTCATTCCCCATGGTTATTTGTGTAGACAATAAACCATTAGCAGCATTTCATAATAAAAACCAGGCAATTTCCCCTGGAACAGATTTGCTCTGCCTGTGCAAAGGCACGTTCCTCCACCTCCTCCAGGTGCCCCAGGTACTGCCCACAGCATGTAGCTTCCTGGGGCTGTCTTGCTTACCAGGCAGTGAACAGGACCTGGAGAGGGAAATAGAGGATCACCCATCTCTTGTTCAGTGCCATCACAGCAAGTCATTCCCCAGATCTAGCTGTAGCACCTGGACCAAAGCAAACCCTTCAGCTGAGACAGCCTTCCCTTGCAAACCCTGAGTGCCTCCTCATAGAACCATAGAATGGTTTGGGTTGAAAGGAACTTTAAAAATCATCCAGTTCCAACCCCCTGGCAGGGGTGCCACCCATGAAATCCAGTTGCTCAGGGCCCCATCCAGAGCTCACATCTTGAAGAAACAGGAGTTGGTCAGCAAGGATGGATAATAGAAACACTAGTGGGGCCTCCTGGCACTGTTTCGTGGTCTCAGGAGATTCCTCAGCAAGAGGCTGGGGTGGTCCAAGGTGGTGGCAGTTCATGAGTTAATTTGGGCTCAGGTGTCAGCGTTGACAGTCACTGATAAATACCCAAAGACCTTCCTCAGTCTCTCCCCCCACTGAGACCATTCCCACACCAGTGGAGTGTGATGCCTTGCTGTGGAGGCAGCTGCCAGCTCAGCTTCTTACCTGGGGCGATCCATTTTGCTCCTCTGCCTCTGTTTCCTCCTCTGCAAAATGCTTCCTTGTGGTGTTGAGGGCGTAGGCTGGCTAGGGAGGCTCAATTAATTAATTGCCTGTCTGTGAAGCCCGTTTAGCTCCTAGAATAAAAGCTGCTATCGAAATGCAAAGTTGTTAGTGGCATAAAACAGCAGGAGCAGTTGAAATCAAAGCCTGATTCTGTTTTCACACCAGGATTTCACTGGTCATAAACCAACAGAGACTGACACAGGAATGTGATACAGCAGCACTGGCCTTTCTAAATTAAACACTTCCCACATGCAAACTGCCTGAAAAAAAGTAGGGTTAGAAAAAGTCAAGGCCCCTCTATCTCCAAGATATCTCCAAAGGAGGCACCAGCACATGCATCACCCTGTACCCCATTGTTGGTGGGGCCTCACCACAGGTCTCCAGGTGGCTCCTGGGGTGATGGAGCAGTTGCCGTGCTGCTGAGCACCTTCCAGCCTCCTTTCTCTCCCTCCAAAACAGGGTGCAGTACTGGCAACCATGGTCCACATCCCTCAGCAGAAGATGCAATAAAATGAGCTGTGAAAAGAGCCAGACAAGAAAATGGAAGAGGTCCCACTGTTCCCAAAGCCACCACCCCATCCATAGAGCTCCAGGGGTGCCTCTGCATGGGGCCTGGTGAGCTCTGTCCACAGTGCCCTCCATCCCCTCCAAGGCAGTCACCTTACAGACCCCTCCAAGGGCAAAGGGGGAAGTTTACCAACTGTGACCCATTGTGTGCTTTTCTTTGTTGTTTTGTCTCCTGTCCAACTACCAAAGCTCTCAAGCTGCTTATGCAAAGAGAAGTGGCACCTTGTCCAGTCAGGCTGTTCCTGCAACCCCAAACCCATCCAAAGCAAGGGGGCCCCTCACCAAGCAGAAAGGAGGGGGCATGGAAAAGGCATGTTGGAGTGAGGAGGAGGGGAGGCCAAGGGAAATATTTCTCCTTTGTTTTGCCCCACCTGAAGGGGCAATGGGGACCAGTGAACTGGGAACCAGCATTGAAAGGCACTGCCTATGGAGGTTCCCATATACCCCTCCTTCAGCAGTCTGGGCTTTGACACTGGAACAAAGGGAAGGGAAAAGGAAGGGAGGGAAAGGGATGAAAGGCAGGGAGAGGTGTGCAGGTCAGAGGTGTGGGAGCACCTTTGCCTGGCACAGGACAGGCAGCAGCCCCCAGAGAGGCCAGCAATGGCATCAAGCAAAGCTGCTCCAAGAGAGAGTTTTTTTAAGAGTGAGCAGTTGTTTCCCTGTGGCAATGAAACAGAGAAAAGGAGCAGAGGGACCCGTTGCTTCTCTGAGAAATTTCCTCACTGGCTGAGGGTGGAGGGAGCTGTGTCTGCTCCTGGGAAACGCTCTTGGAGAGCCAGGAAAGCAGCTGCCCATGGCTGTGCTGAGCTGCCCCCTCACCACTGTCACCTCTCCAAGGATGTCCCTGATGAGCCCCAAGGGAACAAGCACTCCTGTACTGCAGGGTCCCTGGGCTGCCTGCCAGGCACAGGGTGTGTACAGGATGTGCAGACCCAAACCCACCTCAGAAAGCACAGCTCTGCCCTCCTCTGCCACAGGCACCAGTTGTGGCATTGAAGGGACACTGACACAGCTGATGTGCAATAGGATGGTGTCCTCCGACATGGATTTCAGGTTCTCACCACAATGTCACAGCCTCTGCTCTCCCAAAACTCTTTGGGCACTTGTGTAGCTCTGCACCTGATCTTCACTCCCTGCCGCTGGCTGCCACCACCAGCCCTTGACCCCTCTCCCTGCCACTGCTCCCTCTCAGCCCTGATCCTGTGAGCCTGCCCACCACCAATAGCCACTGTATGGGAATCCTGCTCCAGGGCTTCTCTGCTTCCTTCAGTCCCTGGGGCCATGTGGAAATGCATTCTGCTGATGCCCTTTCAGTATCCACAAAACTACTGTTATTTAAACCACCTGTCTTCAAGGGCAAAACCAAGGTAGGACTAAAAATCCCTCCCCTGATCCCTCCCCCAGCATCCCAGGTAGGACAGCTTCTTCTTGGAGCATAAATCCAAGCCCACATTACCCACAGCTCAATCCTCACTCTGGTCCAGAGCCAGCAAAGGTCCCTGCCATGTGTTGCAAAGTCTGTGTGATACCTAGAGCTTGGATATTATTTAAAAACTTGTAAATTAGGACAGAAACACCCCTCCACTCAGACATGCACCATTTAAGCCCAGCGCTCCAGAGGGCATCCGCCAGCCCTGGTGTGCACACTGGTTGTGTCCATCTGTTCCAAAGCATGGCCTGTGGGAAGAGCCACATTCACAGAGAGAAATGTGGGGAGCAAAGGGTGACTGCCTGCCCAGCTGCCTCCCCAGTGCAGCAAAGCACTTGAGAGGGAATGTGGCAGCCCTGGAGCTGGTGGCTGCCTTTTTCTTCAGGGCTGATGGGTCCTGGAGGTGTGAACCCACCTCCAGGCCAGCACTGGAGCATGCTTATGGCTTCAGCTGAGTCTACCATGAGAGCAGGTACAGATCCCATGCGAGGGGTCTGCAAGGATGCACGGAGGCCCTAAGGCAAGAAGCTTCTCCCATTTACCACCCTGACTGTGACAACAGCCAGATTGCACTGGCTTTGATCAAATCAAGCCAGTGACTAGTGGTGTTTGCTGGGTGATGGCACCTCTCCTAGGGCTGCCAGCACCACTGGAGCCATCTCTCTTCCAGCCCCACTGATGCTTATGGCTCAGCCCATGCATCCCCACCCGGGTGATGCCCAGGGCCACTGGAGAGCCCGAGGCAGAGCAGGGCCCTGGGCACATGCCCCAGCAGCCCAGCCAGCTCCTGCTCCTTCATGATCCCTCACTCTCAGCGACCCCAGCCAACTTCCTCCCACTCCACTTGAAGATCAGCCCTTCCCTGAATGAGGTCTTGGTGAATCAAAAGCTTCGTTGCTCGAGAGCCCCAAACTCATCCCTGTGGTGGATGTGGCTCTGCAGGAGTCAGGAGCAGCAGCACAGCCCCCGGCGGCCTGGCTGCCTGTTGGGCTCTGGAGCAATAAATCACCCTGTCTGCAGGAGAGAGGGTCAGCAGGGGTGGAGGACAGTGCGGTGGAGGCCTCATCATACAAATCCTTTGGGCGAGGAGGGGTCTGGGGGAGGCTGTGGGAGGGTGTGCTGCGGCGCGGCTGGACCAGACCCAAGAGCGAGGATCGATGAGGGTGATTGAAGCCAGCACGCACTGCGTTGGGCTATTTTTAGCACAGCCAGAAGAGCAGGAATTTGGGAGCCCAAGTCAGAATTTATTTGCATCTGTGAGTGCTCGTCAGGGGAGGACCAACAACAACACCCCGCTGGGGTGTAGCAGCGCCCTGATGCACATTTTGGGACCTGCCCACCTCGGCTTCAGCACCTCTTCGGTGCCTCTCCGCTGCAGTGCCCTGTGGGGACAGTGTCACCACCCCAAGGCTTGGAGCTGTGAGCACGTGGATGCACATGGACACAGGATGGAGAGAGAGCAGAGGAGAGGGTAGGGGATGGACCTCAGGGGATGAAGGGGTTATTTGTGAAAAGCACTGATCCTGCCTTAAATGTGTAGGAGGTGTGAACAGGTCTTCTAGTGTGGCTGCAACAGTGCCTGGGTCCACGGAGCGGGGCCAGGCAGGTGTGGACCTCAGCCCCAGCCCTCTCCTTCAGCTCTTCCCTCCCCATTTACACACCACAGGTTTTCCACTGTGGGGACCTGGGTCAGTTTTTCTGGGTAGGTGTCCAGAGATGAAATTGTTCTCCAGAGAGGTGTATAGCACATTTCCTTTCCTTCACCACTTGGATGCCAGTGGTGTCCAAGGCGCTGAAGGTGCTGATGGGCACAGCCCGTGGTGCTGAGAAGCCAACCCAACAGCTACCCTGTAGCTTGGAGCAATGACTTTGGCTTCACTTGAATTTACTTAGGCTCCAAGTTTTCATATCTCCTTTGTGGCACAGCCTCTCAGCCTTTTACCCCTCTCAGCCAGCTCGCCAGCACCACCAGAAGGGTGGTAGAGATTATACAAATGCTTCCTTGAGAGTTTTGCTCATTTTCACCTTCCCCCCACCCAGGACTTAATGGAGGGAAACCATCTGATCCAGAGTGAAGCCAGTTTTCTGAATTCAGTTTCCTCTCTGCAAGGGATGAGAAGACAAAGAAGTACCAGGGATGGGGATTTTCATCAAATGGGGAGTAGCCAAGCAGGATGTTAGCTTTTACTCTCTGCTGCCCTTTCTTTTGGTTCACATTGGATGTGAACATGGCTGTTTCCTTCCCTCTGCAACTTCCCTGTCCCTGCAGAAAACCAAAGGAGCCTGCCAAGTCTCTGAGTTTGCATGTGTACCTTTTCAATAATTCAGTGGGAATGTTAATGACACGGGTGTGTTGTTGTTCCTGCATGAGCCAATCACTTCTCACATCCCATCAACATCTGTTTTTTTTCACACTCAGCTCAGCTGTTGGGCAACAGCCATTTGCTGCTCACCTTTACTTGCCTTGCCATTAAAAGGCTCATTAATTAATTAATCCTTGCTTTCTTTAGGACTAAAATATTTCCATTTCTGTCTTTTATCAGTTTTCTCATGGTTTATATCCTCTCCTCTCTGCACCATGCAATGCCCTTTTCTAATGAGCTCCTCTCTCTGGTCCATCTCATCTATTAAGCTATGTGAGTGCTGTCTCCTGCGTCGTCTTGCTCATCTCCTGGGGTCTCATCTGGGTCTATCATGTTCCTTAGTGTTTCCAGCTGTGAAAGGAAATGATCAGCCTCACCTACAACATCCACAATTTCCTCCCACCCCACTCGCCTTACTCACAGCCCTCCAGTCTGGCTCATCCCCCCAGAGCATCCAGCTTTGACAGCCTCCTCCATCCTTGCATGAGCCCCTGGCTGGATTGCCCTGATTTGCAGGGTTGTGATGGAATGCCTTAAAGTTTGTGTGTGGTGCCTGCAGCTTGTCTCTGCTGGTGGCCTCTTAAATCCGTTCCTCTCTCTCAGCACTGATTTTCCACAGCAGAGCTCTCCTTGGGCACCTCCAGCTCTGCAGTCAAGAGCTCCCAGCCCATCCGAGTGGCAGGAGGCCTCTCTGGGTACTGTGAAAGCTCCTCTGTGGTCTCACAAGTAAACACTGGCACTCTTCATGAGATGCAGCTAAATTAATTAATCTTGTTCTACCACATTTGGAGCCAAGACACAAAGGTTCCCGCTCCCTGCAGCTGGGGCTTAAAGACTGCTTCTCCCAAAAGTGCCCTCCTGCCCCACCTGGGATCTGTGCTGCAGTAAGATTGGAGGAACAGGAGTAGAGCAGTTCTTGGGAGTCACTCCAAGGGGCTGGCAATGCCAACAACGCACTGGACAAGTGGCCACGGAGTACATTGACACAAATCATCCACCACTGTCCAGCTGAATCATCCCAGCTGTGTCCAGCTCAGTTTAGGCTGACAAAGATCTCGTGTGCACAAAAAACTCTTGTGTTTTGAGCTTTGTCACCAGCCATCTCAGGTGTTGCAATTTGTTACCTCTCCATACAACCTTATCTCAATTATATCCTCAGATCACTCTGTCTGTAACAACACTACCACCCACCACAGAGCTGGCACACACACATCTCTGCATGGAAAATCCCGGGCAGCCCCACACATGAGGAACCCTTCACCTGCTGACAGCTGACAAGCGCTGAGCTGCTCCACCACCGCCTCCAGCCTTGCAGGGCGATCACAGCTCCTAAAAGACAGTCAGATGCAGACACTGGGACTTGGGGTATGAGATTGCCAGCAGAGGCTAGGGAGGGCAGGTGCCTGGCTACTCCTGATGTATTTCCATGGCAGAGCTCGTAGCCAGGGAGGACGGTGAGGTGAGGGGTGGGCTGGCTTCTCCTCTCCCACCATCTCACAGTTCTGTCCTAGACACTGCTGCTCTGAAGCTGTCAGGAGATGGATTCACCTACCAGTGTGAAGTCTGAGCCAGTTCCATTCTTCTGCAAAGCTGTAGACATATAAGGGTGGAGATTTCCAGGTCCAGTGAGGTATTTTGGCTGGCACCAGGGTACAAAACCATCCAAAGACTAAGAAACTAAAACAGCACAAGGCATTGCAGGAAGCTGCCAGCAAGTGGGAGGAGACAGCTTATCCAGGGACCTAATTTAGCTGGAAGGAAAGAGAAAGGATGCAAGATGTTCCCCTATTAAGAAAGAAAAATAACATGCAAGAGCAAGGAGCCAGAGGTTGAAGTGCCCATGGGAAAGTGGTGTAGATGCATTTGAGTTTAAGAAGCCAAAGCAGAGCTGGTGCAGATGCTGGACCCAGAACCAAGGCTGCTTTAACCCAGGGTTTAGAGGCAAAGGTTAGGATGAAGCTTGCAGAGACCTGGAAGCCACTGAGGTGGGTGAATTGTAAGTGGCACTGTGTTTAATCTGAGCAGAATGCATGAAACCGAATAATGTAATTACTTAAACTGAGTATTCAGAGGGAAAAATAAAGCTTTGCAGGGAAAATAATAATACTTAGCACTTGTAATGTGCTTAGCATCTTCAAAAATTGGTCAGCCATTAACTGATTGCTCCTCTGCTAAGTCCAAAGGCTAATAAAAAGGGATGGTTCATTTAGTTATTTCACAGCTGAGCTTCTCAATAAGGCATGAGGAAGTGACTGTTGCTCTCAAGCATGCTGGTAAATAAACAGTTGGAAGTAAGAAAAAGCAACATCCCCCCAGCACTTGGTCACAGTTTCATGCTCAGTTCCTTCCTTCCTTACCTTGAGCTTGTCCAGTCCAGACCTGTTGACAGGGAGCTTGTCTGAAAGTCTGGACATCATGGACGGTTCCAGGTCTCCAACAGTTCCAAAACTTGGTGTTTCTTGCCCAGGAACTGCCCCTCTGCCAACATGAGCAGGGATGTGGAGTCCATGGGGCATTTGTCTGTGGGTGGATGGGGTGGGTGATTTGGGCTTGGAGAGACCCTGCTCTGGCAAGCACAGAGGCTGAGGGAACAAGGCAGCCTTTTGGATGGCAATAAAGATGGAGGTATTTTATATTTGTTTTACTTAAAAAGCAAACAGTCCCTTTTTTGTTCGATGAGCAAGCGATTTCATAAACACTGCAGAGAAAACATGACACAGTTGCACCTCGGTGATTTCCAGCCTCTTTTCTTGGCAGCAGCAGCAGAGGAGAGGTGAAGTGCCCGAGTGGCTGCCCCACACACAGCCCCCAGTTGTCTGGGAGTGGCCAAGGGCCTGGGGGCTGCTCCTGGTCAAAGCAAAGGGAAGCAGTCAAGAAGAGGGAACTCTCCTCAGGATGGAGCCATTCAGTCCAGCATATGTACAGCCCCAGCACGGTGAACAATGAGCCCATCTCATGCCAGGTACTGCCACAGGCCTCACCACTTCAGAGAAAGGGAGCTGCACAGGTGCTCAGCTGCCCCCATAGAAGTGCTCTATTTTTGGTGCAGACTCCACTTTGCTGGGGCACAGGCTCCAGGTGTCCCAGCTCTGTGCTGGAGGGATGTCTCCTAAGGGTCCCACCAGCCATCTCTGGACTGTGTGAGGTCTCCAGCTCACCCCAGAGCTGTCAGGACAGCAGCCAGGAGAAAGCCATGGTTCACCCATGGCCTGCCCAACCTCAGCAGCAAAGAACTGGGGATGCTGGGGAGCTATTTCTCCACCTCACTGTTGGGTGATCCAAGAGGGGTCCTGCTGCTTTACAGAAGAGATGCACAAGTATTCATCTCTGAAAGCATTTGCTGGGATAAAATACACCCCCTAGGGCATAGAGCTGAACTTGGCTTTTCTGGGATGTGTCCAGCAGCAGCAGTGCCATCATTAAAAGCCTTTGGTGGAGACGGGAGTTGAGGGCTCTTATGTTCCCCTGGCTTTTCGCCCCAGGCACTGCCTCCTGCTCTCTCAGCCATGCCTGTGGGCTTTGTGCTTTCTTTCTCCAGGTTTTCTTCTTCTTAAATGAAAGATTCCCCATCTCTGCTGCAAGCATGGACTGTGGACCCTGTGCTGAGAGGATGAGCCAGGTGAGAGCAGGAAGAAGCGAGCAGGGACTCCTGACACCAGTGTTACCACTAAAAGCCTCTCCCCTGAGGCAGGTTTTTCTTGAGTGAGGCACACAGGTCAGCACCTCGATGATTTACAGTGCAGGACATCATCTGGGGGACCTGGGGAAGGCGCTGAGCACAGGGACAGCAGCAGCCTTGATGGGTCACTTAAACACACTTCTGACTGGAGGAAATCCGGGATGTGGCATGCTAAGGATGCCACGCTAACTTCTGCTAAATGCTCACATACAGCCAGGCAGCAGATATGTGGCCTGTGAAGGCACTGCCGATTTTCCTCTGCCTGCTTTTGGCATAACGAAGCCCAATGGGTGTGTATAAACAAAGCCAGCATCTCTCTCGCTGGACCTCATGCATCATTTATAGCCAGCTTTTCCGTGGCACAAGAAACATTTACATATGCCAGCATTAATTCCGAACGCCACTTCAAAGCCATCTCTGTCTAATGAACCCCGTGCGCTGCGCACAGCAAATTCCACCCGAAAAATAATTAGCAACACACGCCACCAAAGCGTTACAGGGGGAACGCAGCACACCACCTGCTGAAGCAAATGAATGCCTGATTTATTTATTTTTTGCCACTTTTTAGCAATATTCAGGCACTGACTCAAAGCTGTGCTCTCTTCTCGGCTTTGTAGGGCCCTGAGAAGCGTCACATTCCCACTCTGCTTTCCAGGCTGAGGGGTGATTGATTGGGGGGGGGTTATATAGAATCATAGAAAGGCTTGGGTAGGAAGGGACCTCAAAGATCATCGAGTTCCAACCCCCTCACCACGGGCATGGGCAGGGAATATGTTTTTCTTAGATCACAGCTGGACAGAGCTGTGCAAGACCCTGCTGATTTCTCTGTGCTGGGAGTGCCAGTCAGGATTTAGAGTGCAAGCAGCTCTCTGTCCCTTTCTCTGAAGCTGCACAAGTCCCAGGCTTTTGGGATGCTGTCATCTCCTGACCAGCCACAGGCTAGGAGCAGGACAGGATGCACCAAGTCTCACCCCAGTCTGATGGTCCCACGGATGCTTTAGCCCCTGACTAGCATCAGCTTCACTGAGAAAAAAAAAGAAACTGGAAAGAGATCAGGAGATGAAGGTTTTGGTGCCTCTACCAGCCATGGTGCTCCCACCCCATGCTGGCCCTACTGTGAACAGCTCAGGGAACCAAGCTGGCTGCACAGAAATTATTTCCTTTTATCTGTGTCAGAGCTGCCCAGCCCAGCTCATGGCAGGAGGAGCAGTGTGTTTTGGTCAAGGCCTGACATGGTGGCAATGCCAATGGGACACCCAGGTAACAAACCACCGTGGTAGAGGGATGGAGGCCAAACCTGGAGGTGGCTGTGGGAGCAGGGGGACCAACTGCACTGTGGATGATGCTGGGATCATGGATTCTCCTGGTCCTGTCCTCCTGAAGTGGAAGGAAGGTGCTCAGCAGGACGCTGCTCTCAGCCCTGTGCTGCGCTGCCCGTGTGGTCTTGACAGCATCAAACCACGGGATTCAAACTGTCAGTCTCTGCCTTGTTAGGATGCAAGGGGTTAAACTGTTCTTCCTATGCAAATTAGGCTTAATTAATCCTTTTCATCAGTTGCAAATATACCTTCTGAACCCTATTAAAAACATGAATATGCAAATTCAGACCTTTTTTAATACTCATTTTCAAGGACTTGGAGTCAGGCTTGATTATTCGATTCCCGTTAACAGCCTGTAAAACCTGGTGCAAAATTTAATTTCCATTTTAAGTTACCAAAAAAAAATATGAATCTGTTGGTAATTAAGCTAATTACAGTGTTACACTAAAGAGGAGACAAACAAGGAGGACAAGATCATTCATTACATTTAACACCGGTTACAGGACCTAGGGACTGTCCCGAGTTAACCGTGAAGCCAGGAAAGAGCCGTGACGGAAACAAGGTGCATGTGAGGAGGTTGTGGCTTTTGGGGGGCCCAGTGTCTTCCTCACCTTGGGAACACATCTCCTTCAGTCCCATGAGCCACCCTCCTCCTCCTCCTAAGAACAGAAGCAAGGAAGAGAAGGTGCAGCCAGGCTGGAGGGGTGTTGTAGCTGTCGTGGGGTCTCTGCACAGGGCAGGAACATGCTTGGGGTTGGAATTTCAGAGTAACCTGTAGAACCACCCTATCTGCCAGAGGGACTGGGGCTGGGCATCCTACGCAGTGGGATTTCCATCCACCCATAGCACTTTCTCCATGTGTGGAGTGCAGAGGGGAGGTTAGCTGACAACTCCCTTCACAGTGGCAAAGCCAACAGGGAATGACCAGACTCTGCAGAGGCACCTACAAACCACTGCTCCACAGCCACACTGGGAAGCAAATAGAGGTACAGGATGTGACTCCCTATAGGTCATGCCCATGCCCAGCATATGCTGGGAGATGCCAACCAAACCAGCTCAGCCTACACCACACAAACCTCCTCTGCTGGGCAGTGCTGGTGGCTCCCAACTTGCCCATCAAGCTTCCCGTGTTTCCCAGCTCTGCCTGCATGCAATTAGAAGTGATGCTATAGACTATTAATTATGGTTTACCACCACAGTGCTCTCTTCAAATCAGTCATTAGGACACTCGGTGTCTATTGTGCACTTGCTGTTTTCTAGAGAGTTTGCAAAGTTAACATGCAACTTGTGAGAGCTGTAATCCTCACCTCGGGGAAGCAGCTCAGGGATGGCAGCACTCCATGGCAGGCTCGGGTGAGGAGTCCCATGACTGGGGTGGAAGCACAAAGGTGATGCTCTGCCCACAGGAACCAGGGCTCAGCATCCAGGATACTGGTGCAGGAGACTCCATCATTGAACTGAAGTGCTGGCATTACCTACAGACTTACCCAAAGACATCCAGCACCAGCAGGATGGATCCATCCAAGGGATTCGTGCTATCTGGGGAGCTTTTCTCATTCCTCCTTGTCTCAGTGCAGCTGCTGGGATGGGCGCCTCGGTTCCCTATGGATTTGGTTCATTCCCTGCCATCGTCTCCTCTCCAGGGCTGTTCCTTCCCCTCCCAGGACTCACGGCGAGAGGAGCTGTCACTTCAGAGCACGCCACTCACGGGCGGCTCTGCCTCGTAACAACGGGATCGGAGCCGGAGCCGATCACGTACATCCCCAAGGGCTGGAGCGTGACTCCCAAAACAAGCTGAGGGAAGACATGTGCACATGGAGGAGCTGGGAGAGCTGCAAAGGGGAGAAGGGGTGAAAGAGGGACAGTGTGACTTGCCATCACCCCATTATGTATGTGGCTCTGCATGGTCAGCAGGGAGTGGGAGGCACCTCCAAAACACAGGAGCCAACTGATGTCCATGCTCTCCAATTCTCTTTAGGGAGGCCTCTCCCTGGCAGTGGTTATGGGGCAGCCTGGCAGATGAACCAGCCACCAGCAAGGCGAAGTGCCTGCCATCGTACAGCACAAATGTCACCCAGTAGATGCTCGTGGAGAGAGAAAAGGTCCACCTGCCAAACTTCAGAGCCTTTCACCTGCCTGCAGAACACTTCCCAGCATGTTGATACCAGAAATTTCTGATCAGATCAATGGAGTGTGATGACAGAGATGATAAGGGAAACGCTCTTGTCCTCTAGCCAAGCCCTGTGCCTGGCACCTTCTCCTGCATGTGCATCCTCCTGCCCTTTGACCTGCCTGGTGCACCTTATCTACTGTATCATATTTTGGGGGGAGTCAGGGATGCAGAATTACCTCCTCAGTCCCTACAAGCAATGATCTTGCTCCCCGAACCATGAGATATGATTGCCCTTATTACTTTAGCTTGCATAGCTGCGAGTCCTGTTAATGGTCATAAAATTACCCAGTCCTTATTTAAATCCTACAGCCGTCTGTGTTTCAGTGACCTCCTGATGGTCTCTGGCTTTGTTCCAGGTTGAAGAAGCATCAGAGGGACCAGGAGGGAAAAAGAGGCAGTGGGAGGATTAAAGAAAAACAACCAAAACCACAACAAGCAACAGCCAACAAAGAGAATTCAAAGTGAAACGGGGAATATTAAAGAGAGCTCAATCAGTCAGCTGGAGAGTTCAAAAAAACATCACCTGTCACAAGGAGAAGGAATATGCATCAGGTAAAATTAGCAACACTAATAAACTCATCAGCACTGGAGCCTGGGCCAGGAAACAGCAGAGGGAAGACAAAGGGGTTGGTAGAGGCTTGATCCCATGTTGGGGAAGCAGAAGAAAACTGAAAAACCTGAGGGAATGTGCTTTGACAGAGGAATGTGGTTTGGGTGGCAACCAAAGGCATGGGCTGCTCCTGAGACCTCCAGCAGCAAGGAGCTGCCTTTGTGCTCCTTAACTTACACGGCAGCAGTTTCTTTAAAGTCTATTTTCTTTCTGTTTTGTCCCTTGTATTTGCTCCAAGGGGAAACAGAAGGAAGGCTGGAGACACAGACACAGTGGGTGGAAGGAGCAGGAGGAGCTGCTGGGATGACCACCCAGGACCAGGGTCTGCAGCGGTCCCTGGGAGAAGGCTTTGGCCACTGGTTTCTATACAGAAGGTTTCTGGAGCAAAAATCTCGTCTTTACTTTGGATGCCAGACCGTTCCCCTGTCCTTTCAAATAACATCTGCAAACTCCCAGAGTACCAATAAATTTTACAATAATAATTCCCCCAAACGAGAAACAAGAACTGGAAAACCCCCAAGCAGCAGAGAACTGTTTTAACGTAACCAAGCTCCAACACAGACTTCCATCAATTTTGCAGCAAATCTGAGTCATGAAATTAAAAGTAGCATCAGCATATTTCCTATTAGCTGGGGTTCCTTTTTCAGAACAGATCATACATTCCTACCCTATTTTTCTAGACACTTGTGTCAATGCGATATCATCAGATGCCGTTCAGTCGCTCCTCTTAGCCTGAAAAAAGCTTTCCTGTTGGGAAGGATGGGATTTTAATATTTAAAAAAGACTTCATGAAAGAGCTTTGCTGATTTTTTATTTATTTATTTATTTAATATCCCTCCCCTGATCAGAGTGGGCGCGTTTTGTAGCTTTTAAATATCATGCAAGTTTCAGCAATGCTGCTATTAAATCCGAATCTGCTGTCACAGCAGGCAGTGGGAATGTGATTCACACCAGCACAGAGAGCCTGTTCCATCCTCCCCAGCTCCTGTCGTTAGCTACAGTCACCTGGCATCTGACACCATCATCGTTTTCCCAATGTCTTCAAACAGCAAAAAACTACAACAGAACCAAACCTGCCCTGGCTGTGCCCTCTTCCACACTGAGCAGCACGGCCTGCCGGGGTCTGACATCACCTTGGTGATGTCCTAGGAAGGCTCTTGCCTCTCTTTTCCCAGGGTTTATTTTGACATGTCCACCTGTCAGCCCAACTCACACCACTCTCAGCTGTCTCTGAGCCCACTGCTGGGCTGGGAAATGAAAAGGGTGGGTGCTGCTCCTTGTTTGAGCACTGGAGCAAGGGGAGGGGAGCGATGGAGAACCAACAGCAGTGCTGGCACTGCTGGCTTCTCTCTCTGCCCAGCACCCTGTTTCTTCAATCCACCCCCAGCTCTGCTCCTGCCCTCCACCCTCTAGGTACCCAA
The DNA here is from genome assembly GCF_001604755.1 of Lepidothrix coronata. Lineage (NCBI taxonomy): Eukaryota > Metazoa > Chordata > Aves > Passeriformes > Pipridae > Lepidothrix > Lepidothrix coronata. The sequence continues at coordinate 1,877,909 of NW_016690221.1, read as the reverse complement.
CTCCATCACAGCTTCATGCTCTTCCCCCTTCTTCCCTTCCTCCTATAGCGTTACAGGGAGAGGATCCAAAACTAACATCTACGAACCCCGACCTTCTCATGGCTGATCCCAAAAGGGTTTCCTTAGTTCCTTCTCAGGCATCACACACTTTCAGAACAATGCTGAGGCTCATGCAAACAACACACAATGACGCCAAGAGTCAGGGGACACAAAGTGGGAACAAAAGGCACCATGTTCAGAGATGTGCCCTTAGGAGAGACACAAACCTTGCAATACCTGCCTTAGCCCAGAGCTCTGCTGCTTTCACCAACTGCATGGCAGCACCTGACATCTCCTTGCCCGTTTGTTGTTTATATATGCACACAGATGGAAAGGGTTGATCAGCAGAGGAGCGGGGACTCGTGAGCAGTTTGAGTGAAGGGAAGCTTCAGGCAACACTGCAAACAAGACGGTGCTCTGACACACACAGTCCCTCTAATAAATCACATTTTACAGTCTATAAACCCAGCGAGCGAGCACAGAGACCCAGCGAGCACATGCACACTTGTGATCGCTCTTGTCTCTCCCCTCCAACCAACTGCAAATTTATTACCCATCTCCCAAGATTTTCTAAAAGGATTTCCCACAAATGGAGCTGGAGCTTTGCAAGTGATGAGCTGAACCCAGATGGGACTCACCTCGGGTGGTGGCAACTGCGATCTCTGTTTGCACTGCCCCAGGGGGCTGCACCCATGGAAGGGGCAGTGAACACAGGGCCCTGTGATGGGCTTCTGAGCCCCGTGTAGCTGGGCAAGGAAGGAGCAATCACTGTGAAATTCAGTGTCACAGTTACTCCTCGCAGCTCTGTCGTGGCTCAGGCAAGCAGAATGGTGGCAGAGACGGGAGCTGCCGTGGTGGCAGTGTACAGCCATGTGTTTGGGGCTTCATCCTGAATTCAGTGTTGGAGCTAGAAACTGGGGAGGCTCAGCTCCTCTTCTCCATGTCCCACAGGTGGCCCAAGTGGCTTTGCAATGGCCACACTTCCACATGAAAAACTCCCAGGCTTCCACCAGTGAGCCTTAGAGAAGTCAAGCTTCTCAAAAGTCCCAGTTTCAGGCAGCGCCCAAGCCTGCTCGCTGTGCAGCAGTGCAATGCCATGAGCAAGGACAGGGATGCTGCTGGCCAAAGCAGGACAGTTATCCAGCAGCGTCCCAAGCTGTGGAGATGACCAGGTGCTGCACCACGCCGGCACATCTAGCCAAGCACCCATCCTCACCACACACCTCTCTCAGCCGTGCTGCTGTATTAAACTTAGTTGAACAAATCAGTCTTGCTGGGAGTACAGGGAGCAGAGCAGTAATTCATCTGTCTCCTCCCCACCGGAGGCATCTCAGAAGACTACTGTGTGTTCTACCTGAACTTATTATCCTTTCACTCCTGGGAGGCAACTTTCCAGTGGGCAGAATGCATTTTCCCTTGTCGCTCTCCAGCATCGCTTCTCGCCTCACCTGTGTTTTGCTAAGATAGAGGGTTTATTGTAAACTTATTAATTACTTCATTTCTCCTGCAAGGAGCCAAGAGAAAAATTTTCAGAGGCAGCCAGGATCCGCTATTGTGTCGGCGGAGGAGCTGAATGCGGCTGACGTCATGATTCATTTTCCCCATGACTGAGGAAGGCGACTCTCTGTGCCACGTCGCGCATATGAATCAGGCAGCGTTCCCCTGGCACAGCATGCCTGGCAATTCATCTTCCACCAGGACTTCTTCAAGCAGAAGAGAAAACGCCAAACTTTTTGCTGTTGCGCTTCCCTGCAAACCCTGCGCGGAGGAAGGCTGGGGAGATGGGGGCTGCAGACGCCCCACAGCTCATGTTTGTCCCTCCACCTCTGATCAGGTGGGTCTATAGCAGCTGTTTTCTGTGCCTGTAGACACATCAACAGGTCCCAGAGTGACTCCAGCAAGCACGGCCAACCCTGCAGCTGCTGTGAGCATCTAAGTTAACTTTCTAGCCTGTTCCCTGCTACCTTCTCTCCAAGCTTAGGGAATATGTTCCTGCTGATATCAAGAGGAAATCAATACACACAGACGTTCATAGCAAACTGATCTGGTTTATGGCAGCAGGTGTTGGAACTAGATGATCTCTAAGTTCCCTTCCAACCCAAACCAGTCCATGATTCTATGATACTATGAATGAGACCTTGCCTGGAAAATATAATGATGTTCTCCCTTCTCAAAGCACTACCAGCATCAGATCATTGATGGAGGAATGGTTATCAACCTCTACATGTAGGAGAGCACAGCAAGGGCACAGTGTGTATCCCAAATAAAGGAGTCATACACCTAGTTTGGGATGTTACACTTTATTCTTATGACAGAAGAACTATATCCATTATAACACAAAATTTCAGACTTCTGGGGATGCTCCATCTCCACAGAGGAGGAGGAGGGAGATCCCCCAAAACAGGTACCCACAGGCTGGTGACAGGCAGCAGTGAGAACACCCTAAATCACTCCATTCCACCTTCTACAGTCCTGAGACACCCAAGAGCCCAAGAGTCTCAGCGAGGAACCAAAAGCACGGCAGTGACATCTGAGCACACCACACAACACAGAGGTGTAAACACAGGTATAGGCTCTTCAAATGGCCATTTATGCTTATGCTTGTCTGCTCAGTGATGGCAGACTCAGGTAACTGATATCTTGAAAATAATTTCAACCCTGTTGAGTAATGAGCTCTTTGTAAGAGCAAGAGACCTTCCCTGGGTCCCTGTCCTCCCACTAGAAGAGAACAACCATGGGACAGGAAGCACCAGCCTCATGCAGGCTCACCTTTTTGCTGGGGCCAAGATTTGGGGAATCCCTTTGGAAAAATCTGTGAATGGCAATGCTGTGACTCCTCAAGCCAGCAGTTTCCACTGTATTCCCAGAGGGATGCTGAGAGCCTAGGTAGTGATGAACACATTACCCACTTTAAAGGCAGGGATTGGGTCTTGGCACGGGAGAGCCCTGGGATGGAGCTAGACTTGCCCTCTCCCAGGAGGAAAATTACGCTTTTCAGAGGAACTGGTGGGATTTGTGAATCAGCATGAAAAAGTAGGGAAGAAGGAGTTCCCTGCAAAACAGAAGTAACCCAATACCACAAATTAGGAGATGGAGACAAGAATTTGTCCTCGCTACCTCAAGTGTCCTGCCCAGGAGTGCTCAGCCCTGGCTGGTGGCTGGCAGTGGGACGCTAAGCAATGGTCTGGCGGCTGAAGAGCTCGAGGGTGAGGGCGCTGAGGAAGGCTGGGATGCTGTCCTGGTGCAGCAGGTGGAGGTCGATGAGCTCCCGGATGGTTCGTGAGAACTCAGTTTCCAGAAGCTGCATTTTTCCACCAGAGGAGCTGGAGGCCTAAGGGGAAAGAAGAACAAGCCCATTAATATCCCAGGGTTTTAATTCACCTCCTGTGATTCGTGATGCAGGGAAGAGCAAGCAGCATCACCCTGAAGCCTCCTTTGGCAGGATCGGCCTGTCACCAAGGACACATTATCTGTTTGGCACACGGTGTAATCAGGCTGTCACTGAGTCCTGCATTCCAACATCCCCAGGCAGGACCCCTGTGTGAGCCTTCCCTGGTGACAACTGTGGCAATGGCAGGATGAGGGCTTTGACCATCCTGGAAAAAGACTGCGTTGCCAAAGCAGAACCAGAGTGCCCACATTGGGGTCACTGCTGCCACCACCACCCAGGCCTCGGGTGGCAGGAGCTCTGCACAAAGGCTTTCTCTCCATGAAAACACTTATCTCTGAAGTCATGCCACTTCTGTAGGAGGAAGTAGACCTGTTCCTAATTAACACAACTCCTTTCCAATGAGTGCTGATCCACACGGCATCCCTGAAGTGTTTAAATCAGCCTGGCAGCGCACAGCCAAAACCTCCAGAGGAATTATTCCAGAGATGCTCTCATGAAAATAAGGAAACTCAACATGTGGGAAGACATTACAAATCTCCTGTAACGTATAAAACAAGCAAAAAAAATTGCTAGATGCAAGAAAAATAAGGAATGCTTGGAGCCTCTCCTGCCCCCGGAGGTATGAAAGCAGCTTGTTTATTAATAAACAGCAAAAACATCAGAGCACAAATGCTAATTTTTTCCCCTGCCATTTTCCTCTTCAAAATGCTCCCATTCCTGATTGCTCCAAAGCTCTGCTTCCTGATGGAGCTGAAGTGGGATGGCACAGGCTGTGCCAGGCATGGCCAGCATCCCCTGGGGTGTGCAGGAACAGGGCAGCCCCCCACCCCAATCAAAGGATGCCAAGATCCAAAGCAGAGGATTGCCACGTGAAAAGAAAACATGGCTTTACCTGGCAGGAGAGAAGGGAAGCAATAACCACCCAGAGCCCTAGGGAACCCGCTTCCTCCTGGTTTCATGTTCTTAGGAACCTGGACACATTTAATTATGAACTTCTCATGGTTGGGTCACTTTGGATTGTGAGGAGTGCAAAGTACCGAGGATGCCCCTGTCACCCCGGAGCCAGGCAGGGAATTGAAACAAGGTTTCCACGCGAAAAAGTAAATTAGCTTCTGTTTAAATGTCCTTCATTTTGGTTGGGTTGTTTTTCAGCAAATCCAAAGGTTGTGCAGTGCTTTGATCTGCTTCTTACTGGAGCCACCTGATGCTTCCTGTGCATCTGAGGTACCACTGGGCCAGATGAAAGAGGCCAACAGGGGAGGGGGCAGCGATGGCAGAGGAAAGAGGAGGGATAAACATCCCCAACATGCAAAGCCAGAGGTACAATGTGAGGCTGTAGCAGAGCAAGGAGTGAGTACAGGGGCTGGGTGCTGTGGCAGCAGCACAGGATTTGTTTTGCAAATCCCCTTCGGATTCAGCTGATGGGAAGCGCCAGTTTTGGGGGAAGGTCCGAGTATTATGAATGCATCACTTGTATCTCTAAAGTCAGTGCTGAACTGAATTCATCCAAAATGGGAATTCAAGCTCCGTATGAAATACACTGACTCCTTCGCAGATTTAAAACACTCTTTGGGCACAGAATTAATTTTCTAAGAATTTACAAGCAAATCCATTAATTGGTTTAGTAGTTTAATTAATTAAAGTAAGTTCCTTAAGAAATTTAGCATCCAGTGCCAGACCATTTGCTTGTGTTTTATGACCTCAGAAAGAGAGCAACATAAATGTTTTAAATTTCCTCTACTTTGAGCTCACTGGCATCACGTGTGAAGGCTACATTTGAATATTTTCCTTTTTTTTATGAGATTAATGGTAATTTCTCTCTACTATTCTTCATAACCAAAGTTTCCTCCTGCAGCAGAGGAAGAAGAATAAAGTTCAGAAAAAGTTATGTGAGCAAATATGTGCTTCTGAGGAGACTGATATTTCCTGCTGAGTTCAATGGGGTCTGTGGTTTCTCTCAGCTGTCAAGAGAGGCACCATCCTCCCCCTCACCTCCATGGCCTCTGTCTCCCCTGGAACTCCAAAAAATCAAAGAAAACCCCAGAAAGCTTCCAAACCCCAGACATCTCACCCAGGTTTCTTATGATCGCTTCTGAAACAGGCACAAGGCAAGAAGGCAGCCGCTTGGAAAAAAGGCAATTCTTCCTCTGTCAGGATATGTTTACATGTGAATTTGGAGGATGGATGCACTTACAGTGCACTTTGTTCAATCTCACACTGCTTTTAAAAAAATTGAGAAACTTTTTTTTTCCCCTGGGAGTGTTTTAAAATTGCTATCACTGTTACTTTTCTTATTGTTTGTTTTTATTGTTTTTTTTTTCCTTCACCCATCTGTTCATAAAGTAGTATAGGCTGGGATGTATAGATAGATTTGCTGCTTTGGGTTCAACAGCAGGAGCACCTCTGCAGCCTGTGCTTTACAAATAAAGTGATTATACGAAATAATAGCAGTATGTTCCCATTAATTCACAGGATTTCTTTTCAAATGCCAGGCTGCATCCTGCCTGGTGCACCCGCAGGCAGAGAGGGAAGTGCTGGGGTGGGTGGCGTGGGAGCGAGCAGGGAATCACGGCAAGGCAGGGGGCTGTGCAGGGGGCTGTGCAGGGGTGTGTGGAGCACCGAGGGGGAAGGCACGAGGGGGGGATGCCCTGCTGAATGAACATTGCAGGGCCTAGTTGTTTCACACCATTCTGAATTAATGCAGACCATGCCTGTGACTCCAGGTCTAAAAAATTGGATTTATGAAAATACGAAGATGAAATTTCCAGCAGTTCAAAGCTGGAAGGGCAATCAAGTCCTCCTCTTCACTGTTCATAGCTAGGATTCCCTCCATTTTAAATAAATTTTTTTAAATTAAAAAAAAAAAGTCTCAACCCTCAAAGGCAAACTCCTGGACACCATCGCTGCTAACAAGAACTTGCAGGTGCCAGCACAAACCAGCAGTTCACATGACACACTCCATGTAATGCAATCACCATTTACTCTACTGATGCATTCCCAAAAATTCTAAGTTTCAACAAAGGCAAAACCACCCAAGCCTATTTAGGAATCAAATGTGAAGCTGAGAGGAACAGAAACAAGTGTCACATGGGGACAGTCCATGAGTTATGGGGTGGGAAAGACCAGAGCATGTTCAAACCCAGCCATAACTGCTCTGCCCCCAGCACTACTGGTGTTATCTCTATAGTGTGTTGCTGCTTTTAAAGAAAAGTGTGAAATCAACATTTAGAGTCAAACTGAATACACAGGATCAAAGCAAAAGCTGAGCCTCTGATTATCCCCATCCACCCCATAGTCAATGCTTAGAGGAGTCAATGCAAGAGGACACTTTGGGGACCAACATCACACTTCACTCCCTCCTTCCCCTCTCTGCTGAGCGAGCCAGCCAAATGCAGCACTTCACTAGAGATTCAAATATTGCCCCTTCACCCTCAGTTTCCCTGACCACAAGGCAGCCTGCAGCAGCTGAAGGTAAGCACTATAAAAACACCATCTCTCAGGTACTCTGTACATAGCCCTATATTGGTTTCTTTTAATTCATGGAAAATGTCTACCTGGCTCACTAAACTACTGAGATTCAGGTCTATGTTATGTTTTATTCAGATCTCAAATACTTGCAAAAGGAAAGATTTCAGCTTTCACCAAGTTCTGTTGCCAGTTCAGTCTGATTTAAGGCCTATTGGGACCTTTTCTAGAGAAGCAAAGGAAATCAATCTGCCCTGTGTTGCCACACACTTGGCTCTGCTGGGGGGGGGGTGTGACTGCGGTTGTAGATTTGAAGGGTGGGCACCCTGTTTCTCTCCTCGCAGGCTGTGCTACCCCACAGCAATCAGAGCAATCAGATTTCACTGTATTGTAAACCACAAGAAGACAGGTCTATTTAGCACATGGCAACATAAACTTGGAGTAGCTGCTCCTGGATCTGCTCGGAGAAAGGAGCTGTTAGTACAACTGTTTTTCCAGGGGAGTCAAGATCAGCAGATGCCTGCCAGAAGGAAACATCATAAATCTTCCTCTTAGCCCTGGAAGCTGGTAAATTATTCAAGACTTTATGGTTTAGATACACATATAAAAATCTCTCAAACAACCACCAGCATGGTAGAAAAGTGAGTTCTCAGATCTAACAGGGACCATCTCAGCAAGGAGAAGACAACACAGAAGATGTGAAAGAGCAACAGGCATTCCCAAACATCTCTGCTAGAAGATGGACTTGCAGCTGGATGGACCAACATATGGACCATAACAGAGGCTCTCCCCACTATTGTCACTTCAATGTAACATATACAGGACTTCTGACTGCTGTTTACCCCCATGCTGCTGTTGCACACAAAGGCTTCCTGAAAGCCCAAACCCAGCATTTCCTTCTCCGCTTCTTCCACCAGCAGAGGGGTAGTTATGTTAAAAGTGTGACAGTGGCTGCTTAAGTCATTTCAGAGCTCACAATATGGCTCAGAAGTGCACTCTGATCTAGATACACTCACTTTTTAGTGTCTCATACGCCTCCTTCCTCTTCTCTCTGACACATACCTAAAAACAATGGATATCCCCACTCTGGCTCCAAAAATACCATTTGCTATAATCTGGCATGCAGTGTGACTTGAATCACACAAAGGATGCCTCTTGAAAAATACAGGTTGAGCATAGGACCCAATGTCCTGTAGACCTTCAGACACTGGAATAAGACTGAAAAGAGGGTGGGTGCATGCCCCAAGGAGAGAGCTGACATAGAGATGTATCCAGAAAGTAAGGAGTGGAAATGCAGAAACAGGGAAAAGAGGGCTACAGCATTCAAAACAACTTGAGATTTCAGCATGCAGTGAGAATATCCTACCTTTGATTTCCACGCTGAGAAAGCACAACTGCCTTTGGGGATGCAATCCATGCAGGACATGTGTTCCTGCATCTTCAAACACACACCTCCAGTGCCGGAGGTGGAGTTCCTGAATGGGTTTTGGCGAGCTGACAATAGGGATGGTGGAGCTTTGTGCCAGGCACAGCAGGCAAGACAGTTGTGTCTCAGCTGGGGAACAAAGGAGGTTCAAACACCTCCACAGCGTGAGGAAGGATGTAGTCTAGGACTCTGGCAGGGCTGCCAGAGTGGTTTTCCACCCCTTGGCATGGAGACAAGCCTTTGCTTTGCAGATACCACTCGGCCATGCTCTGTGGTAGATGGTACTTTCCAAGGCTAAGACATATTAGGGGTCAAAAGGAGCAAGTGAATCATTGCCTGGTGACATTTACCCAGTGACTGTATTGCAAAGGCCCCATCTCATCTGCTACACTCCTTCCATAAATCACTGTCCGTGCTGCATCCCCACGGACAACTGCTCTGAACACGTGGCAAACAGCCCCGTGTGCGCTGAGGGAAGGGGCACCACGGCTTCACATCCGACACTCCACACACTCCCTGCTCTGTTCAGGTCCACAGGCTGCTGTGGCATTATGGGCCATGCTGTGGCCACATTCTCCTCTGTGCCCCAGTTCTCAGTGCCCTTTCCCTTCTCCTTGTGGTGTTCCCCATCCTACCTTGAGGGCTTGCTGTGCCGTCTGCTCCAACGTGGGTTATGCACATCCCCCCACCAGACTGATCCCTTTGGCAATTTGCCTTCATCATTTAAATCCCTCAGACTTCCTCTTCACATGGAGCAGTCACTCCCTCTTCCCAACCCCTTCACCTGTCAGCAGAGGCCCTCAGGGTTGGCTGTTCCACCCGATCACCTCCCAAAACCTCCACAGCACTATTACCACATGTGCCACAAAGCCTCGGGCACACTGGTGGTCCTGACAGCTCCTCGCCTCCCTGATGCCTTCCCCACGGCACCCACTGCCTCCCTCAGCACTCAGTAATGTACACAAACCCTGACACAGCCCAACAAACCCACTTGAAAATATCTTTTAAGAAGCTGCTGGCTCTGACCTTTAAACAAGAAAATCCTTTTGTTTCTGCCTCTTGCTTTAGATGCCGAGATTTTTCTAAATGTCAAAGGCCGCCTTTTCCACGTGCGGATGTTGAGGGGGGGAAGCAGTGATACCAAGAGGGCTGGCAACCTCTCCCTGGGTCTGCAGAGCTGATAAATCATCACTTCAGATCACCCTGGACAGACAGACACACACAGGGCAGCCCACCATACACAGAGCCAGCCAAAAAACTGGAGTGCCCAGAAAATACTCAGGGAAAACATGTGTGTGTGTGTGCACATGTGGAAACTGCCTGCTGAAGTTATAAGAACCCAAACACGAGGTTTTGAGATTTAATTGCTCAAACTTGGTCCTCCTGGGTGATGATATCATTATCAAAATCCCCCAACTGAGTTATGCCTCACCAATCAATCTTTCCTAAGCATCACGCACTGCTCAAATACCAGGTCCCCAGGTAGCCTCTAAATCACTTTAATTACAGGCCGTTCATTTAAAATTAGAGAAATATTAAAAAAAAAAACCAAAAACAAACACTAAATTGTACAAGATGTGCTTACGGCTGGAAATATTTATGAGGTTATTTAGCAAACTGTTTATTGGTTTCCTTCTTTTTTCATGGTATCTGGCAGATTCCAGCTGGCCTGACAGGACGCCTGTCCATGGTGGTTCTCACACGATGGACGTGCAGCTCTTAATCAAGTCACCTCCCTTTCACAAATGACCATTCCTTGTCTGCAGAGAAGTTTCCCCCCCTTTAATAACCCAAAAGAGGAAGAGTACTTCTTTATAATAATTGCTTCTTGCTAAGACCTCTGAACTCCGTGTCGCCAGCTTGGTATATAAAGTGAATTTATGAGGCAGAGGGATGGATGCCTGTAAAGGGCCTTCCAGGAAATGTAATGAAAAAGCTGCTTTTAGCTGCTGAGCAAAGAAAAGCAAATGCCTGGCAATGCCAAGAAGAAAATTGAAAGCTGGGATGGGATAAGTGAGAAACAGCTCTGCGTGCACTGAGATTTATAGCAAACATTTCCTTTCTCTTTCTTATTATTCAACATTGAGATGAACCACAACCCCAGAATGTCTTTGGAACAAGAGGTCAGCTCGTATACTTCCATCTTAATCAGAAACACAACCCAGGCACTATGTACACGAGTGACAGCAGTGATGGGGTCCTGGATGCTGCACCAGCTCAGCAGCAAAGGAACACAGAGAGGGATGTACTGCACAGCACTGAACTTCCCCTACAGCTCCACGTTTTGATCTGTGTGAGCTCTCCTGCACCTCATGTGAAAAAGGAAAACTGAAAAAGAGCAGGGACATGCGCTGAAGTGCTGCACCCCTCTCCATGGGGGAAAGCTGCTGGTGCTAATCCTGGGGGACGGTGCTCTGCGCAGGAGAGGGCAAGTCAGCATCTTCTTTCAAGAGGTTTCTCCTACAGGTTAATGCCCTTTAGACTGTCAAATGTGATGCCATAAAAATAAGATCAAAGGCTCTAAAATAAGGGAAGCATATTTTTTGATTCATACTATTACTATTTTATATCTGAATATTCCTATAGAGCTTTTCATCCTGGAAGACAGGTCTTTGAACTGCTGTGATTTCACCTATCATTGAGGAACAACCCCCAGGGTAAAATGTGACAGCTATTATCAGGGTGCATTAATGTTACTGAACAGTTCAGGACAGACAGAGACAAATATATCCAATTTAAATCATAGATTTGAAGAACTACTGCTCAGTGTGGATTAATATCCATGCATTTTCCGAAAGTGCTTTGAGAATTTTAGAGAACAAGTGCTGAAACTAAAATTCTCTTTCTCATCTGTAGGATGCATTCAGCTTCCAATCATTATGCTGCAAATTGAACATCACTACTGTCAAAGAGGGAAGATGGTAACATAAAGGATTCACCCGTAGCATCTACTTTTGCATCCACAGATGCTGATGGGATCTCCAAACCAAGGAGATTCACCCTGTGGAGATTTGCTGAGGTGATACCTAGAAATGATTCTATTGAATACAAGACTGGTGAGAGTAAATCATAGCAGACTACTCACATCAGAGAAAGGAAAATCACATGGGATGTCACTCTAAACTAATACTGGCAGTCAGCTGTAGTCAGAGCTTGAGGTCATAAATTGTAAGTTTTTAATAGACCTCAGGTCTGCTAAATAGTGTTCACCAGCCAAATATGCTTATAAACATCAACCATCAAGGAGTATAGATGTCAGCAAGGCACAGGGCTCACAGAATTTTTCCAACCCCATTCCATATAAAAATCCAAACTATGAAATGAAGCCTTTAAAGCTTTTATAAAAGGCTCAGGATCTTTACAAACAAATGTCTTTCCTTGATACATATGGAAGCCATGCTGATGCCCCAGCCATGGCTATCTCTGACCTACAACAAAGCCCTTTGGAAAGAGCAGCCAAATGCACGTTATCCCAACTGCTGTCACACCACGTGTGGCAGAGCTGGACCGCTCCAGCACCCAGGCTGCAGCTTTCCAACCATCTGTGAGGTGACCGTACTGGACTGGTCAAGCTGCAGAGTGAGTAGTTAACAAGCATTAACAACATCTAGCCCATGTGTTCTGTCTAGTAAAATGCCAACCCATCTGTCTGTAACATCAGTGACTCTGTAGAAGCCATATGCAGGAGAGACATAAATTAGGGAGAGAAAAATCTCCCGTTACTTTCTCTGCAATGACTCTGCAGTTGTCGCCAGCAATGTGAGGAACTGGGTGTTTTTTAAGTTCTGTTTTCCCAGCCAAATCACAGCCTCCCGTAGCTCTCCAGCCCTGCCATCCAGAGGCATTTTCTGGTCTGTGTCTGGCCCTGGTGGACATGGTGGTGTGGCACAAAGGGAAAAGTAGGTGCAACTCAAACCAGGTCCCAAACCCCTCCCCCAGGAGAGCCAGAAGAACACAGACAACTTGAAGGAGATACTGGCAAGTGAACCTAGCGCACAAGAATCCCTCAGTTAGACAGGGAGCTCATTAACCAGCCAAGCTGCTTATCACATTCCTCTCCATCTCCCTTGCTGGAAGCTCTCCGAGCTGGAAGGAATGGAGAAGCAGTAAACCAAGAACATGCAGTTTCTGGAACATGAGAAGGAAGCACCTATGGGAGAAATGCAAAAAAAAATCATCTGTGTGGGCTGTAATTAAGATGGCCTGGTTCCCAAAGCAGGGAGATACTCCACTTGTGAACTGCAGCCGTGAGCATGAGGTTTGTAAGGGAACATGAGCAGCAAAGTTTGCCAAAACCCTGCATTGATGAGAGCCGTCTGGAACCATGGAGAATTTTGATGGCGACTTTTGCAAGCTGTGGCATTGCCTGGGAGATAGGCACCCGCCCCACAGACCAAACCACCACTTACCAACAGGCAGAGCTTGCTGGAGCCTTTGCCAGGCACACCCTGTTCCCCTGCTTGGCTGCTCCTGCATCATATTCCTGCCGAGGACCCTCTGCTTTCCTGTCTCTGGATTAGAGCAAATCACCAGGAAACCCCAAGACTCACCTCAGCTGAAGTGCCTGCACATGACACAGAGTGAAAATAGGCCATACAGACTTCTGGGCTCACCAGCTGCCAACTGGAAACGAACCCCCTCATTTGGGAGCTGGGCATCTCACCTTGCACAAGACAGAGGGTGAGTGCCCAAGGCTGGGAACGGTTAAATGGGCAGATGACACTTGCCTGCGAGGCACATCTCACTGGAGCCACTGCTACCCTGAACCATGCAAACACATCTCACTGGAGCCACTGCTACCCTGAACCATGCAAACACATCTCACTGGAGCCACTGCTACCCTGAACCATGCAAACACATCTCACTGGAGCCACTGCTACCCTGAACCATGCAAACACATCTCACTGGAGCCACTGCTACCCTGCAACCCTGCAAACACATCTCACTGGAGTAACTGCTACCCTGCAACAGTGTGGACACCACCGTGTGATTAATACGTTCATCCTCCTCATCTTTTTGGTATCCTTCTGGAAGTCTTGTCATAAATGGGGTGGATGAAAGGCTAAAGAACTGAACAAGATCTTATGACCAAAAATGGCTCAAGAGACTGTAAATGATCAACTTAACAACAAGCAATTAGACCTCAGCTATGTGGCTGAAGGATGGGACAGTATATGGAGCATGCCTGTTCCCGGCTCATTGAGCTTGCAAGGCTTGTGGGGGAAGGAGTAACAGATGGACCTGATGGCAGATTACAGCTGAAATTCTCACCATGTTTATTCATTACCCTCCTCTAGCTCTTGTTTGTCATAGTCTGGCACCCCAGGCTAAACTGCAGGTTTAAGCTTTACATCAAGGAAAGGGTGACACGTATTAGTCACCTCTGCTCAGAGCCAGGGCTCTGCACCACAGTCAGCACTACAGAGACCAAAGGCACTGCTCATCTAAGAGCAAGAAGAACTAGTCAATAATTGCCTTTTCCTATGGGACTGTGTGACTTGCTTATAGTTATGATCTACCAAAGTGGAATTTAAGTGCTGGCTTTGGGAATAACATTAGTTCCTGTTTGCAACATCAATAACCAAATGTCACAATGTTAGCGTGAGTTGAGGAAGGCGCTTTTACTGCTCTTGCTTTTTTGCTGGCTCACATTTTCTTCGTTTTTCTTCATTTGAAATCGCTGTCATCAGCACGACTGTCAGCAGGACCAAAGTAAGCATAAGTTGTCACTACCCAGAAAGTCAAAGAAGAAAGTTGATTCTGAACATGTAAAATGATTTTCTTGTGTCCTCAAGAATGAGTCTTAACCCTTAATAGCTCACAAACCCCCTGTGGGGAAGCACATTTCTCAGACTGCATCTACAGCCACAAGTCAAAGTTTATACTGGGAAGAAGATGTCATTATTTTTAAAATTCCACCATTTCTTTCTCAAGACTTCTGAGTTCATGGAGCTGATGGTTACCGGTAATCCTATTTGTGGTGTTACTCAACCAGACTTGTAGTCCACAGGCAGGGAAACCTGAAGACCAAATAGTAAGGAAATCAGTCAACTGGCCTGTGCAGGTTGGGCATGTTCATCTTTCTTGAAATGGGCTTTCAATGGTAAAACCCAACGTGAAACAAAGAGTCACAGTACTCCTCTCTCCTCAAGCAGGTCTGATCTCACCGTAAGAATAAAGTCCACAGCTAAAGAGACAGAGGTTGCAGCTAAGGAATGAGTAAATAGGAAGATTTCTGTATTCAGTGAAAAAGTAGAAGAAATTCCACTGTAGCCCTTGAGGGGACACTCAGACCTTTGGGCTATGACGCATTTGCTGAAAGCTTCTGCTGTTGCCGCCTGTGCTGTCACTTGGCACTAACCTCCTGAAGAACATGGCAAGACAGCACTGCTGGTTCTCATGTCTGGATGAACATGCTCCTCTCCCCGAAGGGAAAAGGAGAGGGTTTTTCTGTTTAGTGAATGCACCATGTTCGAGCAACCTCTGAGGAATATGCCTCGGGCCCTGGGCCTCCCCATCTGACACACATCTGACTGGTTGTCTCTTCCTGCTGGTGTTCTCCCACTGATGTGCTGCCATCCGCCAGTCAGCTCCTTTTGCTGGAAGTACGGGGTGGGGGAAAAGATTTATGCAGACACCATGTATGCAATTATGAAAACAGAAGACAAGACACCCGGATATCACACAAATTGATGCATTTTTGCTGGCAGGCTTTTTGCATGATCCAGTAACAGCTGTCATGCTCCAGCTTCTCTCATCTGAGCTCTACTACCACTTCAGCATCCTTCCACATCCTTTAAGAGGGCTTCCTTCCCTTCCCTGGTGCAGCTTGCTCCAGATGCCACAGCAAAGTAGGCAGTAGCATGGGGTACAAAGGGG
Organism: Lepidothrix coronata; assembly: GCF_001604755.1. Taxonomy (NCBI): domain Eukaryota; kingdom Metazoa; phylum Chordata; class Aves; order Passeriformes; family Pipridae; genus Lepidothrix; species Lepidothrix coronata. The sequence continues at coordinate 1,862,709 of NW_016690221.1, read as the reverse complement.
AGACAGTATGACTGGGTTTCATAGCAGCACTAAAATGTAATGTTCACTTCTTTAGGCAAGATGCTGCTCATTAGCAATGACCTCGAGGCACGCAAGCTGCTCAACCAGCAACGTCTCCCACTCTGGAGCTCTTTAAAATTTGCCCTTTCCCTGTGCCAAATCTTTGGGCAAGCTTCCCTAAAGCCCAGTAGCAATCTGCAGACACACACATACATTGTCCAGTGCCTTCTGGAGAAAGGCAGTGCCGGGGAGCTGGTTTGGAGCTTGGGCTACATATCTTGTCCCCCACTCTGCATAGCATTAAGGAAAGGAAAGGATGTGCCTACAGGTTTCCCTGCCAAGTCAGCTCCTGCCGTGAACTCTGCAGCCTGGGAGCCTGTTAGTGCCCACATCCTCCTGGTTTTCAGCACTCCATGCTACGTTTGTTTTTGTAAATAGATTTAACCTTTCTAAAATTAGCAACAGAAGAGAACTTCTTTTGGCAGAAAACCAGCTTTAGAAAGATGGAGGAATATAACATTTTCCAAACATTTGAAAACTGCAGACTAAAGATATGTGTTAGTCTCTGTAGTGCATGCTGGTTTTGCTCACTATTCTGAATCTTAATACATTAATAGATCCTCTCATGATTAACGGCTGCACTAGGCTCTCTTTCTAGGAACACATATGGTTCCTTCTTGCCACAATATTGGAATAGAGAGCCAAAATATTTAAACAGTGACACTAATAAAAGATTTTATCACCCCCATCCTGATGTAAATAACTGAGGCTGGAGCCAGCCTTTAGCTCTAAATGCTTCTTATCTTTCAAAAAGTTCTTAATCAAATCTGAACATACTGGCTGAGGCCCATTTGAAATAATTGGGCTATCTGTGGTTATGATGCTGCAGCAAGAAAGCCACTGTCCAACATCTACTCACCCCCAGGATGCTCTGGGTCTGGCTGAAAGAAGCACTAGTTTGGCATGTAATGAAACGGGGCTTTTAGAGCCAGGTGTGTGTGTGCATGGGCTGGTTGTCCCTGTGGATTCAGGATGCTGCATGCAAAGAGTGGGAGCACATTTCTTTTCCCCCCACACCTGCAAGGTTAAAGTACTGCCCTGAATTAAGATGTCTTTCAGGGGACTCCAAATGCTTCCCCCTCAGGTGTCTGCACTCGGCAGCATTCATCCCACCTGCTGAAGGACATGGGAATTACCCAGCACACAGCCCAGAGGGTTTGGTAAAAATTCTGATAGTGTATATCAGGTTTGTTTTAAGTTGTAGGTCAATTGCCAATACAGAATTGCCTAAAAGATCTGTTCCTGCCTCATTTTTTCCCATGCTGTGCCATTACCTTTCCTCTCTGCCATAGGCCCTGTACTAATCCTACCTGTCTAATGCCATCAGCTGCTAAAATCAACGGCAGTTCCCACTTTGTGCTGCCTGTCATGCTGCTGATCAGACCTGTCACTGGCTAAAAGCGACACAACCTGACTGCAAGCAAACCCCTGAAATAATAAAGAAACCCTTTTCACATTTCAAGGAGCAAGAGGAGGGACTCAGGTTTGTACTCCAGAAAACATTTATCACCACAGAACTGAAACATGGTGTGAAAATAAAAGCTCTCGAAATCTGCTTTCACACATTCCCCAGCGCGCCCAGAGGTGTTCCTGCTATGACCCACCTAACAATGCTCTTGAGAATTGTTTTCACAAGCAAAAAATACAAACAAAACAGCGAAAGAGACAAGAAGTATTTCCTCAAGTGCTTCAAATCTAAGCTATCTGTGCTCTAAATACGTTGTAGAAACAGCATTAATATATATTCAGATGTAACAGAAGGCCAGAGGAAAAGACCTCAACAAACACTTAACTGTAATACAGAGCAGGTCCTGACTAAAGTGTCGGGATTATTTTAGATCACTGACCTCTGTCCTGCTCAACCAGCCTGTGTTTTACAATTCAATTACATTTATTTCTGTATATAGAGACGTACATGAGATACTTGCATTCTTTCTTGTGTAAAAACCAGACAGAAAGCAGAAGATGCAGATGAGAAAACAAGCAGATGAGCTCCCTTGGAGGTTTCACGGACAAAGATGTTTAAATGAAGTAACTTAAAACCAGAAGGAATCTTACAAACAAAGTGCTTCTAAGCATCTCATTTCACTCGCTTGTTTTCAACTACATTTGAAAAAAAAACCTCAGAGGGAACCAAACCACTTTAGCTGCTGCTTCCGCATTCCTGATGTCCTCTGGAGAACATCACCAACCTTTTCTCCTACCAGTTACACACCAGAATTTCCAGAACAAGTAACTCTACAGCAGTGAGGAGAATTAAAAACATTATCAAGTCATTGCTTATCACACCTCTGAAGGCCAGGGAAGCACTAGCACTACCTGAAATTGAGACAAGAAGAAACAGGCTTTCAACACTGGCAAGGCAACACAGAACCACACAGAGAACTCAGCGCTCGAGTCCCATTTGCCTCCTTTGCTGCAGAAACCAGAGCTTTCCCAAAACACAGGGCTGAAGGGAACGTGCAAGATGTGGGATTAATTTTGCAATGAATCAATCCTAAACTCCGTGTAACGGTGCGGAAAGGGAGTATCCACAATAAAGCCGGCAGTGATGCCGAGGCACCTGCAGCATCCCGTGCCTGCTGTGGGCACAATCCCAGAGAGGGCTCAGCCTGCTTCGGGAAGGGCCCTTCAGTGCACAGAGGGCTGTTCTAGCCCAACAACCAACCCATTCATCCTAATGACTGCTCCATTCAGGACAAGCTGACACATCCTTCCCACAACAGAACCCTGCAAATAACTTTATTTAACCAGGAAAACAGATTTGTGTTGTTTCTGAAGACAAATGAATCTAGTTTTGGCTGCAGAGGGCCGAGCTGGGTTCCTCTCTGTGCCAATAAAAGCATCGGGATTGCGGAGGAGACTTAAGAGACTGTGTTTGCTCTCAGTCTCCCATGGATCATAACTGGAAAAAAAGGCTTACACAGCACAACAGATCAGGCTGTAACTGTAAAGGAGTTCAACACTTTTGAGGCTGTTTCTCTCAAGTTCTCAATGAATTATTTTGAATTTAGTTAAGACTTCCCACGGTCTACTGGTTTGCAGCGAGACTGGGGAATTTTGGGGAGAGGATGGTGAAGCAGAAAATTTCATAGAATCTTCGAACGATTTTAGTTGGAAGAGACCTTAGAGATCATCCAGTTCCAACTCTCCTGCCGTGGGCAGGGGTGCTGCCCACTAGATGAGGCTGGTCAAGGAAGATGCTATTCTTTATTATTTTGTCACTTTTCAGCACGTACATGGCCCCATGTGTGGCTGGGCCCTGCCCAAAGATGCAAGCATGAGTGTTTCTGTGCTGCAGGTTCCTGCCTGTGTGCTCCAGACAAAAGGGGAATGGGGAAAGAGGTCCCCAGAGAAGCAATGAAAAGTGCTCAGGGTCACAAAACAGGTTGGCAGTGGAGCCAGGAGCTCCTTCAAGCCCCCCCAAAATAACCAGGCTGTGGGGCCTCTCCATACCCACAGAGCCAGGAACCCTCTGTGCTCTGGTGCAAAGGTGGATGCAATGACATGGATTTATTCTTAAGCTGCTGTGCAGGCATACACAATTCTTTACTTTTTATTGCCCAGTTATTTAACCTTAATACTCCACTGACATTATTTTTTTGTATGGAATTTTATATATGTGCCTGTGGACGAATTTGCAATATATAAATAGTGTAGATCAGAGGTGACCTTTAAGTCTGTGCATGTGGAGATTCGTACAGCATGAGGGCTAGCTAGGAGGCTGAAATCATTAAGATATGTTCTCATTTAAAGTTACTTATGAATTATTTGTAAGCTATTTTCTCACTTATTTTGTTATTATACTCCCACATACTCACCAATCAGTAAAAATAGCTTACCAGTGAATACATGTTTCGGAAGTCTGTTTGCCTATTTTTCTTTTGTGCCGCAGCTGCTGTTGCCATGCTGTCGTTGCTATGTTTTCCTTTTTCTTTCTTTTTCTTAAGAAGGGAAAAAAAAAGCTATTCCCTAAACATGCTAGACTCAGTTCATGGAACAAAATACCTGAGGTAGAGCCTAGAGGAATATAACACAATCCAGCTGGAAGAGCATCGTTTATGCGTAGAACAAAGTCCACTTGACACTAATATACAAATTCTTCTCTGAAAGAGTTAATGAAACTACAAATATTATTTAGAACAGGTAAGGATCACTAAAATAGAATATTAATATAGCTTAGAAACTGGTCAGGGAAAGGTAAAACTCCATGCTGAACTACAGGTTGATAAGAAGGTGGGGGAGAAAAAAGATTAAAAAGAATAAATAAGGCCAACTCAAATCTGGAAGACAAGACAATGAAATTGCTCAATAAGCTTGTTAAAACAGTTCTTAAAGCTTGAAAGCTAAAATTTGGCTCTGTAGGGCAGGCCTGAGAAACACACATGTTTGTTCCAAAGTCCACAAGGTGGAAAATTTGGTTCTGGGTTGTGGGTCCCAGGTTGGCACCTTCTGTCTCTGGTCCTTGTAGGAAGAGCACTGAGAGTTTGCCAGATGGGGGTTGGGGCTCAGCAATTAAATTCTAAAAAGGCATTTTAGGTTGCCCATTCCTCCTTTGTTTCTCATGTCCAGAGGAACTTGGATGAACCTTCAATCCTCAGTCCCCTGCCAGTCTCCAAGGAGGTTCATGAAGAAGAGTGGCAATGTGATGACAAGAATCAATAGTTCCAGCCCAACGACTGATGATTTACAGCACATTAAAAACTCTGAGGGCAAAACGATTTGGGTGGGTCAGGAGAGTGAACTGTGAGGGACCAGGAGGACCTGTGAAATTTGGGTCACTGGGCAATGCTACAGCAGAAGGATTTCAATACAGACAAGTGCAATGTAGTGCATGTTGTTCTGCCAATTTAAAGGACTCATAACATGCTGATGGGTTGGAAATGATGTAACCTCTCAGGAAAAAAAAGAAAAGCCAAGTGGCACTGTGGTCAGCTTCAAGACAACTTCTGCATGTACAGTGTCACTCAAAACACCAAGTAAGATGTCAAAATAAAATGTATTTAAAAATAAGGCTGGGAGTACCATGTCACGGTTTTGTACACGTTGAGAGCGTATCCTGTTCTCCTGAGCAGTGAGTCAGCCTTGGTGAATTCAGTACAACAGGAGGGCGAAAGATAAATTAGGTTTCCCTTGTTTGAAGCATGTACTACGTAACCTGCATCTTTCTTCTGAAGATCTCCATCACTGACTGCATCCCTGGGCCACCAGGAGAAACATTAAAGGCTGAAAGAATTTACTGCAGAATTAAGAAGGGCAACAGTAAACAGAGACAGGCAATGTGGTGAACGCCGAGTTGGATACCACACCAGAAAAGAGACTTCCAGTATTTCAGGTACTCTTCAGCTATTACCCTCCTTGACTGAGGTGGGTGAGAGTTACAAAGCATAGCTGGATTGAAGGTGCCCCTTTCTCTTTATGGAATTTGGCTGCATTAGCTGCCACTTTTCTGCATGGAAAACCATATTTCCAGAGGTGAAAAAACCTCCAAGCCCTGACTTGCGTGGGGCACGAGTGCTGCTCCTGACTGTAAGCCTAAAGCACAGCTCCATCAAGACCAGTCCTGCCATTCACTGTGCATTAATTACTCCTGCCTTTACCCATATCCTGTCAGCCCCAAATTTTGGAGTCTGACAAAGACCTCTTTCCATGAGGACCACTTCCAGCCAAGCCAAATAAATCATAAGGAACTGTGTAGTCCCATGATTAAGAGCTGTGAGTCAGGAGCTTCCAAGTTTATTCCTCAGTTTGGGTCCCAGCATGAACTACACAAGCAGCATCATTTCTCTGCATCTCAATATCCTCACTCTCCACTAGAACTAATAACAACTCCTCCACCAAGCAGGCATGCTGTGAGAATCAATTGGTATTTGTAAAGGCCTTTGAGAAATGTAAGGCACAGTCTGTATGTGAAAATTATTGATATGATTCATTACCAGGCATTCATACTCTATTTATACAACTCCCAGTCTATTACTAAATATATTGTCCATTTGAATATTGAAATCACTGCTGCTAGTAATTTCTGCTAATGTTACACTGGTCTTTCAGAGGTAGCTTTTTCGACTTGAATGGGAGAATTGTGGAGGCAGTGAAAAGGGGAACAAATGCCAGAAGAGGAATTAAAAAAAGGACAACAGCTCTGTGCAGGCTTTTTGGAAAACAATAAAAAATCCATTTGACAAATAACTTTGTGCTAACACTTATCTGATTCCTCTTACCATGCTCTTTTCTGTCAACCGAATTTGTATGAAAATCTGATCTCCATTAGTGCAGCATTAGCCCTCATCTGCAAGATGAAAATGAGCAAACCTGAATGCATTGTGTCTCTCCAGACAGATCGCTAGCTCCTTGCACACTGGCTCAGGTGATGCCTGAGTCCCTCTCTGTGACCAATCTCCTTTTTGGAGAGCAAGGATTCTCCATTTAAACCACCATCCTTCGACCCTTCAATCACCAGCTCCAACTTTCCCCTGCCTTTTACTTTGCAGTGCTACTGAAAGCAGCAAAATCTGGGACTACCCAAAGAGTTTCTAAGAAGAGAGAGCATATGTCTATACATTATATATTTATTCACACACTGAGACATGTTCTCACTCCCAAGACACACACGGTATGTTCCGACTTTCTCACTCCAGCATGTTTTGCAAATCTCTTCTCCACCCCCTCTATTCCTTGTTTCACTTTATCAGTATCTTGTTTAAGGGAAATGCTGCTTACTGTAAACTGGAAATGTTAACATCAGGTCAACAAACCATTTATTACAAGCAGCTGTGGGAGAGAGAGTGATGGGGCACAGCTATTTTCCTGGCTCAGCTTCTTTTCCTTCCAGTTGGAATACTTATTTCCTTGCTGTGATCTCTCTACTCACTCTTGGTGCTGACAAAATGTTGCCAATATCTGTGATGTGGGAAGTCAAGGACGATCGATATTTCGCTTGAATCAAATACAATGATTTTTTTGTTTTGTTTTGTTTTCAGAGCTCAACATTCTGCAATTAAACATCTCAAGATATGGGGAAAGTTGAGGTGGGGGTTCTTTTGTGAAAGACAGGAGGGAGCAGCACAGAAGCAGAAACCAGAGCAAACCAGCAGCGAAGCCAATAGAAATATGCTGTGTTGTTTCTTTTTCTTCTTAATACATTTTTTACGAGAAGTGAGATCTTTGATTACATTTTTGATTAGGGGAGACAGGCATTGCCCTGCCCAATGCACAGTTAGAGGGAAAGGAGCCTTTCATGTTCATAGATATCAGACATCAAAACATCCATTCCCAACTCTTAAAAGGATCAGACAAAACCGCAGCTCAAACTGTGCCAGGGACTTTGGTGCAGGCAGGTTCCTGGTGGAAGGCAGTCTCAGTACGGTAAGAAATCACGTGGATGCTGACACTCCTGTTGACTGTCGGGAGAAATAACGTGAAATTTCTCCCAGAGAAATCCAGGACCATTGTCAGAGTATTTCAGAACAAGCAGACTGAAAGCCATGACAGCCAGGCTGCAAGGAATGCTGCAAGAAGGAGCTTCTCTTTGTAAAGAATGAGTAGGTGCTCCATCAGAGGGTCCAGGTAGGACGGCTCAGTGGGGAAAGCAGCTGGCAGAGCACAAACAACAGCAGGATTGTGCATGTGAATTATATCTCTCCTTCCTGAAGACTCATGGACTTACTGGAACTCCCAAACGTGCTCATGCCCAGTTGCAAGACAAGTGCACTGACAACCAGCTCCACCGTGCAATGCAACTGGTCTCTGTCCTCAGGGCTGCAGGGCTGCAGAGAGTCCCACGTGGCCTCCCTGTTTTGGAGGTCACCTTGACTCACTGACAACCCACAACGGCTGAATCGCGCAAACAAGAGATTAGAGTTGTGATCTTGCACGACTCCAGTTGAATACTAACAATGGCAACACGGTGTCCTGGCTTATCCCTCACCATCACTGCAATGACCCTTCATTTGGCTGTGGGATCTGCAAAACCTCAAAGGCTGGAATGAGACAGGATAGCAAATCAACTCATTGGTGCATTCAGAGTTCAGTTCAGCCTGGATTCAAGCACATTCTCCTACCACAGCTTCCTAGCACACATTAAGATGCAAAAACTCAAACCTTTGACAATTTTTCATGGTCCAAAGCAGAGTTTGTCCAGGCTGGTGGCAAATATGGTCCCCATCTTACCAGAATTTGGCTCAGTTGTGCAAAGAGATGAAAGCATCGGCTGCACCTCAAACTAACTTGGATGCTAAGTCAGACACCTGAACCTTCTCCATGTGTCCTCAGTACTGAATACTGACCCTCAACCATTAAATGGACAGGTGCAGAAGCAGTCCTGTCTCATCACACACAGTCTGGCCTGCAGCCTGTTTCTAATCTTTCTTTACAGAGAAGTGTCCTTCAAAACCTTGCAACATCATCTCACCTCTACCATCACCTTCCGTGTTTCTTCTAAGTCAGGGTATCACACAGAGACAGCATTGGGACTGCACAGCCTCTGACACCAGGAGACCAGCATTAAGCCGACTCCACGCTCAGACTGGTAAACAAACATGTTGTAATGGACAGTTGTTCCACTTCTGCCAGGGCTGCCTGGGCTGCTGCAGATTTTTATCCTGTTTTTCCCTTCTAATACAGCAATAATGTCAGACCAAGGGAGTCTCGAGATTCCCACAACTCACCCTCAACAGTACATTGACAGTCAGGCCTACATCTACATTAAGGATGAGCACAGCCATCACTCAAACAGCCGAGTGCCTGGGTAAGGTAAATGCCTGGATGACAAAGAGCTCGCTCCAGCTCAGGACAGACATTGAAGAGGTGCCGCTGGCAGCGAGAGGATCTGCTGGAAAATTCAACCCCATCTTCCACTGAAGTGCCATATCCATCCAGGAGATGAATAGCCCTTATTTCCTTCTGCACACATGGCTGCTGCAGATACGCACCGGCAGTGGCTCCGAACATCTCTTCTGCTGTTCTGACCAGCCAGGAGGTCGCAGCCTTTTCACTGCAATGTAGGCTCAGCCAGTGGGATCCCAGCCTCTCTTCCGGAGGGTATAACTCACACGCACACTTCTCAGCTGGATCAGCTCGCAGCAGCTTGTCCACTTAGCACAGAGGCAGGTGAGAACACGCTGTACTCCAGTGCCGTGCCATATTGGCTTGTCATTAAATGGCAGATACGCTGCCATTGATTTCAGTTAGATTCTTGTTCCTAGCAAACTCTCTAGAAACACTTATCCCAAAGCCTGAAGTGCTCCTGAACACACACCCTCCTTGTTTTCTACAGTTTATTGACCCACTCAGTATCTCTCAGTGTGGGAGACACACTGAAGGAATGCTGCAATCCGATTCCCCTCCAATATCACCAAAGGGATCAGAGCAGCAGTGGGAGCACAGCTATTCTGTTGCTCTTATGGCTTTTTCCTCTGTGAGACATGTAGACCTCTTATGGTGTTTGAGGCTTTGATTTCACTGGCTGCACTGATTTGATGACACCGCCAATTGTTATTTTTTAATCTCTACCAAACAACAGTGAGCTGCTGAAGCTCAAGTACAGCCTCATGCAGTGATTAGCTGCATGGTGGAAGAAAACTAAGATTGCCCCAACATTTTGGCATGAATAACAATGAGGTAGATAATTTTCTAGGAATGCTTTACTGTAAAGCAGCCTTTAGAAAAATCCAAGGGATATTTGGTCCTCTGGATGATCAGAAAAAAATACAAAAGAGTTTTTTCTGCAACCTGCAGAAACGTTTTTACATGAGGGCTCAGTGTTAGAGGCTGAACTCAAAGTACAGAAACAAATACAGTGGCCAGCACATGCCACGGAGGCCTTGTGCAAACGTCTCCACTTAAGTAGAGCTCCTTCCTGCAGACTCTCATCCTAAATCCTGCTCACCCATGTGCCATCACAACAGACCAAACCCAACACCCCAAGCTCTGTGCACGGCATGCCTGTCAAAGCAGGATGGTTTGTATTCTCATGCTACAGAGAGGGGAAGAGAGTGGAAAAATAAGGAGAAAATGCACATATCTAGATATCTATGATATCTAGAGGGAACTTGTGCTGGTGAATGAAGGAAAGAGGCAGGAACAGGATGTGGAACCAGGGAGTTAACAGGCACTGGCTGGGCACGTTCGGCTCAAGCAAGCGTTATCCCAACCAATTTATATGCAACCACCTTAGTCGAAATACCACTTAATTTAAAACATCCAGGAAACAAAATAATATCTTCAAGGTCAGGTGGAGGCAGCTTGTTAAGGGCAGGACAATCTCATTTCCCGCTGACTTGCCACCCATACTAATGGTCCCTCCACAAGAGCATTGTCAAGGTGAAAAGAGCAGTGCACAACTCAAAACAGCCTGTGACATGAGACCAAACTGTAGGCAGCTTCACCCTCACGGCTGGTACAGTCGAACAGCCCAGCTCCCAATCCCAAATGGCCATCTGCCTGCAGGGGCTTCTGTTGAGTTGGAAATGAGAACAGAAACCTTTGAGAAAGACATCAAAAGACGAGCCTGTGATTCCCCTGCTCTTCAGCCATATATCTGGCAGCGGGCACGAGGGGAAGGGACTTTTCTCACCAGCACAGTGACACTGAATACAGTGATTTGCAGGCCACATGGGATGTAGATGGCTTAGGAGTCCCTCTTTGCCCTGGCTTCCTGTGATGCTGTGGGCACACACCGAGACAACAGGGAGGCTGAGGACAGGACAACTCAATCCACTGGTGTCGAGGGACACCTGAGATCTCAGAGCAGTGTGAGCCATCAGTGGGGCAGCATACAGCTGTGTGGCCACCTACTGCTCTCTTTCCCTATTCATAAATGACTCACCATTTCCATAAAGGTCAAGGGATCAGAGAGAAGAAGGGGTGGAATGAAAAACTCCGCAGAGTCAGTCAGGACACACGTTCTGCACAGCTGCAGGACGGCACACAGTGAGCAGGCAAAGCCCAGAGGCCATGCCCAACCCGATTAAAATAAAGACATACTCCTCCACGTGCTGTGCTGCCTTGTACTCACGCTGTTCCTCAGTTTTTCAGTCTGTAAAACAGAGGAGTATTTGCTGTACCTTGCGACAGTCCTGGAAAGCTTAATTCATGTTTGTGAAGTGCTTTCAGATCTTAAATTGGAAGGCACGAGAAAGCACAAGTTGTTATTATAATTGCATTATTAAGTGCTATTAAAAAAAAAATCAGCTTACATTTCACAGAATTCAGGTCCTTCTTCAGACTAGCTTTATGTCCCTTGACACATGTATTTGACAATAACCTAAATAGCCTTGATCTTTTATTCCCAGCAGGGTTTTCTTTAAACCTTAATGAGGTCTCTTCTTAATCTTTTTTCCAAAGGATAAACACCTCATCTCAGTATAACCGAGTTCTCTGAGCTGCCATGTGTGAGCCTGGTTTCCCTCTGCCAGACAGGGTCTGCTTCTGTGACACCAGTCCAGAGAAGGGTCCAGACTGGTCAGGAGGAATATGGATGGGATGTCACACAGCCCTCACAAGATGCCACGACACACTTGCAGATTTGCATAAGATATCTGTATGTCTGCCAGTAAGGACATTCCTGCAATACTTTACTGCTCCTGAAGCTGTGCCAGGTTTAGTCCCAAATACAGCAGTATTTTTATTCCTCTCGCCCATAATGCCTGATCTTCAACCTTATCTCTGTTTTGTAGCAGAGGAGGCTCCCAGGATATATTCCTGACTATATTTCTGTCTTGAGACTCCAATATTTCACTTCCCTTACCCTCACCATTACCAAATCACCCAGAGATCTACAGCCTTGTTGATATTGACTTTCTTCTCTCCTCAATCCTTCTCTCAGGTTTTCTTTTTTCCCCTCCTATCATCTGCAAATTGCATCGTTTTTATCTTTCTCTATGCTGGAAATCTTATCATGAAAGGGAGACTTTTCTTTTTTCTTTTTTTAATTAGTACTTGGTAATATTACCAAGCTGTGAGTTTATGGCTTTGTAGATCATATATTTTTGACACTAATTACTCACAAAGGCTTTTAAAGCAGCATTTCAACATAGCAACTGGCATGACTGTAATTAAGTAAGAAGCAGCACATTTTTTTTTTTACATTTCAGAGAAGGTCTCTAGCATTCCTGCCCCATATCACAGCTCAGCCCCTGGTATCACTCCGATGAACGAGACCAGATGTCGAAAACATATTACTCCTGATGCACACACAGCTCTCCCCACCCTCACCCAAGCCCTCAGCTGATGTATTAATAGTGCTGTCAGCACGGAGGATCCACAGGGATTCACCACTTGCCTATTGCCAATCTGAAGGGCTTGGCTAATTTTAGACTTGTGGTTTCTGCTTCTTGTGGGAGATATGTTTTTCCCCAGTTCAAACCTCAAAGACTCATGTTGTACCGACCACATGACTGCGCTTGATTTATTTCCTCCCCATCGTATCCTCGCTGGGGCCCAGAAGGAATGTGGAGGGATGAACTGGTTTCCATACTGATGCTGGACGTGTTGCCTGGAAGGTGCCAGGGCAGCAAACGCTCTCATGATATGTTTGTAAACTAGCTGTTATGGAGATGATCAATTAAAGGCATCTCAGTGGGGAGAGTTTGATTCCACTGGCCTAATTCATTTTCAAATTACTTCAGGATGCTGCCTTTTACTATTACATTATTTGTTCTGAAACTCCAAATTAAGATTTTATAGCACCATTAATTTTTATGCAGAAATTACCATTAAAATCAATGTTTTCTGCTTAAAAGTTGACAGTTGGAGATGACTGATTGCCTAGCCTGTTTCCCATTGCTTTACTGCCTTGGAAGCGAATGGGTCCATCCTTGTGTGCTGTTAACTCTGCTCAGTGTTTTCACTGCACCCTACCAACACTTGAGCACATCCCCCCGAGGCAGCTGGGACATCCGTGTCACCACAGGTTGTTTCCAACACCCTCGGGGGGATGCAGATCTTCCTTCTGTTAATGAGCCAAGGGTGGTGATGGAGCCAGGTCTCCAATGCAGGTTGGAGCACTGCCCTCCCTTCTGCCCAGGTAGGGACTGCTCAGGAGAACGTGCTGGGTTTGGGCATCCCCGGCCATGCCAGCTCCTCCTGCTGCACCAGGACAGCTGCCCAAGCAAGGTCTGCACGAGGGTACGACCCTGGTGGGGCAGCCGAGGTCGGTGCCTCACTGCCCTGTGCTGTCCCTGAGTTGTCCCTCCCCAGCTATGGCCTTGTTCCAACCCCCTGCCATGGGCAGGGACACCTTTCACTAGACCAGGTTGCTCAAAGTCCCATCCAACCTGGCCTTGATCACTTCAAGAGATGGGACAAACAGAGCTTCTCTGGGCAACCTGTGCCAGGGCCTCACCACCCTCACAGCAAAGAATTTCTTCCTAATATTTAATCTAACTCTGTCCTCTGTCGGTTTGAAGCCATTCCCCCTTGTCCTATCACTGACAATGCCTTTGTCAAAAGTACCTCTCCTGCTCTCTTGTAGGCCCGTTTTAGGTACTGGAAGGCTGCTATAAGGTCTTCCTAGAGCTTTCTTTTCTCTAGACATGTTATTTATTTCAAGACATCTCTTGAAATAAATAAAATAACATTTGCTTATCCTGTGGCAGACAGAGGGAAACAAAAGGAATAAAACAGAGGGAATAAAGTTTGAGCCTCTAAATATGAGGCATATTAAACAAAACTGAATGTGCTATGTAGTGAGTATCTGTGACAAGAGCAAACTGATCCTGCTGTTGGAATATTCATGCAAATAGGAGCAATTTCACTATGATTAAAAAGGCAATTAACTGAAAAAAAAACGCCAGCAGTTTCAGAAGCAGCCTGTGTGTCAGTGAGGCCTCCACGCAGTGCTGAACTGACATTTTGCTCACTTTTATATTCCATCAACGAGATACTCACTACTACAGCTTGAGAGTACTAATTACCCCAACTGGAGGCAGATGCTCTTAGAAAGACTCCAATAAAGTCTACACAAGGCAGCGCAGAGAGGGGGTTGCACCAGCATCCTGCCTGTCCCACCCCCGCTCGCTCCGCTGCTTGGATGAAAGACACAGTCATAAAGAGCATCCACTAGAGAAATGGGTCCAACCTAAAAATTTTCACCCTGTAAAACAAAAGCATTCAGGAAATGGAGCACAGGCAGAAATGTAGTGTCAGAGCCACTGCCTTCTCTGCTGCCTGCTGATGGGATTGAAAGCATTTTCCCCTCTGGGATCAGATCCAGAATAGGTAAATACTGCTGAAAACCTTAAACTACCTGTGTAATAATCTGCATGGGATAAATGCAATAACCAATAATGCCTCACAAACCAGTGGGGTGTTAGAAGTAGAATCTGCTGTTGACACCTGGATGCCCAAATAACTTGCCCCCAACTCCAGAGGAAAGCTGAACCAATGCTATCACCCAAGCACTGGTCAAAAGCCCAGAACCCCCATTTTCAGAGCTCTTCAAAACCTAGACCACCAAAGGTCTCCATGTGACCATCACGTACCCCAATCTCATGAACTAAGTGCACAGTCAGGCTGTCACCTTCCAGAACCAAGCATTCCCACCATCTCCATTCCCACTAGCACAGGCTGCACACACTTGGAGCCATCAGCACATTCTTCCCCAGCAGCTGCTGCTCCAACAGTGCCCAAGGCCTGCACGGACAGAGCCACTGCAAAATGCATGAGTTGACTTGGGACTTGAGCCTTGAGCCAGCTGACTGTCCTCTGCTTGTCTTTGATGATTAACTGAGCATCCAGGCTTACCCTCTGCTCAGAACTTTCTGAGACTGAGGTATTTCACAGCTAGTCAGAAACTCAAATATATTTCCTGTCCAGCAGATACTGTCTACTCTTGAGAGCAATTTTTATTGGATTTGTAATCCCCTTTTCAGTTCTTTCTCTCTCCTTTTAATATTGTCTTTTAAGCCCTTTACCCAGAGTTCACTTTACGAAGGCCAGCAAGGAACAGTGGACAGAGCCTTTGGGTTTCAAAAAGAACATGCACAGAATGCTAACGAAAGAGAAACTTGCAACACTCTGACCCCTTTCAATTAAGGTGTCATTCTCTTTCACCTTTAGCTGTCCTCAAAACTTGGATGTGCTCTGAAACAAACAAATAAAGAAAAGACCTAAAAAACCCATGCTTCAAGCTGAAGCTGAGACATTTAACCATTTATCTCCCCAAATGACATGTGCTGTGATTGCCTTTACTTACACAGCCTCTCTAGACTACAGTCAGTGCCAAGTGCTGATCAAGGCCAACCAAGAAATGAAAATGGGAGCTGTTAAACAAAAGAAGAAAGGTACTTATATGAAGGGGGGGGTCCCACCAGAGAACTGCAGCCACTGGTACCTGGAGAAGCACTGGAACTCATGGCTGAAATGTGGCAGTGGATGAGGACGGGTTACATCTGCCTGGATAGACATCAAGGGCAAATCCAAATGATCCAGGGAAATCTTGTGTGTGTGCACACCACTCCCCCTCAGATCAGGGAAAGAAAACGCTCTTTTGTATCTACTGCACTGTAGGCTGAGAGGTCACATAAACACAGGAGGGTAAGAGCAAACCCTTCACTTTTCTCCAAAGGAGATGAGGTCCCTGTACTCAGCAAGGAGGATTGAAAATTTCTTCAACAGGTTCTCCAGCCATGTGGGACTTCACTAAGACCAAGAGAGGCAGGAGGAAGGGAAGTGTGCAGCACATGCCCAAGGCAAAAGGCTAACAAGCAGACTTGGTGTGGTGCTCTTGGGAAGCATCTCTGTGGTCCCCTTCTACACCATGTACCCTTTGCATTCAGCTTAACACGACAAGACTCAAGGTCCTCTAAAGGCAAAAAATAAACCATTTTTAGACCACTCTAGCAGGCAGAAACACACGATTACAAGTCTTTTGTATTTCCAGACAGAGTTTGGATGAACCAGACTTCCCTCCTCTAATCAAGGGTTTTGTGGACCTCTGGGGCTCCCAGTGAAACACCAGTGACACATCTCCAGCCCTGCAGCTCGTCTCAGTGCTGCAAAGCCCTCTGCAAATTGAGAGGCACCTGAGGTTCACCAAGGTGCCTCAGCCCTACCTTAATTAACAGCAACGACAAAGGAAACACGATTTCCCTGTTGTGCCAATCCCTGGAGAAAAGTAACTGAATAAAGGCATGTGTGGAAATCACTTTGTCAAAAAGGAAATGGAAGAAATTCTTTTCTCTTAATTAGCACCACTGGAGATTGGGCTGGTGAGGTCTTCATGACTGCACTGCTGATTGTGGCTCTGTGGCCCAGAGCCTGCCCTGGGTGCAGCTAAATAACCCAGCACGGACAATGTGAACTCCATCCTCTCACATACACATTCTCTCTCCACCTCTCCTTTCATGACCATTCCAGCATGATCTCCTTTACAAGTGAACAAAAGCTCCTTAGGTTTATTTTTCATGCTGTCCCTCTAATTCCTCATTTTGGCACTGGCCTCTCTGTATGGAACAGCGAGCAGGATGCTATAGCCTCCCTGCATCATTTTGCTTTATGTCTGGAAACATCTGTACATGCAATTAGAAGGCCAACTCCTTTTATGTCCCTAAATGAGTAGTCTTAATCACCGCCATAAGAAATTAAACCCTGGCTGGGCAGCACAACTCAACGATGCAACTCTCCAAGCTGGGCTGGCACTACCTGCCTGCAGGATCAGCCTTCAGGAGAAATCTCCCACCCAGGAGCAGGTCTTCAGGCTTTTCTTCTCCATGGAGGCATTTTCACAAGTCTAATTACAGGGAAGCAGTGAGATGCTTCCCTGCTGTGCTGAACGCATTTCACCAGCTTTCCAGGGCACTGAGAGACTGAGCTCCAGGCGCTGGTGCTGGCTTGCAGAGATGTTGGTTGGGAGCAAGTGGCTGCAAGCTGGGGTCTGGCTTTCACACAGTGACTTCCTCTGGTACGGCTGAGGGAGTTATAAAGGGAATGGTGTGATAATTTAATAAAAATTGTTATAAGCAAGGGATGCCTGGATTCCTCCAGAAACACATTTCTTTTCTCCCCTCTCTTCACCTTTGGCCTCTGCACCAGCCCTTGATGTCTTGCCCTCTTTTTTTTTCCACCTTTCTCTGTCATTTCTCCAACACCACAATCAAAGCTCAGACCCTCACATAAAGGTCACTTCCACCAGTGAAATCTTTCCATGTTCCACAGCCAGCCAGCCCCACCAATCGGAACAGGCTCTCCAAAGGCTTGCTGTGACCTCCCACAGCTGAGCAATCACAGAATACCCTGAGTTGGAATGGACCCACAAGGATCATAGAGTCCAACTCCTGGCCCTGCACAGGACAACCCCAAGAATCCCACCATGTGCCTGAGAGCCTTGTCCAAATGCTCCTTGAATCTGGCAGGTGCTGTGACCACTTCCCTGGGGAGGAGAGCATTGGGACACCCCACGTCCAACCCAGCTTCAGTGCTGCACTGTCACTGGCTTTCCACCACCTCCTCCTCCCACCTGCACTTGCTTCTGGCTTTCTTTCACCTTTCTGAAGTGATCACTTGCTTCCACATCCACTTTCCAAACAGATTCCTCCCTGAGCAACCTTCAAAGTCCATAATGCCAGAAAAAGTTATGGCAGTGCATCTAGACCAACAGTATGAAGCATTTTGTCCCCTAGAAAGGAGCACAGCTGATGTGATTTGTGTATGTGCAAAATATATTAACTTCATTTTCCACTTCATCGGCCCCAGTGCCTGCATGGAGCCTCTGCTTGTTCTCAGCACTTGGGTCTCGAGGAGCATTTTGTTCACCTTGCCATCAGATTTTTATGGCATGCATTCCAGTGACCATTTTGGATTCCAAAGGGGTGCTCAAAATATGCACAGCCCTGATTTTTCTCTTTTAGATTTATGATCTGTTCTTCTGCTACGTAGCTTTAAGTCATTTTATTTCAAGCAGGAATATTTTAAAAGAGTAATCTGTATGTGCATGTCAGGGAAAAGAATTAATTATCGCTCTAATTAAAAGGACACTGTTGAAAATAATCTCTCTCTTTTCCTGCTGATTTTGCCATTTTTCCATGAATAAGCTTTACATTTTTGCATGTATATGTTTCTCAAGGAGTTTAAAATTAACAGGGCTTATTTTATTTATGCAACAGTATCAACCAGGAGTTGTGCATCAGCAAAATGCACATTAAGCTGATGGCAAAGGCAAACATCAATGATTTTGTGTAGGTCCTAGATAAGTAGTTGTTATTATTATTGTTGTTGTTGTTGTATTATTATTATTACATAAAATCCTGGATTACTTTAAAGAAGCCTAAAAGGCATCCCCTCTTCCCCAGGCTGCACTTTAGGTTTAAGACTCTGAAATGTGTCAATTAAATTTTGTGACTGCCATGTGCTTTAAAAGGCACATCCCTGGAGAATCACCCCTCCTGAGCAGCACAGCCTGGCCGTCAGGGTTGGTTGGATGGATCCAACCGTGGTTCAGTTCCCAGCCTGGAGCCAGGCAGAGCCCACCTCTGGCTCGGGGTCCATCTGCACTGCCAGTTTTCCTCCCTGTGTTGCTGGGAAGGCGGATCTCACCCTGCCTCCAGCCCCAGGGGCTCCCCAGGCAGGGGTGCTCAGCCATATGGGAGCGCTGGCTCCACGGAGCGCTCTCTCCACTGGGGATGGGGACAGCTGGATGAAGCCACCTGGCCCTGTGAGCTGCCGCCAAGCTCAAGCACAGCTATCAAAGATAATGTCAGCACAGCCTACATGCATCTCTTAGTGTTTTGCCTTAAGGGAGAGAAGGTTTCTCTAACCACAGCTTTATGGTAGTGATAGACAGGGAGAGATGGGAACTGCATAGGCCAGCACAGCACTAGTTCCAGGGATCTTAAATTAAGGAGGAAAAAATCAGATTAATCCCTGGGAAGATGTCATTACACAAAAATATCTGGCCAACAGAAGGCTAATTAAGTCAGTCATTTGAAACTAAACAAAAAACTTGGGAACACAGTGCGGGGAACAAGATGGAGT
The DNA here is from genome assembly GCF_001604755.1 of Lepidothrix coronata. Classification (NCBI taxonomy): domain Eukaryota; kingdom Metazoa; phylum Chordata; class Aves; order Passeriformes; family Pipridae; genus Lepidothrix; species Lepidothrix coronata. The sequence goes on along the minus strand of NW_016690221.1, from coordinate 1,843,680 downwards.
GTACTGTCGGATATGCAGAGCAATCCACAAAACCCCAGGATTAAATCACAGAATCACAGAATGGGTAAGGCTGGAAGAGACCACAATTGGTCACCTGGTCCCACCTTCCTGCTCAAGCAAGTTCCCTAGAGGACGTTACTCAGGACTGTGTATCCAGATGTCTTTCAATTATCTCCAAAGAAGGAGACTCCACAACAATCCAGATCAACAGTACGTAAAGCCTCAGTGCAGAGGAAGACTCTGCTAAGGTTTACATTTTAAATCATACAAAATCCAGTGTCCCACCCAAACTAAAAGCCAATCCCGACCTCCCAATCGATCGCTGCAACTATTCTCCCTGCAATACTCAAAGGAGAAAGAGAGAGAAGAAAAGAAATACCGGACCACTGCATAATTCAGCGTGTTTTGACAGTCACCTTCGGGGCATATCACACTTGACTGCTCATCATTCTCAAAGATGGATATGGAAGAGGCTGGAGAAAGGGACGCTGGATGATATAATGAAGAGGCAATTAAAGAGCACAGAAAACGAAAAGATGAACCAGCTGCATCTTCCTCTAATTTATAGGACACGGAGCAGGCAGTATGATTGATTCATACGTTTCTCATCCTATGGGAGGAGAGCTCGTACTGGTAAGAAATGATGTGCAGTTTGTGAGGAGCACAAGCTACGTGGCCTCTGTTGGCATGGCACTTTGTGACACTCCTTCCTCTTCCCAGGCAGATGCTTGTTGAAAAGCCATCAGGGTTTAGCACTTTCTCCAAGCATTGATGCTTTAACGAGACACCACGACACCCACTCTAAATGCAGACTCAATTCTTGTGCAGAGCTCACAGTACTGAGGAATGGCTGCACTAAAGGGTGGAGGGACTTCAGCCCCTGCATGTGACCTCCACATGCAGGCTAAAGCTTAAATAAAACTCATTTTTATAGTTCAGAGCTGGTAAAATCCTGTCTGCTGGTAATTTGCAGTAGATCCTCCTCAGGTGATGCCTTGGAAGAACAGAGCTTTCTCTCATTTTTTCTTTCTAAATGTTCTTCAGGCAACTCTTCCTTACCTTATCCACTATCACCCCCTAGATGCTGATAGTTCATAGTCAAGTATGTCAAATACATCTGCCTTTCCAGGGTATTGTAACTGTATCCTGACTGGCTTGATCTTCTGTAAAAATGTTAAAAATATCATAAACACACTGTTATACTTAACAAGGAAACAGAAAAGATGGGGAAGCCAAGGATGGATGTGAAATAGCTTGAACTCAAATATCTTTAAACTGTTCTCTGGAAAAATACAGATGATGGAGAAAAGAAACCATGCTGGTGAGATCTGGGTGGCTGCCCATAAATCCAGCAGAAAATTAAGTCTCCAAAGCTCTGAAAGTTGTTATTGCCCTCCTTGAAATGAGCAATTAGATAATCAGCGTTAATTTTAAACCTCTTGTTCTGAAAAAAAAAAAAAAAAAAGACAGTTTGAGAGATTTTGCCTTCCAGCACCAAGAGACTGCCAGAAAACCTTGGACTAGGGAATGGGACATTTTGCTTGTTCCTGAATCCATATATGTAGCTATGTCAACCATGGTAACGAAATACCAAAAAATGGGGGTCATGCCAGCATTGCCTGTTCCTTTGCCTGGCAGCATCCTAGCTCTGTATTGGGAGGATTCACTGGGTGAGGAGGCAAAGGGCTTGGTGACCCATGGCAGCATTGCCCCCTGATACAACCTGCTTTCACAGCAGGTCCACCTCGAGCCAGGCTCCCTCCTGTCCTGAGTGTGAAACTGCAAGTTAAAAAGAATTAGGGAAATGAGAGTCATAAGAGACTGGATATTCCAAAGCTGAGCTTACAAATGCTTTTAAAATGGGATAATCTTTATTCCAAACATCTCTCTCTCTCTAAAAATATATATAAATATATATATATATATATTAAAAAACTGCCTCTCTGTTTATCATGCCAAGTTTACTTTGCTAGCTTAAGTCCAGAGACCTTTAAAAACATCAGCAAGTAGAGTTTATGTAGACAAACATGTCACTAAACTGCAGTGCATTAAGTTTAGGACTTTCCAGGCTAGATTCTGGGGCCACTGGAAAGCAATGCATCTTACTTTCCCAATAGGATGAATGTTTGTTTCCTGACCATGTGATGCTAAAGGGAAGATTTTAAATCAGTCTGAAACAGTAAGATTGTCTATTCTGACACTTACACAGTCAAAACTATTTTCAGGAGTGAAGCTGAAGGCATAGATGAAGCAAACTACGTTAAGCAGAGCAACTTTTCTTTTTAAAGTGGCATCTGTGTGCCATGGTGGGCGCAGTCAGGGTATTAGCATGAGTCCCTGGGGAGGATCATCAGGGAGAGTCACTGTATCACTCAACAGCTCCTGGTGAAATAGCATTGTGTGCCACTCATATTTACAGAAAACCTTGAACTTAACTAGGTCTTTATCAGCAGATTGTGGCTTCGGGGGCTGGGGACTCCAGAACTTGAAATAAAAATATACCGGCTTCTCCATCCCTTCCTTGCTCCAGTGGCCTTACAGTAGGTGCACTTTTCCAACTCAGCTCTTTCTCAGAGGCTATTAATTTTTGGCTCTCTGTGCACAGGTCTATCACAGGCACATTCATAACGAGCCTGCAGAGCCCTTGTGACACCATCAGCCACATCCTTGGAAACAAAGGTCAACTGCATCAGGACCTCCGAGTTCACAGTTGCACCTCCACAGGACGGCACAACACTGTGCGAGGGGCAATAGCACTACTCCATGGGCCCCTGGTCCATGAGCCTAACAGAGCTGCAGGAGCAAATGCTTCCTCTCCTCCCTTCCTCTTGGCTCAGGGTCCTGGTATCCTGCTCCCTCCTTGCACCTCCTGAGCTCCAAGGAGCAAGTGCACCCTGTTTCCCAGCTCCTGTCTCCCCGTTGCCTCGCGCTCGGTTTCACATTCACAGGCGCCTGTCTCCTGCTCCTGAAGAGCCACAGCTGCAAACGCAGCAGTACCTGCCTGGAATTGAAAAGCTGGACATTACCACCTCGTCCAGCTCTGCTGACTTATCATTTTGCTATCACCTATGGCTCATTATCATGCAGTTTCTCACCACTCGGCTTTCGTAATACATTCCCCCCCTTCCTGGCCCTGCACTTCTTTCTCTCCTTCTTATTAAACATGGGCTAGATGTTATCGCTCAGTCCTGCTCACTTGTCTCCCACCTTCCCTCTATTGATTATTTGCAGGGAGCTCCCGCTGGCCGCTCCCCCAGCACCACATTTGACCTTCCCTGGGATGAAACAAAGCACCAATGTCAGGCGACTCGCAGCAACGCAGCAGTGTGAAACGGCCACTTCAGCTCACTCCCATTTCACAGAGAGAGAGAGAAAAAGATGGAGAACTTGGTCAGAAAAGCTGCAAGGGAAAGAGATCAAAATACCAAAATACAGCATCTGAACTTAATGGCTCCTCCCTTACATCACTGAAGTACAGCTCACTCCAAGTATCTGCCATGCCCCAACCCACTTCCTTCCCTGTTTTATGGAAATGGTGAGCTTTTTAACTTGCACATTGACTGCCAGAGAGAAATCCTGGGAGGTTAATGACATTCTACAAATTCATCATCACTTCAGCTGCCAAGGGCCTTGTAATGACCATCCCACATACTCCTGCAAGGATGACGTTGGCACTACACATTCATGGTCTCTGGAATCTTTGGTTTGACTTGCATTTATGTAGCTTTCTGATTTCTAATGCATTCAGAGCAGAGGACAGGGAAGAAAAACGAAAAAAGAAAAAAGAAAAGAAAAAAGCTTAGAGTCACTTGGGTTTCTGCAAATCAGATGAGCTGGAGGGAAATATCCCGGACGTAGCATCAAAGGAGGGGCAGGAGCACAGCAGGGCAGTACAGAGCTGATGGCAGCCCAGCTCACTCACACTGCTGAGGTTGAGGAAAGAGCTCACACACAAAAGGAACAACTTTAAATAAAGATGAAGCGGATGCAGCGACATTGTTGCACAGCCAATCAATTCCACCTCCACCTCAGAGGTTACCAGAAGTGAGACCTTTCCAGCGGCCTTTCCCAGCCCTTCTATTTCTCACCAGCAGGTCTTTTCATACTTATATCTGGTCTATTAACCCTTAAAGCTTCCAATTTCTCTCCTCCTATTTGTTGTATCCATGCACTCCTTCAGCCCAATACTGACCTCTCTGTTTCTTGCTCCACAAACCCTGTTTGCCACATCCATGCTGAGGGCAGTCCTTGATCTTTTCTTTTAGTGAATTTTCCCCCTCTCACATTCAGCCATCATAATTTCTATGCAAATAATTGCCAGGTTTAGTTCACATCTCATCTGTTTTTTTCTCTTGGCTCCCTGCTTAGATGTCTCAAAGGGTCTCTTGACCATTTCCTTAAATGTGGACTCCACTTAGTGCTTTTGGGGCACTTTGAACTCGGAAGAGCTCAGCAAATCCCAGTTCCTTCATCTTTTTGCCTCCTAATCCTTCTGTGTTCCTCTTCTCCACCAGTACAAATAATTCTTTCTTTCTTTCTTTTTTTTTTTTTTTTTTCTGGAATAATGAATAGCCTAAAGGATTAGCCCAAACACTTAATGTATGATTCCTCTGAGATTCAGCTTCCTGTGCACAGGGTGGACTGTTCCTACAGCCTAAGACACAGACCCCTTGGACTGCTACCTCCTTGGGGCCAAGGAAGGGACCAATCTCATGTTTTAGCTCTTTTCCCTGTGATTCTGCTCTAAATGCCTTGAAAATGCCACATGGATGGATGCTACCATAAACATTCACTGGGTCTGACAGACCCCATATTGAGAAAATGCATAGCTGGCACCTTCTTAAGGTAGGAGAATCACCAGTACAAAGGCAACTTGTATCAGAGAAGAGCACAAATTAATATTAAAGACTTCCCTGCCAAGGAGCTTTAATCACCACAGGACACATTTAATCTCTTCCTAATGCATGGTCCCCTCTGTCTGTCACTCACTGGGTAAGGCCATCTCATGACCAAGAGCATAAACTGTCACATGGATACAGAGTCTATGAAACCATCAATGAAAAGCTATTCTGGACACCAGGGAGCTGCTCCACTGACCCCAACTCACAAGGATACCACCTGACATTGTCTCAACAACACATATTTTCAAGCCCTTAAGTGACAAGTCACTTGGTTCCAGCCTGTGTTCTTTGAAGGAGAGAACATCTGTAGGGAAGAAAGGGCGAAGGGGAACCCTGCAGCCTCCAAAAGGTGATTTTATCAAAGGTGGTAACTGAATAGAGCTGCAGCTATTGCTATCTCACAGGTTTGTAGAATTTAGAAAGGTATCCAGGTGACATTATATGATTTAAAAGTTAATTAAACTGAGTGATATAGTATAACAGCCCCAGGTGTTTATTTCAAGCTCGCCTGTTTCCACAGCACTTAGAAGGAATGAATGGGGCAGGGGGAAATCTAATAAAAAAATCTTCAGAGAGTTGCATTAAGAAGTAATCACACCGTTAAATCATTCTGGTTCTGGAGCACTTCTAATACCTTAAAATCCTGGCAATTCTCTCCAGCTCAGGCTTGTTTCCATCGTTGTGCTGTCCTCCTTCCCAGAGCTGGCACGTTTTTCCTTTTAAGAACCCCAGGAGAGAAGTGCACAAGCCAGCAGCCGGGGCTTTGTGCATCGGCTGTGCCGACAGCTAAGCCTTTGCTGGAAGGCACTTTAGATCCCTTCTGAGCACTAATGGACCGGCTGGGCCAGCACTGTCCCTCCTGCACTGCTGCTGGGCTGGAAGGGAAATAGTCCAGACCTGGGACACGGCTCTGGGTATGCAGTGAACACTGACAAACCTCAGGAAAATCAAGAGAGTGCTGGAATGTAGAGGAGGTGTGAGTAGTAAGGAGCAGAAGGATCCAGAGGAAAAGACCTTTCATAAAATGGAAAGTTCAGGAGAGATTATTTTTCTTCCTCAAAGACATTTTATATGGAAAATGCAATGGTAAGAAATTGCCTAGGAGGACTGAAGTAGAACAGCTTCTGTTGCTTCTTGGTATGTCTGCCAGAATGGGAATCTCTCCTACATAGACACAGATCTGTCCCCAAGACCACACTGACAGACAATCCTCTTTTGCAGAACATTTGTCCCATATGCCTGATAATTATCTGACACCAACAGCTGACTCTCTTCCTTTTCAGAGTTCACCACCTTTTCTTCCACAGGGTTAAAAATCTTCTAGAACTTTTTATCTTCAGACCTCAAGATCTGTGAATCCCTAGCCAAGCACCATCTCTAAGCAGCATAAAGCCAAGTGATGCAGTATCTGAGCATAAGCAGGGAGATGGAAGTCATAAGAGTCAGAAATGGGATAAAAAGAAAGAAAAGAGGTTTCAGTATCATCAATGTCATCAATGGCCCTGAGATATCTCAAAGGCATCATGTCTAGGAAAGTTTCTCTGCATTCTGAGGAAAAGTCCACTTTTCTGTAATTCATCAGGTTAATAAATGACTCCCTCTTCTTCCTACAGCCTCTCTTGTTACCAATTCTCATGCAGCATTGCCAGAGCCTCCTTTCACTATTAATACCACTCACTGTGAAATGTAATTACCAGCTCTAGCACAAAGCGTCAGGCACATTTATCCACTGTACACACTCGCTGACTCCACATCACATCAGTCACTGGTTGGCTTGTTCTGGCAATGCTGTCCAAAGGAAAAGGTGTCTGCACAGGCTACCAGCTAACTTGGGCCACTAAAGCAGAGCATGAAACTGTTCTGGGGGTCCAAAATAGGTTCAATAAACAAACAGAAAAACAAGAAGCAAAGAGAGATACTTAGTGTAATACAGACTCATAATTTAAATCCAAAGGAATGAACGATGATAGGCAGAGTGAAGTGTTTGGCTGGAAAAGATAGATGAGTAAATGTTCTAGAAAGCAATTCAAAATGATAGAGTGAAATTAATGGCTCCCTCCTCCAGTCTGACACAAGCTAAATCCCTCCCCAGCTTTATGCTTTAACTCTCCTCATTATGTTTCGATTAAAGCCAATACAAAAGAGTTCACTTTCTGTCCCTTGCTCATGGCTTTCTTCACCTGCCTCCCTCTTTACATCTCTTTGCAGCTGTTTCCAGCAAGCACACACGATACCCAGGATTCACATAGCTCAACTCTTTGTCATTTGGTGAAGCTGCAACTCTCACAAAGGGCAGGGACTCAGCCAGACATATCAGTTTTAGCTTTATTCAAAAATCCTATTAGTTAGAAGAGAAAATAATATACATTCTCACTGATAACTAACTGACTCATATTAAGCGTTTCCAATTCCATGGGGCTGGAGGCAGCCTTTCCTGTCCTGTCTGGATATAAAGTTTGTGCTTTGAAGGTGGTATCTTCATTGCACTCAATATTCCTGGATCTGTTTAAAAGCACACAGCCTATGTCTATAATGGGGAACAGATAAAAGGTGAATTTTATTTACTGGTTGAGTGTTACCATGGGCTATGAACACTGAAATAAAATCCAAGGAACGCAACTCAAAGTACTGCTGACAAAATAAAATAAGAATTATCAGCATACTTGAAGTGGAACTGAAAGAGGATTAGTTATGTTAACTGCTTATCTGTGGCTGAGTCTCCAATGTTTAGACTCCGGTGTCTAAAGCCAGCTAATGATCTGCACCCCAGTGCCCAGTGCTTCCCTGGGCAGAGCCAAGGGAAAGATGTCTGTGAGAAACAAAAGTACTTTGGAGTTTTCTTCTTGAGAAGAAAAAAAAAAAAAAAGAAAACAGGAAAGGAGAACTTACAAAAAACTTTCAGGTTCTAAAAAACCAGAGGATTAAAGTGCCGCAGATGAGGAAGGAAATGAGGTGGGCGTCTTTCAATTAAAATAAAGCACAACAGTGTGACCTGCTACGGCATGTTGGTCCCAGGTACACATCACAGCAACACCCCCAGCAAATCTCCGTGCTCCCGAGAGCATCACAGCGCTTCCCGGAGCCTGGGTGGATCCAGGGTGCCTCTTTCCACCTGACTGTGCTCCTCAATTCCAACCACATGCAACTGGTGGGGGAGAGGAGAAGGAAGCAGCTGAACTTCAAACCTTTCCCACGCTCTCACCATTTTGGTGTCGCTTTCAATAATGATGGATTTGTGGATCATCTTCTTCTAATCTCACACAATAACGATATTTCCTGCTTTGATTCAAGCCTTTTTAAGCATGATGGTGGCAGATGGCAGGCTATTACACAGCATGGCCACACAGCAATGGGAGCAGGAAGGATTATTCACAAAAATAGTAACTCTTCAAAATCAAAAAGGTAAGGGCCCATGGAAGAGCTATGGTTTTATTTTTACACCTCAAATCAGTTATTTGAATGCATTATGAATGCTGTAAATATACCCAATGGATATAATGAAAATACATTATTAATTGACACTCATTATTAATGAACTTATAAATTCACAAGTGATGGAGCCATGACGGTGTGAGGGAAAGGTCATGAATAATAACTGGAGATGAATAATATATGCACAGTTAGCTCACAGGATACTATGTTCATATGACTGTAGTGCCTCATGTTTATTTAACTGGGCAGTGCATTGACTTTTTATTCTTTGCTAGATAATAGTAGAAAGAATTAAAGGAACTATAATCTCTATTAATTCAACATAACATATCACAACAGACAGCTGATCCTTCTGCAGGGATGCTTCTACATCCTAACTAACCCTAAAATGTTGGGATCTCCCTCTCTTATCCATCTCTCTCTTCCTCCGTGACATCTTGCTTTGCCTCATTCATTTATTGCTGCCACGTGGAGAACGTCAGATCTGGAAAGAGCCACAGCAGACCCAGAGATAAACTCATGACTGGCCCATGTGGCACGTGAGGGTGACTAACCTGAGATCAGTGGAGACATGCTGAAATCTCTGGAGATGTCCCAGTGTGACAAACAGGGGAAGGCAAGCCGTGCGCTGTGTGCACATACAGACAAATTTGTTTTGGTTCCATCTGTTAGGACTAATTTGTTAATTATTAAATAGATAATTTATCATCTCTGCTTGCTTGATCGGCGTTTATTACCCACAGTCTGAGGCAAAGAGAGTGCTGTGAGAATAAAGATGGGATTAATTAATAACGAAAAGTTCAGGCAACTGCAAACTTGCAGTGGCTGCTTCCAGTCCTTCTCTATTCCTGAACAAAAAGGAGGCTGGGAGAGGGAAAAAGCATCAGGAATTCAAGTCTTTGAATGTCAAATTTCTTCTTTTCCACATAAATTTACCACTGCTGGATGATGAAAAGCAAACTCTCTCTCTTAGGACTTCACCTCAGCACTTTCCAGTCAATTGCTCTTAGATGGATCCAGCTACCCTGTGAATCACAAAGTGTGAACAAGTGATTCTCCAGGTCAGCACTGCTGGGTCATCCCCAGTGCCATTCAGGAGATCTATAAACCACAGCCAAAGCAAAGCAGGTCATCCAGCTGGGGCTTGGGTTGGGGACCCCAGCTCTGCCTGACTAAGAAGTGGCACCAGCAGGAAGCAAGCAGCTTTCTGGAATGTCCTGATACACTGAACCTCGCAACCCTCATCTCATATAGTAAGAAGTGAAAGACACACCTGTAATCCACCTTCTTTCATTAGTGGAAGATGTTCAAACAGTAACATTCCAAGAGGAATGTCAAGATAGAAAAAAAATTTCCTCCTAAATATGCCAGCTTATGCAACAGGCCACAGGCAAAACAAACACCAACCTGCCTAAACATAAAGAAAAGATCCCGACATGCAGGGATGCTGGGCTGCAGGAAAAAAGAGAAAATTATTCACATGCTATAAGCTGATGCTATGATCACACAGGTAAGGGATAACTTCAAGGAGTCCAGTATCCAACTCACCAGCTATTCAGTCTTCTAAAGGGAGGCATCAAGGGAAATCAAAGGAAAGAGATGGTAAGCTGTTTGATCAAAGACACTTTTAAGGTTAATGGACAGGCCACAAACATCAATCGTGCCTCCAGTCACGCAGCTGGAAAAAAAGATACATCACGTTTGGTTCATGGTAAGAAAAGACCTTCCCCATAAAACTTATTCAGACAGATCTTTAGGGAACTTTTGGTTAACTGTTGCTCTGCTATGCCCCTATGTCGCTGCATCTTCGCTCCCTGAACCGCTCATGATCAATTTAGCAAGTATTTTGTACAAACAAAAGTTTTCTTGCTAAATAAATTAATTATGACAGAGTAAACAAAAACTTTTTAAAAATGCATGTTTTGATGTGATTGCGCCTTTAATTGGCTGGTTTAACATTTGAAATTTGATTTAATTTTCAACTTGATTATCCTCACCGCGGGGTCAGGCTGCCAGAGACACAAACAAGCACTGAAGCCTCTGGCGTTCCCCATCCGGCTCCCAGCGGAGCCAGCTCTGTGCTGTGGCATTCCTCCAGCCCCCTTCCCTCTTTTATTATTCTTATTTAAGAAAGGAAGATCAAATTCAGGCCAACAGCAGACATACGTTTCCTAGCACTCCATTAGTAATTTTAAAATGAGACGGTGCTCTGGAGCCCCGAGTACTAAGCCCAGCTCGGATAACTTCTATCCTTAATTGCCTGAATGAAATCTCCACCCCCCACAACTGTCCTTAACCATAAAACGAGCGAGGATAACGAGAAGTCAGTAAGGTATGCCAGTGAGTGGATAAATTATGTTTGGGAATTGCTTGAAAGATGAATGCTACGAGCTGGGACAAACAAAGCCACTGCATTGTCAGTCCTGTGACAGAACCCACATGCTATGATGAGTCTGATGAGATGACAGCATCTCCAGCTGCCTCTGGAAAACCCTACCTAAGGTGGGTTTGCAGCCTGATCCCTCCTGAAACACAGGGAAACCATTTTCTTTTCAGCAGAAATACCGAGTTGTTAGTAACTGTTGCCCCAGATTTCTCTCTCCTGCTTCAGAAGAGCCTTTTGCACTATTGTACTACTTCCCAGTACCAGTATCTGCACTCTCAGGTGCTCTGCTCGTCAGCACTATCCCTGATTTCTCATAGGTTCACAAATTGCGGAGCTCAAAAGAACCGTAAGAATCAGCCAATCTAAAAACTGATGAAAAGCACAAGCTGGTGAATTAAGCAAAGTTCCTGAATCAACATCATAATTACCAGCTGACTTAGAACATTTCTTGTACAAGAATATCCCATCTTCATTTAGACACTTCAAAGTGATGGCGAATCCCCCACATACTGAGATAAATAGTTCCAATGGCTAATTACCCCTGTTGTAACAAAAGCATTTCCTTCTTTCTAATCTTTTCTGGTTTCTACTTCCAGTATTTGATCTTGTTCTGTTTTTGTCCAATAGATTAAAGGGCTCTTCACTAGCCAAAATCTCCTTCCCGTATAGGAACTCAGACTATGATCAAGCTATTTATTAACCCACTCTTTGTTAAGGTAATTAGAAGGAAATTCTCCAGCCTCTCACTGGTTTTAGATATTGAGGTGAGGTAGGAAAAATAGAGACTGGCCACCAAGGATTTGCTCTGTTTTCAGAGAAAACAGGTTAAAATAATGTTTGGATAAAATAGAGCTGCATGTACCGCATGCTTCATACTGTCCATCCCATCTTTATATGTCACCATTCCTGCCTCCTCTTGTCCTGGTATGGGTTGATGCAGGAGGTCATGCTGGAAGTTGTTTTCAAGCTGACTTTGCACATTGCTTTTTGCCACAAGTCTGCTTGCTAAATCAGCCCCTGTCTTCTTCTCTGATGGCCCTTTACCAGCTCTTCTCTCCTCCCAAGGCTGCTTTGCTCTCTCCTGTTTGTGTGGCACATTACCTACACAGCCATCTCTTCCCCTAATGCTCATGGGAACTCTTGGATCACTTCTCCCCTCTCCTCCTACTTCTCTTATACACGCCTTCTCTTCGCTCTCTTCTTTGCCAAACTGCCTGAAAGAGCGTTTTCTCCCTTCCCTTCCTCCTTTTGCTTCACATCTTCTCTGTGGGAGGACTCAGAGGCTGGTGCTCTCCTCTGCATCCAAACAATACCTCTTCTCAAATCCTGCTCTGAACAGGAGCTGGTTTTCTGCTCTGTCAATGAAGCTTTTTTGGTTTTCAGCACTATTGAGGTTACATGAACACATCTCCTATGTGAAACACTCCAAACCCAGACACACCACATCCTCTTCTGCTTTCCAGCCTTTTGTAACACTCCTGTCCCACTGCTCAGCCCTGCCACACTTCTCAATGCCCTCCAAGCATCACTGCAAGCACAAACACGAAGCAGCAGAACTCCGGGGCAAAACTGCTTTGCTACCAGTGGGATCTCCAAGCAGCAGCATCTTTCTGTGAGTCACTTGCTGGGAAAGGAAGATGGGAACAGCTGTGCTGTTGCCTCAAGACTGATTCCTCCATCCCCGCACTGTTTCACAGCCACAGAAATGTTTCTCCTCAAGAACTATCTCATTCTGACTTGTGCTAACCGCTGGCTGACTTCATTCATCATTGATCATCTCCTCTCTCAGAGCTGGAATGCTGCTGCAGGTGCATTTTGATTTGCTTTAAACTGAGTGGTGATTGGGGTTTCGTTATGCTTGTGGTTAGTGCTGAGCAGTGATGTCGCAGTGAGTGAGCACGATGCCAGGGAGGAGACCTGGTGGGAGGAACAGCGGGCACCATGGCAGATACCTGGGGGAAAGCAGTGAGAGAAAACCACTAACAAGCAAATGTAAAACTGGAACTACAAACCAAGAGGTGTTGCTAACAGTATTGTGCCCCGATGAATGAGTTCTAGGTGAAGAGAAGGAGGATCCACCTTGCTGCACCAAAGGAGAAAACAGTGGGGAGACAGCAGTCAAGTTGAGGGGGCTGGGAAGAGCTCACACTGTTTTCCTGTTATCCCAGTCTGATTTCCGGGAACAAGGAAGAACAACCTGGGAGAAAAGGTTGGCTTCACCTTGGTGTAAGAAAAGCAGGGGAAAAATTGTCAGCAGACATTAAAAGATGAGTTTAGAAAACATAATTCCTACCCTTTGCTTATTTTCTCTACTGTCTTCAGCACCTTCTCCTGCAAAACAATACCCAAGGCTGTGTGCACCATTCTCAGCAGCACTCAGGAAGCAGTGGGACTCAAACACTGCTCATCCCATCTGCAGGGCAGGATCCAAGGGTGCTTCCTCCCCAGCAACCACCCACGGAGCTTCCCCTCCTCACAAGCAGTAGCAATCCTATGTTCAGCACACACATTGCTTCCTCCTGGTATACTCGAGTCATTTAATTAGAGGTAGATTTAGTGCTGATAGGAAGGATCTAATGTCAAGCAGCAAGAATGAAATGAGCCATCCCAGAGGAAGTGTGGCTAGACAGGAGGAGAGCTGGGCTCAGCTATACCATGAGGGGTGACATGCCCCAGTGTTCCATAGACAGGGAAGGCTCAAGTCCCCTCCCATCATATAAAAAAAGATTAGCATGGTAGATCCTGGGCCACTGACAGCAGGGCACAAGGCTGGGATGATTTCTGTGCTGTTCCTGTATCTGTTCTTTAATAGGAACTAGATAAAGGGAAGAAAACCTTGCTGGAAAGAAAAACTACTGCTCAGTGTCAATGATTTTCTGTCACGTCTGGCCAGAACTCAGACCTGGCCTGGGGACCTCTGGGTGAAAAAGTCGGGTCTGTATTGACTTGCATTCTGGCAGTGCCAACACTGGCAGAAGACAACTTTCCCCATCAGTTTGTGGTATGATTTATTGGTACAGGGGTTGAAGTTCAATAAAACGAGCTCCTCCATCATCACCTCCCAGTGATTGTCTTGATGCTCTGATAACTTCACAGAGACAACCTGGTAAAACACCCAGAGCCCAGCCCCAGCCTGGCAGGAGGCTGTCAGATGCATGTGTCTGTGTCACCACAAGCTGTCAGTTCTTGCAAAGGCAGCTGCAGAGACAGAGACTGTCCCAGGTGCAGAAAGAACCTGAAGTCTGTGCTGGTGGCACAGCCAAGGCTCTGCAAACTGAGCCCAGAGTCACAGTAAATGCAGGAGGCTGTTAAAAGAATCAGGACATCTCCCACTGAGGCCTTTAGGCAACAGCAGCACTGGGAGAAGAGAGAAACCAGCCCCTAAGAGTTGGTTCAGACCAGTTGTGAGAGCACTCTGGACATAAATTTTGATATATTAATGAGTCACAGCGGTCACATAACCTGCCATTCCATCATTTCTTCCTTTCTAACAGCCCCTCTCGGAGATCTAATCTCAGTAAAATGCGGAAGGAGCCTCTCAAATGGCTGTGTTTTACTGCTGTCAGTCTATCACCAGTTCCTCATGCCAAAGGTCCACAGGGGAATAATCTCTTACTTCAGAGATCAAAGTCCTGTATTAATGACCGGGAGCTGCCACTCACCCTGTGCACAGACGGCCCAAAAAACCTGCTGCTCTCCCCAGCTCAGAGCCTTGTTTGTTTATAGCAGCAGCATTAATCTGTTCGATGGCTTTCCAGTGCAGGCAGGATTTATCACTTATTTAAGACCCAATATTTATCATTTATTTAGTGCCCAAAATGCAACAGGTATTTGTGGCAACATGACAGAGGCAGAATACCTTCCTTGAAAAGCCTTCAGGCGATAGAGAAAAACCCTAAAAAGAGAATGGGGCTGAATGGACAGGCAAGATGGGCTTGCAGAGATAAAGCACTTAATTGCTCCTCAATGCCTATGCTCACAAAGCTATTTTATAGAGCTTTTTATATGCATGGAACACATGCAATGGGATGGCTCCCTTATTTGGATGTAAAATGGGAGACTGAAGGGAAAAAAGGTGGAAGTGGCTGTATGAACACCAAAGAGAAAAAATAGGTGGAGAATTCAGAAGGATAAGGAGCCTGAAGTCTCTTCCAAGCTCTCCTTGGCCACGTTAACAATGCCCAGTTTTCCCCTGGATCCAAGATTTCCCATGCAAAGCCAGAACCTGCTCATCCTGCTGCTTCACTTCAAGTTAGACTGGCTGACATAAACATTTGCCAGCTCTCCCCCAGCTCCTGTGAAGCCACATTATCTTTCCAGTTTCCCACATCCCAAAGATAAAATAGTGTGGAAAACCAGCTAGAGAACTATTGATCTGGCACAGCCTTCCCCAGAGAGCAATCCATGCTCTTGGACTTCATGAAAACAAGGACTTAGTTTGAAGCTCTCAAGATTTTTAAAATTTATGTGCTGAAAAGTGCTTCAGAAGAAATTCCTGAGTATCTTTCTCTATTTAACATGGGGTTATGGTCTTCAATCTGTAGCTCAACAGAAAAACATACAAAGACTTAAGGCAGCTGAGAAAAACAAACTTGTTGGTACCACAGGTTTACATTTTTTATTGTCTCTTAGGCAACTCTATCATCTCTACCAGCCATCTGAACACTTCCAAGGTTTATACGGATAGTGCAGGTAAATACAATCTTTGTATGTGCTAAAAAGGAAAGGCTCTGAATTTAGAAAGCCAGACTGGCCTTTACCAGCAGCCAGAAGCACGCATCTGGAAGGCACAAAATTAAATAACTCCAAAACTTGGGCTATTAGAGTGGAGATGGACAATATTTCTATTTTGGGTTTATTGTCAGCACTACAGACCACACGCAATCTGCCCTGGTTCTGCTTGTGGTCTAGGACTGTCTGGTAAAAACTATTTCAGAGAACACTTTGTGCACTGAAGGCTTTGGTGACTGCTGGCTGAGAACACACCCAGCAGAAAGGGCTCAGAGAGGCCACCCAGCCTTGAAGGTTTAGAAGAAAGAGGAAACATCATTAGGATGTGAACTGGCATGTTAACAAAGCCTAAGAAATAGAGGTAGGTCAACCTGAAAGTTTTCGACTTTTCTAACAATGACCAGAATTATTATTGCTTTTTTTGCCAAGGAAATCTCCTCTTTGCAATGTTAACATGGTCCTCCCAATATCGCTTCCCAGCAAGATTCCCATCACAGCTGCATCTTCCAGATGAGAAGCTGGGAAATGGGATGCTTTTGACACCAGGAGAACCTGCTCGAGGCAGCCATAGACTGCTGTGCCTCTGCTCCAGATGTGTGCCAGCGGACTGACTCTCCACAAAGTATAAATGCAGCACAAAGAGAGGCTGCTGTACCTGAGCAGGACCATGAGTTCATCCAGAGAAGGTGCTACTTCTGCTGGGATTAAGCACTGTGCATGGAAAGCCATCTGCTGGGAAGGAGCATGTCTCTGGCCTCGCAAGGATGCTCCCTCCCCTTTGCCACTGTTCTCATCGCTGCTGGACTGGTTTCAGGCAACTGCCTTGCATTGGCTGCTGCTCCACAGCAGCATCAACACCCCATCGCTTCCAGTTCCCCGCACAGTGACTCTCATTCATTCGCTCAGGTTGCCAAATGTCTACTGACCCTGCTGTCCCCCCCACAAACAGCTGCCTCCCACCCTGCCCTCTCCACAGTCACCACAGGCAGCACGTCCTGACTCTGGGGGGAGGCCCGAAATCAGCGATGTAAAGAGATCTGTGACCATGCTGTCACTCCCACCTCTCTGCCTCTCAGCTTGTAGATGGAAAGAAGCAGAGTAGGAAGAATAATGAAACAGAAAAGAAAGTCGTTGCTTGCAGAAATTGTATTACTTCTGTGCCAAACATTAAACACAGCAGCCCACAGCACTCCCCTGGGGACCTGCTCCAAATCCATACACACAAACCCGGACATTTCCTGGATAAAAGCTTCCCTACCTCAGTTCATTTCAACTCTAACAAGCCCACTACTTAAGAGAGAGACTGAGCTAACAGAAGGCAAGGTTGGAGGCTGCAGGCCCTAAGGGATTTGGGAAGAGCTAGGGGATTGCCAGTCCCTGCCACTGTGTGCTCTGCGGTCCTTCCTCCCAGCACAGCACCTTCTGCTCCCAGAGGATAGCTGGTCTGTGCTCTGAAAGGTCCCCTCCAGTGTGAGTGAAAGGATGCTGTGGCCGTGCATATACCTCTCAACTCTATGGAAGAGGGAGCATAACAAGGACCGATGGTAGCACTTAATTCAGGATACCACAATGCCAGGCATAACTGAGTGTTTAACTCTCTTGCTCCAATAGAGCTGCGTGACCTTTCCTGCATGTGCCTGGAGATATTTAGCACTGCACAGTTTGGATAAAGAGGGTTTGTAGAAAGGGAAAACAACAACAAAAATCCCAGTGGTCTACACTGACAAAAGCACACACAGAAGGCAGAAGAACAGCAGAAGATTTTCATGCCTTGATGCAAAGACTGCATTTTAATAACACACAGCACCACATTTCCCTCCTGGCTCCACTAGGTTGCTTGTTGAAGGAAATCCATATGGTTAACCTGGCAGGGAGAAGGCGTCTCTGTGATTTTCACTGAGCTAATGGGAGCCAATAACGCTACCTGTATCTTGGAGGACAGCATTCCCACCCATCCCAATACTTGTCTAATAAAAGGTCAGCCCGTTATATGGCATCTATTTGCAAAATTAAGAGCCTCTCTCCAGCAGCTAAATGCTTGCTTTAGATTTGGAATTACTGTAATTAAAGTTACATTGTGCTCGGATTGGTGCCAATCACTGCGGAGCTCCAGGCACGACCTGCCGTTCCCAGCGCCATGTGCCTGGGCGTCCCACTCCATTAGCTCCAGGGAATTAGCTGTCATTAACGAAGAGATGCACACTCCTTCGTGTTGTCAAACCGCAATCAAGCGGGTCACAGGTGAAGAATAAATACTTTCAGAACAAGCCCAATTACACCATTTACATTTCATTACAGAACCTGTTTAATCCACTGATGGGCTCCCAAGTTCTTCTGCCTAATAAACAGCATTTCAGAGGAATTAATAGGCCCTGCAAAACATGCTAATTACACTCTTTTGCATTGCATTTGCAATATTGATTTTAAAGTTGCCACTTCCTCCCCCCTCCACTCTCCTTTCCCAGCCCCAAAGCCTTAACTTTCAGCAAAGTACCACTCAAACCAACCTAATTACTGGCGAGTTTAGGAGCTAAGGCAGCTCTCTCGTCACAGCTTAGTTCCAGCCACGGCCAACATACAGGGAGGGATTTTCACGTCCATAACTTGTGCAAGTTCCTCCAGACGACCACTGGAAACAGCTGCTGAATAGCAATTACAGGCGGAGAGCAGGCATCAGCAGAGACTTTGCCATAGCAACGAGCCTGGCTGGACCCGCTCCCCAAAGACGCCTCCTCCTCCCAAAGACCACAGCAGCGGAACAGGTACAATGACAACACAACCACCGCAGTCTCGTTTTGATTTGAAACCGGAGCTATTTGATGCTCTCCTGGGCACTGAACTGTTTAAAAAACAAAAGGAAAGTTTATTTTCAAATTGCAGGTCTCAGCTAAACCGTTTGGAAGAGAGGAACAAATCAGACACGCTGGTGGAACACGCCGACCGGTTGTTTATTCGCCCTGGCTATTCTGCCCAGCTCCTGCCACCGGCTTTCAGTCCTCTTCCTCCTCTACGTGCTCACTCTGCCCTCCCCTCTGCTTCTCTAAAATCCATTTTCTTTAATCAGTGTGTTTCCCCTTCCAACCTCTGACTTTCTGCAATGGCTTGGCGGCTGTCACTTACCGTTGGGTTTTATCCCAAGCTTACTGACAGATAAAAGCACTTGGAGGAGGAGATGGGAGAGGGACAGAGTGCTTGTGTTTCTCTGCAGCACCAGCAGGTTGTTTAAATGGAGCCAGCAGTAAAGGACAATAACCTGCTGTGTTTAATTCCTTTACTAACATTGAAGTAAGATAGAAAGGCCAAAGGAAGCCACTCCTGGGCTATCAGAAGATGCTGAGATACAGAGCAGCCATGAGCTGCTGCTTCCATAAGGGCTGACACCTAATCTTGCATTTACTCCTGCTTCTCAGAAACTTTCACCAATGGTAATACAGGTTTCAAAGGGAATGGGTATGGAAGCAGAGAGTGCAAAAATGGACATAAAGCAATCAAAGTTTAATGAAGACAACATGTGCTGCTCAGCCCTACTGTCCCTTCGCTAGGAATTTGGGCGTGTCCCCAACTGCACCGAAGAACAACACAAATACAACCCGTGGCCAAGGATTTAAACCTCCCATGCACCCAGTCTGCATGAATGCTCATCCAGGAGCAAGTTACTGCACGAGTCAAAACCGTTTGTGTTAGCCCAGCCATGCATGTAACCCTCTTTGTGAAGCCAAGAGCAGGTGCTCTGCAGTGCCCCAGGTAATCCACCGCGCGCCGTGGCCTTGACCATCTGCTCCAAGGAACGGCCCACGAGCCACCTCGTGTGCTCTATGCACAGCAGGAGAAGCCTCCACCCCTGCCTGCCCACACTCCTCTCCTCACCCCCAACGAGAACATCTGGCTCACAGGAGGCAGCTTGCAACACATGCAAGAGACATCCAAGCCATGTAGGAAGGTTGGCTGGCATCTCGTACCATTTTATAACATGTTTATCACGTGTATAGGATTTCTTTTGCCTCTCAAAGATTCTGGAGGGATTTACAAACTTAAAGTGCTACAAAATAATACCCTGGGATCTCTTTCCCCTCATAAGCACCAAACTGGATTAGTTATTGTCTGGAAAACACTTTGAAGTATCACTTAATGCTACTAATCATGCAGTGCCTGTTTAACACCACCTACCAACGCTGGAACGAGCTGGAAAGGAGATATAAATACCAACCACGTTTGGTAATTACATTGAAATTACATCAATATTTGTCAGGAATTACACTGACTGATAAAAATACCACAAGAAACCAAAATCTACAAGCAGTTCTGTATCTCTTCTGCAGGGTAGACCCTCAGGCAACACAACATCTCTTGACAGCAGCCCATGGCTGCCTCAGACAAGGGTGTTTTTTTTACTGCAAAACCTTCTGACAAACCTTTACTGCAGGTTTTCCAAAGCAAGGCTAACCCAGTCCAGCCGTGCATAGTTTGCAACAGCTGAAAAGATCACAGGACAAAGAGAGTTTGCAACAGAATGCGTAAGACCACCTCTAATTTAAGTTGACAAAAAAGCAAATTGAGAAAGAGATATAGTCAACTATTTGAAGCTTGGCCCTTCTTAATCATCCGTAGGATGCAACAGCTCACTTTTGCCATCTCATTGCACAGGTAAGATTAAAGACAGGCAGGAGATTTTTACCCCGTAGTTACAATGATTAATGTTTCTAAACAGACATATAGTTTGAAAGCACTATTATAGGAAAAAGAAAAGTTGTTGCTTCATATTCTCAACCCACTATTTTCCCTGGGCATTGAGCCAGGGACAGAAAAATGAGGAAAGTTGCTATTTAAAGAGTTATCTTGAATTGCAAGGTTTTGTAATGAACACGACTTGTTACCATCCCCTTTGCTGAAATCAGGGGCAAATGAAAAAGGCAGGGATGAGTGCTCTGCCAAGCACTCTGTCCTGAGTCAAAATCAGAGGAGGAAGACTGGCAATATGTTTCTGACAGCTGTCTCTCCATCCCAGTTTCCCTGGTGCCATCAGAACAAACTTCACTCCCTCACTGCCTGCAAAGAACCTGGAGCTGCTCTGCACAAGTTTGTCTGCTGCTGTCAAGAAAGATGCAAGAAAATTATTCATAGAATTCTGGAATGGTTTGGGTTGCAAGGGACCTTAAAGATCATCTAGTTCCAGCCCCCCTGCCATGGGCCATGGAATTCAAAGAGCAAGACACAGCAGCTTTCACTTTTTATACAAGATAGGACACTATATAAAGCTACCAGTCTCATAATGGTGACATAACGCACGTTCTACAGGTGATCATGCTGGGAAAAGAAAAGGTGTGAGCTTCCATGAAGCCAGTGTTCCTTCCTCATTAGTTGCTGCAACACTTGTGAGAACAGCTTCTACCAGAGCTGGGATGCTACACATGTGCTGGCACCTTGCTAGGAGACACAGGAAATAAGTTGGAATAAGTTCCTGCAAAGCCAGCTTGCGGTCTGGCTGGGCATGGCGGGTTGCTCTCAGTTCCTATTGTACCTCATCGTGCTCCAATATAATTTAAATAGTTCACTGTGGGAAATAAGAGGAGAATACATTCCATAGGTTTAGTTTCCTGCTTAGTCTCAGGAACACTGATGTTGTGAGTTGTTGCTCTAAAACCTCTTAGAAAAAAAAGTCCAGCATGACCTCCTGCATCCAGGGCTTCCTGCTATTATAAACTCAGTAAAACAGCATGCTGTGTCCTGCCCATGAGGCAGACAGACAACAGACTGTGGTCTAATTAGAAAAGACATGCTTCCCACATTATCCATAAAGCTGCCTCAGCCTACAACTAAGGACAAATAAATAACTGTCAGGGCTAATAAGCCCAGAATCAAAATAGGAGGGAAAAAACCAGAAATTGTATCTACTCAGATCTCAGTTATGTGATCATAAAGAATGTGTGGTAACAACTGCGAAGACAAACAAAACCAGCTATGGTTGAGCCAGCTCTTCTTCAGCAGACTCAGACATGCTCCACCTCAACAGACTGTGCCAACCCCTTGGCATTTTTCTGAATTTCCAAACTAATAAGAGGCAAAAAACTGCCACAGGTGATTAATTGGAGCATTTGAGCATCATGAGAAGACCTTCTCCATTATGACATGCCAGAGCACAATACGAGCACATGAGGAGATATCCAGTGTGAGGAGCTAAAGAGAACAACCTAGAAATTATGAAGATTGTGAGGTCAGCACATGCTCCCAGGGCTGGCTAAATCAGGGAGGTGTTCAGGACATGCTTGGGATGAGAGGTGTTACAGGGATGACATCCAGAAGCTTTGCATGCATCACCCACATGGATCACAGCCAGTTATAACACAAGTCCTGAACCTAGAGCCCTTCCAATTTTGCATTCCCTCTCCCCACATCCCCTTGGAGTGAGATAGACCAACTCCAGGCACTCTTCTGAACTTCCCCGGGAGCCAGTTGTGTTGTTGGCACCGTACACAGTACAATTTTACAAAGCAAGTTCCTCAACCTGTTGCTGTGGTTGAGAAAAGTGTAGGAATCTACATTAGAAAGGATTAACTCCAAGTGACAGCTTCCAACCAAAAACAGGCAGAACAAGTTAAGTTATTGAAATTGCCTGAGTTTAGTTTAGTTTCTCCATTTCTTCCTCAGCCACTGAATGGCAGTTCAGGAATCTGTTCAGAATTAATTTTTATCAATCTATTTCACCTTTCTACTCACAGATCAGAGCCAGGACCTGGTCCCTGGACATCTGGAGGGTGTCAGAGCAGTTCCCACTGGGAGCTTGTCTCTGCCAAGTGACAAGGGAGCAACCACTGGGACTAAGCAGTGCCAGTGAGTCAAACATCACCACTTGGGTGCAACCACACACCTGACAGAAACACTGGTATTTCCAGCGCTCTCTTTTATTTAGTGAGGGGAAAACAGGGGCTGGACTTGAGACCAGGAGTCTGCTCAGGGCTTTTCCCACAAGAACAGTGACAGCAGGAGCCACCATATGGGATGAGACATAGAGCAACTTTGCCTCGGCCTTGTTGATTGAACGGGACTAATCAGGCTGAACTTGGGACCCATCTGCCAGGCACTCTGATCACAGGCTATGGAACCAGGACACTACCCTTGAGCTGGCAGGACTACAGGCACGGACAGGGGGAGGGAGCACCATCCACACACTCACCTGCTCCTTGGTTCCTCCAATGCTGCTTTTTAGCTCTGTCCTGGAGGGATCAGTCTCTGGAAACAGTCAGCCAGTGCCATGTGTTGCTGCTATCTCAGATTACTAATCAGCCTGGAATATGCATCATTTGAATCAGAGAGGCATTTATTTATTCTAAAAGAAACATCTCCACACTGGAGAGACTCAATCCTTGCAAGGTACTTCTCAGCTCTTGGGGATCACTGAACATCTGCTCAAGGCTGCAATGTTTGAAAGGGGCAGTAACCTCCTTGTGAGGGTGGGACCCCTGTCTGAGCAGAGGTCAGTGACAGAGCTCCAGGCGAAGGAGATTCTGCTCAGCCTCAGGTTATTTTGCTCTTGAGAAAGGAGACCAAGATGAGCTGCTCCCAGAGCCATTCTGGTGGAGTGCAGGGGGTCAGGTATGGGGAGATATGGGCATATGACCTCAAGAGACACAATCTCTGTTAACATACACTTCATTTCAGCACAAAGCCGAGCTCTGCATGACACCATGGGTTCAAAACCCTCTATCTTTTGTCCCCTCCAATTTGTGGGTGCATCAAAGCACCAGCCAGAAGTTTGGAAGCTGATAAGGTGGAGATCAGTCATGGAGAAGGTGCAAGATGTACCAAGGCAGCAGATTACAGCAAAAGCTCTGACCCAGACTTTGGGTAACTGCATCTTGGTCTCCAGGACATCTTTGCATCCTTGCCCTGTGCTGAGGTGGCTGGTTGGGGTGCCTGTCCATGCCAGATGCGTTGATTGCTTTCTGCAAACAGCTCATCTGCAGAGAACTGGACTAAACCCAAACTCATTTCACATAGGTCACTGATCAAGAGGGCAGGATGTAATTTCTCATCTCTATCTGCCCAGGCTGGATCTGAACCAGTGATTATAGCACCACTGAAACTCCCCAGCTTCACCCCAGCTCCTCAGTTAAAGGACGTCTCCTTCCCACTGCCACTCCCCTAGTGACTGTCAGAGCCAGCAGAGCTCTCTCTCTGCAATGCCTAAAGGAAAATTCCCCTTTCATAGGCTCAGTTACAAAGGAAAATCTTGACATCTGCCCATGTGAGTCAGCTATTTCCCTGAATCCCAACTGCCTTGTCTGCAGGAGTTGGTTGGGAAAGGCAAAACCAGAAAGACAAAAAGAGTTCTGTCCTAAATAAAAACATGTCTAAACACTTGGAAAAAAAAAAAAAGTCAAGAAAAGAAAAGAGGAAAACCACATTTAGCTTTGTAAGGCAATAACAAGCAGAGCAATATGCAGCTTCAAGGCTACATAGCCAGGTCAGAAAACCCTCCAGAGAGAAAGAACTAGGCCACAAAACTCTGATAATAGCTAAATCTGCCTGCATTACCCAAAATTTGTGGGTGAGGCCCCTCTGATGGCTGAGCCAGCTGGCTGCTCTCCTTCAACAGATATCTATTTACATGTTGATGGGCTGTGGAAGCAGCTCTGAACTCTCCAACAGGAGATGAGATGTGACCAGGACACCAAGTGCTGCAGGTGATGCCTCCACCTTCCCAGAACTGACCAACCACGTCGGGTCTGATCCAACAGCCAACATCTGGCTATCATCCCTGCACTAATGTGTGCAAAATCTGGAAGTCTGGAGAACAGCAATCCCTATTCTGCTCTCTCTTGGATCCACTGATGCCCATGCTACAGGTACTTGCTGCTGGCTTATTTCATAACCACAGAATGGTTTGGGTTGGAAGGGACCTTAAAGATCCTCTAGTTACAACCCCCCTTCTGTGGGCAGGGACACCTTCCGCTAGACCAGGTTGCTCCAAGCCCCATCCAACCCGGGCTTCAACACTTCCAGGGATGGAGCATCCACAACTTCTCTGGGCAACCTGTCCCAGTGCCTCACCACCCTCACAGTAAAGATGAAAATTTATCTCTGCCTCTAAAACTTCCATGCTACAAATCCAGTGTAGAGAGACACAGCTTTGGCAGATGATTTTATGGAGGAAAATTCTTTGAGGTTATTTGTCCCTATCTTCCTCAAGGGAAATCACTTCAATATTATGAACATTGCTGAAGAGAAAATGCAAAAAACCTGGAAAATGCATCATTTTATCAACAGAAGCAAGGTCATCCAAACCCAGAGATGACTACATTCAATATTAATATCTCCCCTTCTCCAAGCAGGGTTTCCAACCTCTTGGTAACCATCCATTCCCCAGAGAAATGTCTTCCAGCAACTTCAGTGTGAACTAATTAGGCCTGCACAGCTAGTAAGTGCCATCTGCCTGCCACAGCAGTGCCGGAGACTCCATGGAATGGGAGAGGATGGGCTGTCTCATCTCACAGCACCTGCTGTACCAGCACCCACTCCTGCGTCTCATAAGCCCCAGTCTGTCCCAGCAGAGGGACATCCAGGCAAAGGGAACAGCTCACCTGGGCACAATGCAAAGACAAAGCTGCCTCCTCTCTGACACATGCGACTATTTCATTCAAGCCCTGGTTTATTCTCATTCCCAGGAATTCCATTTGTTTCTGCTGCTCCAGCCCCAACCTGTTGCATACAATGTTTTAACGAGGTCCATTCCACGGATATAAAGGGCACATTGGCCTCACTGCTCAATTTATTTCTGCTTGGAGTATTCAAGAGCTGCTTTCTCAAAGAGTTTGAGAAGATCTATTAAGAGTCCAGCCCCGACTGGTAAACAATGTCCATTTCTGGACTGGCCCCACCAATCCAATCAGTGAAGGTATTTAAGGACAGGATGTACAATATTAGAAAATGAAATTGCTTTGAAAAAATTCCTCCTTGCTTATTTGCCAGCTAATGGCAGAACCAATGCCAAGCACAGCTGATCTGTCCTAGGTTGTTCAGAGACAGTCCTTATGCCAATATATCCTTTTTTCTTCCTCATCCACCTAAACACATCCCACCTGTCAATCCTCACCCTCACTTGAGCCTGGAACACCTCCAGAGGCATCTCCTCCAGTAGTGCAGAGGCAGCAACATTCCCAGTGCTGCATGATCAGGTAAGTCAGTGCCTTGTTTTGTCTCTTTTTATAAAATGTCCTGAATTTTGCACTTCTCTCACTGGAGGCAAGGTTATATTGTCGAGTTGTCTTTCCCCTTGTAAATATTTGCTGTTGAGAGCCATTTGCAATGTAAAATGTCTCTAAGGAAGGGGAGAGAGGCTGATGTTCTGCTGTATTTGATACTATTCCTTATGTCATCCATGGTCTTTTTTTTACTATTTTTATAGGTACTTTTAAGAAATGAAGATTAAAAAAGAAGAAAGGCAAGACAGCTCAGCAAATTAAACTCTGAGAGTTAAGCCTAAGTCTGGGAGATCTAGGCTCAGTTCCTTGCTGTGCCAGACTCCCTACATGACCCTCCTGTCCATCTTACAAAGAGATTAACAATGTTCCCTGATAAAGGTACAGCCCCAGACACCCCCTGACAGACCTAAGAAATACTTCCAGAGGGTTTGGCATCAGCAAAGTCTGAAGGAACACCATTAGCCACAGGGCAGCTGCCTTCCAGAGGCATCACATAATAACACCTCATACTCTGCTCCATCCCTTCCCCCCGTGAACTTCCATATAATAACTGCAAAATGTGACAAGCCTAACTTTAATCATTTTCTAACCCGGGTTGATATCATTAATCTTGCAGCCACTGATGGGTAATTTAATTAGGGTGCATTTGTAATGAATTACAATCATCATTTAGTGCTATTGTTCCTCACACGAGCAGAGGGGAGTCAGAAAACTGGCATAGTTGATCTTTTTAATTACACTCACATGCTGTGCAAGGCACCACCAGCCCCAGCCTTTCACTGCTGGTTTCATAGATAAAGGAACATGAGCTCCAGGGACCCTCCATGTTAAGCCCAAAAAACATCTCCCAGTGTGCTCCTCACCACCATCAGTGACTACCAGGTCTGTGAGATGGAACCTTTGATGGAGGAGGTGTCAAGCTCTAAGCAAACAGCTGAGAGCTGAAGCAGAGAGAGAAACACACAGTCAGGATAGAAACTATGCTTCTTTGTTCTCTTTCTCACCACCTGTGAACATCTGATACTGATGCTAAGGTATGGCAAGACACAAAACACAAGTAGATGGGTATATGGTAAGCCCAGAAGTTTCCTGACTAAAGGACTGGATTTATTAAAACATGCCCACTTGATGGTGATTGTACAGTCACACCGAAGCTACAGGCACATGAAAGGCTGTAGGCACTAACGGTGTTCTAATGGAAGGAGAATATTTGTCCCAGAGCTTTAAACCCATCTCTACACGACAGCATCAGAAATTTCCAGCCAGAAATGTTCATCTCCGTTCAGCTCCTTCGCTGCTCTGTGCAGGATGCACAGCAGCAAGTGCATGTATTTATTTCAGACATGACTTCAGTCTGCAAAATAGGAGCAATCTGTTGATGTGGCTGAGAGCCAGCCCACCTCCTCGGTGTCTCTGTGCAGAATAGACAGACTCCCCCACGGATGCCGTGTTGTGCCATCCCACTTTGGCGGCCAGGCCAACCTGCTTCTGAACTAAACCCTTCCAAATTGCTGCTCAACGTTTTTTGGTCTCAGTGAGGTATTTTATACGAAATGCAACAGTTCTTATGCACAGGACCAAAAAGAAACAAGCCCTATGTATCTCCTCCAAGAGGGTGGTCAGGACCCCTCTCTCGGTCGCTACTCAGAAGAACATCCTGGGTTTCCAGACCTCAGCACAAGAGGAACAGTCACTCCCATATTCCCCAGCTGGAACCCCCCAGTTCTGGCACATTCCTATGGGGAGACAGAAGTGAGGTCAGATTTTTAAGAGAGAAAAGAAACATCAAACCCACGGTTCCATGGGCTGGGTCAGTGTCTGAAGGGCAACATGACCTTGTCTCTCCCTTCCTTAAAAATGTTCACTGAGGCTTCACAGAAACTCCATCTCAATTGACTAAAAGAGCCACAAAGTGGGGTTTTTCTAATTAATTTTGTCAGGTATCATTAAGGACCCCTTCCTACATGTGTGGAATTTGCTCTGAAACCAAAGGATTCCTGGGCAAGGCAAACCACTCTTTTTTGTCAAACCTATTTTTAAAATAAAGGCTTGGAAAGGAGCTGATCAATTTGGACTGGCAGACCATGCCCCTGTGCCAGCAAAATGAGCAAGGAAAAATTATTAAATACATGTACAAATCCTCTGTGGCATTAAAACGTGGTAAGAGAAACAATTTGATGTGGCTCAGGGCAGAGGATAACCAGGCCTCTGTTTCAGTAGTGATCTTTCCAAGAGTTAACAAAGCAGTTGGATAAAATACTGGACAGTAGTGAAAATAGGGAACAGTCTGGATTACACAATAATGCAACTTTTCTAATTGGTGGTTTATGCTTATCTGAAAACATTGTGCACTTTTTTTAAGATAGGCCTAGGAGAGTACTGAAAAGCACTAGAAAGAGCAAAGAAAGAGGCTTTCATAAAGCCCCCAGAAATTCTGGAAAAACTGTATGAAGGGACAAAAACCCAGATTATTATAATAAAGGAAGAAAGAGCACTGCTCTTTGTACTGGAAGAGGAGAACAGGAGAGAACCCAGCTGAAAAAATACAATGTAAGGACTTTAATTTTCATTCAACATATGTTAATTAACCTGTGCAACCACGGCTATAGTGCAGCAGAAGCACAGAATTTAATGAAAATTAGAACAGACAACAACATCCCACTCTCTAAATGGTATTTCTGCCATTTCTATTTTGCTTTCAAGAAAGAGATATGGTCAAGAGGAACCTCCTTTTAATCATGTTATTAACAATGCAGTCACTGAGCAGCATTTCATTACGTTTTCCTAAGTCAAGGGTAACTCCTGCAGCACACTCACAGCCAGTGAAACCTCCTCAGTGACTCTTCCTGGGCAAGGTCCTGCCCTCTCTGCCCCTGCTCTGCTTTAAGGGCAGGTGAGGACCAGGATGGGTGTCCCCACTGCCAAGCACAAAGTGCTGCTGTGCAGGTGGGGATGGAGCACGGAGGGGAAACGTGTAACTGTTCAGCAGTTACCTTCATCATCAAACCCTTCCTGTCATGGGGAACCTAAAGGCTGGGACACTGCTGAGCCAGAGACATGCTGCAGCATAACACAAAGTTTCAGGAAGACTCCTTACCTGCTTCCATCCCCTGCCATTATAAAAGCTGAAAAATACAAGGGGAAAAATTTCCCTTTATCGTTGGGCTGCTCGCCAAACGCAGAGTCAGCATTTTCGAGACGTGCCATCAGCATTTCTTTGTCAGTCACTTTTCTCCACTTGCTTTCACGTAGTGAGTGAAAAGGATAAAATACCTTTTCTAGCAAAATGATTGTAAAGCCACTTCAAATTAGGGGAGGGATGCAGGCGCAGGTGCAGCTCTCAGCTGCTGCACTTGAAGATGACGGGGCTACAATCCAGCAGCGTCGCTCTTCGGCTGCAGAACCTCCACTGCAGCAACTCTCATGCCTATGACTTTCCTCCACTCTCAACTTTGTGAAATCCTGACTTTTGAGAGCTGACATCACTCAATCCTTCTCCCTGCTGGAACTGATCTATTTCAGGGATGCACTGGTAAAAGCACAGAGTGCTCATGAGATGTGCTACCCCAAGTGTAATTTTCCCTTTGTAAATAAATTTTGGCCACCACCCAGTCTGGGTGGGATGACTGGGGAAGCAGCTGATATTTGAAATCTCAACCATGGCATGAAAATAAGTCTTTAATGAACTGTGTGTCTGAGGAAAAAAGAATTGGCTGCAAAATAACAAGTGATAACCATCGGAAAAATAAGCGAAGCATATGCAGGAGGAAACTCCATTAGAGCACCAGCCATGCAATTAAAGATGGATGTGGCAAACGCGTGTGTGAGCAGTTCACGGTGCTGCTGTGACCCACAGGCCCATTAGCTCTGGAGCACTGGTAAGCTGATTAGCTCTGGAGAAGGATGATGGCAGAACTCATCAGCTAAGCTTGTTAGCTGCCACACAAAGTTGGTGTACCTTGGAAGCTTTGCAAAGTGATTAGCTTGGGGTGGGAGGAGGCAGCAGAGCCTGTTACAGTAGATGAATAACCCAAAGCAGGCACTGTGTGGGCACAAGCTCCGCGTACAGATCGGCTGCCTGGGCTCTGGCTGCCTAGCAGAGCTGGGGAGACGGGGAAAAGACACCCATTCCAGGCCACAGCATGCCTGCAGCCAGCCAAATCTGTGCCTCAGTCGCAGCCAAGGTCTGCAGCCTTCTTGCACAATAGAATTTAAGTCCCTATGGTCTGCAAGTCCCTCCAAAATCCCCGCCTGCCATTGCTGAGTGAGTTGGGATCCACTGGGGAGGTGGATGCTGTCCTTGTGCCAGCAGGAAAAGTGCCATCAACTCTCCCCGAAATACCTCTTGACCAAGTTTAGATTAAATGCAAACTGGAGGAGCAGGATAACTCAGCCCAATGAGAAATGACAATTTTCTTCCATCTGCCTTCAGTCTGCACAGCGATGCCCCGCAGCCACTCAAGAACAACAACTTCTGTCTCATTTAGGAAACAATTTCAAAGAAGTTCAGCTCTAAACATCTCTCTTGCTTCTGTGGTGGGACCCCACTTCAGCCACAGAATCACAACATTATTTTGGTTGGAAAAGTCCTTTAGCATCATTCGAGTCCAACCATTAATCCAGCATTGCCAAGTCTGCCACTAAACCATGTCCCCAAGTGCCACATCTATCTAGCTGGAAAAATAACCAGCACTTCATACATTTCTATACAGCAAGGCAACCATTTTATCCCATGTGAAAATGGTTCATACAGCTGCTTCAGCTCTCCAAAAACTGCACAAAGCTACTTCCACTCAAACTGAATGTCCACAAGTTGAAGCAAAAAAAAAAATAAAAAAATAAAAGGAGCTTTGGTCTTTCTGCCGGTTCACAATGGCTGCAGTTTTGTACACATCAGCTTCCGTTTGCCTTGTTTTTTCCTTTTTTTTCCATAAAAACAAGACAGAGACAAGGATATTAAATATTCAATCCCCTCGGAAAATAAATATTAAAACAGCTTTAATCACAAACCCACAGATTATTTAGGCTACATGTGGCTATAGGAGTGTAGCAAACGTCTATAAGGGTGTAGAAAGTTAATTCTTTAGGGTACAATTGTAGAGGGAAAATACGTGTTTTAACTTAATGCTTTCTAATTTCCAAGTGCCTACCTGCAGACATTCATTGTAAATGCATGGAGATGTCTTCTGCATTCATTAAGTCTGTTTGGTTAATCTGCTTTTACATAAAACTAAAAGAGATTAATAAACTTCTCTAAATGCCCCAGCATTGCCAGCATTCTTTCCTTTCTGACAAGCTTTGCAAGGCTAGATTTGATTAAAAACTTTTCTTCAATTTCCATATCCTGAAGTCAAGGTACTAGATGGCAATCTCTGTTTTTGTTTCAAAATAAAGAAACTTCACAGTTGCAGAGAAAACATGATGCAAGTATAACCGACAGCTCAAAACCAGATGGCAAATAAAATTATCTCAAAGTATATTGTTATTTTTACATTGCATTTACAATTTTCAACACTCATATTTGGCAATACTGCTGTCTCTCATTTTATGTAGGTTAAAAGTGAGAAGCAGCCGTCTGCTCACTTCAAAGTCAAGTATTTACCCCCAGGTAGGATCTATTTATGTGCATTTAACCAACTATTTATAGTCATTTGAAAACAGAAGGTTTTCATGAAAAGTGCTGGCACATCCTTCACTATAACAGTGTTGATAACATGTTCTCTCTGTTCCCACTGGACCTTCTAATTTGATAACTCCTTTGGTAAAGATGAACTGGAATGTTGGGACCTGTGATATTAAAATTTCTTTAAGCAACCAACCCTTCTACTTCCCCAGATGCCTTTCTGCTGCTTGTAGCAATAAATCTTCCAGTCGTGCAGCAAGGCACCAAGGCACTTATGGCTTTTATTAGATAGGCTACTTGGGCTTTGGGAAGTATTAATAGTCCATCAGAGGAGGCACTGACACCGATCTCCAGGCAGCTGAGGCAGAACACCTCAGTGTGACGGGGCTGGTGTTGAGCACAGGACAAAAGCATCACCCACAGACATCATCCCCCTTCATCTCACGGATTTATTCCCCCTACTGTCCTTTCTAAGAAACATGACAGTCACAACCATGAGATTTCTAAAATGAGATCTATGCCCCGGTCCCTCAGCAAAGCAGCAGCAGGAGCAAGAAAAACAATTCATTTCTAGAAGCTGATATTCATCAGCAAACTCCACCTCTCCGCTCTATTCGCTGCTCCACCACAGCAAACAGGGCCATTCTCATTCCCAAGCTCGGCTGCACGAAGATCCATTAGATAAGAAAACATATCTAAATGAGAAATGCAGCAAAAAGAAATGAGTTTAGACAGCTCCTCCTCTCTGATCTGGGCTACAATAATTATGCCCGTGTCGTGTGAATTCATGGCTGCGCATCCTCAGCTTAGCTCATTTTACCCATTAACATCAAAATCCTTTTCCAGTGGCTCCTCTTTCTCCTCACCCAGGTGTCCAGTTCACTCATTTCTCTTTACCACTCATTATTGCATGGCCCTCCCCTAATGCAGGTGCACCTCAGCAGCCACACACACACCTTGGGCTGCCAAGGAGGGTTTGCAGCTTTGAAGCCCAGGGGACAGTTTCACCCATGAATCCTCCCATGCTTTTCCACATGCTAGAGAAGAGCCTGGAAGAGACTTTCGGGGGTAATCCATGCAGACACTAACACATTCTTCTTCCAAATTTTTCCAGACATCCTCCTGCAGAGAGAGCTACAGAACTCTGGCAGTGGATCAAGACAGGCAGGTGACGTGCTGGCTCTGTCTCTCTTCCTCTTGCTGGCTGCCAGGTTCCTGCTGTGCCCTTTGACCTACCTCTACTCCAATTAACAAACCAAATGAACCAACAGCCACAAGTCTAAACCCACGACACTGCGCCAATCATCACTAGTCCATTTGCTCATGAGCTGCTCCTTCCTTCGACATTCCTTTGGGTTTTGATTTTAGACTGTGAGCTTTCCAGAGAAAGCATCTATCTCCACTTATTTTACCTCCAAGAGCCAGTACTAATGTGGTTAATAATAGCAGCTAACCTTTGACTGCTAAAGTATTAGCAATGCCACCCATAAAGCTGTGTCATATTTAGTGAGCTGTCAGAGCAGCAGCATCATTAAAAAGCCCAAGCACATAACTAATGTATGTAAAACACTGCAAGAGATAATCATTAGGTTGGTTGGTGATTTATTCCAAAACTGATGGAAGCAAAGGGCTTGGCAGTGAGAACTGCTGAAGAGAGGGAAGCAGGGCAGGCTAACACTCATACCAGAACGGTCCTACCACCTGGTTTGCCATAGCAAGTTCTGGTGGAAGCAATACGTCTATTTTTTGAAACTCAAATGACCCTTCATGGTCTGTGGACTCACTCTCCTAATGATTTCTGCCTGGATTTGCAAGCTCTTTTATTCCCTCTCTTCTCGTTTCACATCAGAGGGATGTCAAGACTTTCGCTGCCTAGTGTTAGCTTTGTGTCTGTACACGATGTTCTCACTGTGCTCGCTGGGACCCGCAGGCTTTATAATTAGGGCCGGATTCAAGCAGCACCAAGCACACTTGCAAAGATCCTCTTCAAACCCAAACTTCCCCACTCCTTCCCAGCGCCGGCCCTCCCTGCTGCCGCAGCTCTGCGGGCTAAAGAAGATTGCTGAAGAAAAATAGCAACACCTTCCCCTCCTCGGCACAGCGCACCCGGCTGGCTCTCCATGGGCAGCAGCTCCCGAGCTCTCCTGCTCCTGCATTACCCAGTCTCTCTGTAGACACCCAGGACTGCAGCAGCCTGTCTCCCCGCAGAGCTGAGACCCGCAGTCCTTCCCGGGAATGCTGATTCCCTCCTGCACGGCCACGGCAGCTCCTCTGCACACGCCGGCCTGACCCACAGAACCCCAGGTTGGTGCCCCACAGGGCCCAGCCCCACTCGGCAGCTCCCATGATGGAAAGACAAGACCTGTTGATTTCTGCAGTTTCATGTAAGTGTGAATTGATGAGCTACTCCAGGAAGGTAATATTAATTCCTGGAATAACGTGCAAGGGCTGCCTGGCTGATTACCCCTTATTCCTGTCTGCTTACAAACAATGATTACAGTCTAATCTCAGCTCTCTTGGAGGAGCTGCGGAGAGTACCCTTCATCTAGTGTAATTATGTTCCAGCTCCCTTGGAGCTGAAGCTCTTATTCACTCCTAGCATTATCTGCAGACTAATCTAGTTGGCTGGAATGGAGGTAAAAATTACTCCAAAGAGCTGTAGTAAGCTCTTGCTCTGGCTCCAAA
Source organism: Lepidothrix coronata (assembly GCF_001604755.1). Lineage (NCBI taxonomy): Eukaryota > Metazoa > Chordata > Aves > Passeriformes > Pipridae > Lepidothrix > Lepidothrix coronata. The sequence goes on along the minus strand of NW_016690221.1, from coordinate 1,809,723 downwards.
GCGAAGTTAAAGAAACCAAATTGGTTTGTGATGGTCAGACAAAGGCACAGGATAAAGGAGAGATGGATCCGGCACATGGCAGAAGCAAGTGTTTGCTGGCACTACTAACAGCCAACATTACCTTAATACAGCTCAATGAATCCTGTTTTTTGCAAAGATGTTCACCCTGCTGTGTTTCCTTCAGTCTCTCAGCAAGATGGATGCACAGCAGACATCTCTGGAAGCTCTTTTAAAAGAAGACCTTTTCCCAATGGGACCTGGTCATACGGTCTCCCCAAGCTGCACCTTCACACTTCAGTGAGACCTCACAGTACTACGAGGCACTGTCAAAACCTCGCCAGCCTTTTGAATGTGATGTGAAGGCTTAGTTGCTTCCAGAACTTTTGTTCTAAATGTCAAAAGTCAAACACAGTGTACGCTTGATTTCATCCTGAAAAGGCTTCCAGGCAACTTCATTTTGCCTAAAACCCAGTTCTGGATAACTGTGTGGGTCAACACCCTCTAAATCCATCTTCCAGTTATGTTATTTTCTCCAAGACCTTTATACCTAATCAGGTATAAGGAGGAAATTCTTCCCTGTGAGAGTGGTGAGGCTCTGGCACAGGTTGTCCAGAGAAGCTGTGGATGTCCCATCCCTGCAAGTGTTCAAAGCCAGGCTGGATGAGGCTTGGAGCAATCTGGTCTAGTGGAGGTGTCCCTGCTCATGGCAGAGGTGTTGGAACTAGATGGTCTTTGAGGTCCCTTCCAACCTAAACCATTCTGTGATTCTACGAAATTATAATATTTAACTATTTCCCTTCAACACAACTATACTCTTGAAAGACATTCAACACTGCCTGCTGCTCCTGTTAAATACACACATGGTTTTAAACCACCTCCTTGTGCAGACACAACTGAGACCCTCTGCTCAGCCACAGAAAAGACCTCGTCCTCTGAGGCTGAGAACAGGATCTGTGCTGCCTTCCCTTGCTGGTGGTGATGGGACAGGACACCAGTAATGTACTGGCAACCACAGCAAGGGCTCCCCAGCGACCACAGCCTGCACAGGGTGAAACCCTGACCACTACCTCTTATTCACTACTGCTACTGGTACCTGCCTGAATAAGTGTGAAAAAACTGTTTTCACATGCTGCAATTACATTTTGCCTCTGCTGGGGGTACAGCAAACCAGCTCTGTGAATGAAGCAAGGGCATGTGCTCCAACCATGCCTGAAGCACATGCAGTTTAACTGCAGTAATCTGGGAAGTGAGACATCACTCCCCAAAGCCTGGTGTCCCAGAAGATAGCCTGATACCTGGGCTGCCAAAGGTCCTGTGTTCTAATTAAGTGTTAAATCTCATTATTTTTTTTTTAAATCTAGTAAGATGTTTCTCCATCCTACAGTGCCGTCACTCTTTGCTTTGCTGTAATTCAGTAAGGAGAACAGTTAATTAAGTTTGAACAACAGTGTCTAATGACTTCTATTTAAAGCTGTTCATAAAAAAAATATTACAAGCTCTTAGAAGTTACCTAACTTTGGAAGCTAACATGGTACCTTAAGAGAATAAAACATTATAGTCCTGCATATTTGCACTTTGAAGGCATATCTTCTACCCCAAGCGGTGCAGTGGAACAAGACATCCCCCCTGCCCTACAACTGCTTATTTTAAATTTAAGTCATGAAGAGAACACCCTGAAAATAACAAAATGTCTGTGGATGCAGGGATCAAAATGAGTGCTGGCAGCATCACTGTTAAGTGCAGTTCCATTTAAAATACTCTTCAGATGCTGGAGTAATGCAGCCACTTCTAAACTGTATAGAACTGTGGCCTTGGGGGAAGGGAGATGGAGCAGCAAACAGGTCCTGAAGAGATGGGAAACACAGAGGAGACAACAAAATGAGACAGCTTAGAAAACCAGGTGGCAATGCAAATAGAGCAGGATCACCTCAACAGGGGAAGGCAACCTCACTTCAAATGGCTCAAGAAAGGAACTGAGGATAAGAGGAGGAGGAATAGAGGATTATTTATTTTGTTTGACCTCTCTACAGCTTAATCCTTATGTTTGTCTCTAGCATTCAACAACATGCACTGAGGTTATGTTGAGACACATGATGGCATAGGGCCACTGCCAGCCCCTGCACCAGGGAAACTCCACGAGTAAAACACACAGAGATTTAGACATGTCACTGGTAGATGATAAACACTGGAATTAACAGAGAAATTAATAAGAAGACTGTTTAAATATTAGTCTAATTCAGCACAAAAGAGGAGATCTAGTGCAGCATTAACCTCAGACAGACCCTTTAAAAACACATTCTGGGAGTTGTGTGCTCACTACACCCACTCACCAAAGTATCTCTAATGAGTTTCCTCCTAGCTGGTATGTCAGATCTGGAGGGAACCCCTTGAGGTAACCTCCTTCCTAGTCTTGCCTTCCGCTTAATGCACGTACTGGGAATTGTTAGGACTGCAATAGGGAAGCCTTATTTTTCTTACTCTTCTTGGCAGAGAAGAAGAAACAGAGACAACTATCCATCACTGCTCTTGATGAGCATCACAGAGCTGTAATGAAAGGATCACACCTGATTTATTTTCTACACAGCCCAAATAAAAAAGACCTCTTGACTGACTCTACTCAAACTAAATCTTGCCAACATAACAAATAGAAACATGAAAATGAAGCCTAGTTTCATCCTCCTTTTGAAGTCAGCAAAGGAACATGCTGAAGGGAGTTCAGTCTTCCCTCTAGAGAGGAGATGGATTCCACAGGTCCTCTATGATAGGACATATATTTACCTCCTTGCTGTTAAAGCCATCCTGTGTGTCATTTCACCATGCAGGTCTCCTGTAACTTGGTAACTTTGCTCAATTCACAAAATCATCTGCAAGCTCCCATACCACATCTCTTATCCTCAGAGGATCATGAATCACCAAGGCAGGATAATATTTGAGGACCTAAAAGCATTGAAGTTGTTAAAAAATAAATTAGCCTTAAAATTGGATGTGTATACCAGGAGACAAGAAAGAAGCAATATTGTAGCCTGACTCCAGAAGGTTTTCAGGAATGATCCAGAGAATATGAGGCCTTAAAACTTATTTCTGTACCAAATAAAACTAAACAAGAAACAATAAACCCCCAGTCAAAACCAATGCTAATAAATAAATAAAACCATTCCCTTCCTATCTAGTAGAATTCCCTAAAATTCTTAAGGGGAAAGAAAAAGAATCCCTGAGGATTAGGTTTAATTATTTGAATTTTCAAAGCCTCTGTGACAAAGTACTGCCAAGAAAGCTACAAGAAAACTGTCTGAGCAATGGAGCAGGGGATAAAGTGCTATTACAAATCCAGAAATTAACTGAACAAAATTAAAAAAGGAGGTATAACACACGATCAATATTCAACATAGCAAAAGATTACACTGGCTGCTCCCCGAGGACAGGTTTTGTCTAACATATTCTTCAGCTATTTGCATAGGAGAGCGAGCTGAGATGTGGTGAGACTGCATATGACACGATTGGTTTGGGGGTCATTGCGCTGACCTTGGCTGGTTTGCCTCTTAGGAACACTGAAACACTTCATCTTCGCTGTGGGTTGTCTTGGGAGAGGTTCACTTGCTTTAGTTACAGAAAATATAAAAACACAGCTGTTTAGCAGTTAAGGAGAAACCTGAGAAAACACAGAATAATGGAGATATTTACTCTTTTCTTGCAAGATGCAAGGGAAACGATACCCAGGGGAACTGAATGGCAATTTCAAATAGATATAAAAAACCCTCTTTTCTCAAGGTCTGCGTTGACCTCTGGCGCTCACTGTCATAGGCTCCCTCTCAGATCAAGAGTTCAAAAAGTACAAAACTGAATTAGATACATTCAGAGTAATAGTGGTGAAACACATTTACCAAAGTTTATGAAAAGCATCTTTTATAAAGATGCCACAGTAGTTTCTTAGGCAGGGTTACACCACAGTGTGTTTTGAAATCTGAAAATAAACCATTTCCCTACGTTCGAATGAGGCTGGAAAAACTCCCTCTCCTTTGCAAGCTATAAAAATTAACACTTCAATAGGAACTTGCACACCAGAACTGGAACACCTGGACAAACTAGCAGAGTCATTACAGCTCCCAAGTCACAGATGGGGAATGAGACAGAGTGAGGCAGTCAGTGGCAGAGCTGGATGACAGTTGGGGGATCCCTGGATTTTCTGGCTCCGTGCTTGCCAACAAGCTGCTGTATCTGCTGACCAACACGAAACAAGTGAAACAGCTAAGATAATCTCAGTGATGAAGAAGAGGCGCTTCCTCAGCTGCTCTCAGCCCCTCACCCATCCCATCCACGGCTCGGATCCGGGCAGCTCCGCACTGCGGTGGAGGGCTCCCCAGGGAGCCGCGCGCTTCATCAGCGTTGGCTGGAAGCACGTACTCTTTGGGATACATACAGGATAACTACGGACACTATGCACAGGATACCTTTCCAAACCCAACTCTCTCAGTTCCCTCGGATCCCTGCAGAGTGATTTCCATGCAGATCTTTCAGGCAGCAGAGCGCTGGCAGGCTCCGGAGGAGCAGAAGAGCTTTCGTCCAATTTGGCCAAGAGCTCCAGCAATGCCCCTTCTCACTTTTCACGCCAGGTTGCACACCTGGGTGGATCACTGAGGTGGAGCCTGTCTACTGTCAGCTGGGAAGCAACTGTTCAGAGCTGAGAAAAGCCTGCCCTTCACGGTTTCCTCTTCAGTGTCAAGCCAACCCTGTGGCCAGTCACCAGCTCCATTCACAACCCAACCCCTCACTTTCCTTCAGGTGACCCTATTTGCTTCCCAAATGTTCTTCTGACAGACACACATCCTTCCCACTGATCTGCACATTCCAACATCTGCACACACTCACGATTTAAATAAATAAAAAATTAGAAATTACTTTAAAACCTGTAACGGCTTGAGGACTCTCTAGAGTGAAAGGGAGGAGGGAAGGGGGAACCCAGGTTAATAAAAGCTGTTAATTAGAATCAAATTTGCTGCTTAATATGTCAAGAACTAGTGAGTTACGAGTTAATCAACTGTCTGAGTTCCTTGGGAGAGCAATAAAGCTGAAGCCTGAAATTGAAAGGACAAGGTCATGGCTTTCAAAGAAGGTGTCTCTAAAATTGCTTAACCCTAAGGTCCAAGTTGCAAGCCATCCTCAAACGCATCAGGACTTTCCCTATCCTGAACATCCTGTTCTATCAATAACCATCAGCATTCCAAGCCTTTTACAGGTTCTGGGATCTGTATAAAGTTGGGATTTTATAACGTTGGACAAAAGGCACAGAAAAGATGGGTAACTCTTCAAACACTTGACTTTTTGTTTCTGCTGTTCTCTTTCAAAGGATATTGCAAAAGTCCAAAGCAGAAAACAGAAAAGAAACATGGAGGAGCTGGAGAATACCCATCAAGCCTTGAGTTCAGGATCCAGTGTTCCTTGTGCAAGACCTATCAACATCTTGCTACACCGTGCAGTAAAAGGAGTTGGCACAGCAGGAACTGCCTTAAAGAATGAATTAATAAAAACAGCAGAGAAAAGAGAGTGAATAAAGCTTGTCAAGAAATGAAGAGTTTGGAGATTGAGCTTTTCCTACATTTTATTGCATCTGGGAGATAGAAGGCAAATGATGGGTGATTTAGTTTTGTCACTGAACTATGGAAAGATTAAATCTATTATCACTCCAATTTACTCTTTGCAAGTCCAGCCTAGATGGAGTACATCCTTCTTCCTTGCAACATGCTCGCCATCATTACTGTGGTGCTGTGATTGCTAAGAGAAGAAAAGCTGCAGTTACTATGGGACCTCTTCCATCACACAAGAGTTTTCTCAACAGGGGAGGAAAAGGGATCTAGAAGATAAATACTTATAGTAGAGGATTCCACCAGACTTTCAAACTTCTGCTAAAACAGGAGGCATGGAAAACCTTTTTGTTGTTGATTGAGACACTCAGTTATGTACTCCATGGCCAGGTATACACCCAACTCCAATGAAGTTGTTAATCCACGAATATCATCCATCACTCAACGCAGTTCAACTGGCTGTGCAGGTGAGGTTCTGCCAAACAAACAGGAGGAGGTCGGCTCGTTCATCTGGAGAACTTTTGCTGGTACTCCTTTCAGAGCTCTGCCCCCAACATCCAGCTCCTGCACAGGGCTGAGCTGTTGCTCTCTGTAAGATCCCAGTGGGGGCTGCAGCTGAGAGGTAGCCAGGGATGTGGGAATAGCATGGCACCAGGCTTGCTCCCGCTCAACAGCGCATGGCAGGACTGGGCATGTGTGTGGGCACCACAGTGCTTTCCCTGCTCTTGCCACCACGTCTGCACCCCTCTTCCCTTCCCTGCGCGGCTGTTGCTGGAAGTTTTAAAAGAAAAACCCTTTTCCTGAGAGATTTCTTCTCCTGCCTTGCAACCTCTACTTAGTTTAGGGGGCAAATGTGCTATCTGACTGTTGTGGAGACAACATGTCTCCCGAAGGTTGGGACTTGGCACGGAAAAGGAGAGGAACAGATGTTCATAGATTTCATTGCAAAGTGTAATTACCCACAGTTTTGAGTACACACAACATATTCTAGAAAACGAAAAGCAATGGGAAGTGCCCTCTGTGTCCTTGTGGACATCTTGGGTGCTCCTCCAGATCTTACCTATGTTTTCCATACTGCAACATTTCAGGGTTGCAAGCAGCAGCCTTCTGAGATGTGGGGAGCAGAGAGGATCGTTTCACATACAGCCAAGTAATCTTTTTAGCACTAATTTTCTTGTTCCTCTACAACATCCAGGTCCTGAGGGAAAGCAGAGCCCAAAGCTAGCACTGGATAAAAAGATTAGTTGCTTCTGCATTAAGATGCTTGTAATGATTCAGCAACTTCAAGCCATCTTTCTACCAACAAGAAGTCTTTGTGGTTCTTCTATAAGCTGATAGTTCAAGGCGACAAATAAAAGAGTTTGACAGAAGTCATTACCACCTACAAAGTTGTTGTACATTTGTGAGTACAAATGGGTCAACTGTGCCCCAAACTTGCAGGTTTTTTCAGCCAGGGGAATAATCCTATCCTTCTTTCCAAAAAGAAATCTACGGTTTTTCCTTCCCTAACAAGCAATTCACCTGAAACATAAGCAGCCCGAGCAAAGGCAGTGTCACCCACAGCTCTAGGTATGACTGTTGTTTCCCAAACAGCAGGTGAAATGCACTGAGGACAATGAGATCTCCTCATGGGGAGAGTGACCAGTTATCTCCCATCTGACACCCACAATATTTCAGCCTCCTTTAAAACCAGGCACCTCCAATAAACTCCAGGAGCAATCAGTCGTCCGCTTTTGCTGAAAACTGTTGCTGCACAGAGAAAAATAAACTACAGAATAGCTCAGCAAACAATTCAGGGTCTGAAATTTTTCTTCTCTAACAATTAGTACGAAGCCTTTGTGTACCTCCTTCCACAGCTGCCGAGTGCAGAGGGAAGTGGAGAGGGTCACAACCTTAATTCTGGACACAAATTGGCTGCTGGTTCTTCACTGCTGAATTGGGGAGAGGAGGTTACAGTCATGGAGTAATGAGCGAGATTACACTGCAATCAGGGAATGGAGATGGGAGCTGGAGAGACGTGCTGAAGGCAGGGAAAACATTCCTTAGATTAAACCCCTATTGTTCACCTCATCTCTGCCTCAGTGGAAAACCCACGGAACTCTGAGCTCCTGCCAGGAGCCAGTGTGAATAATTCCAGAGCATTTTTCCTACCTGTTGGTAACATAGCTGTCTGAGTGCATGAGCTTTACACTTCTTTGAGCCATACATACAGGAAGGCACATTTTCTGTAATCCCTGGGAATACCCTCTTCTTTTCCTTTTTCCCAGTTAAATCTATCCTGTGGTTTTTCAGGATGAAGAGGTGCAAGCTGCACTGATGAGAAATCAAGAGAGCAGTACACGACTTCTCAACACTTTGTGCATCATTAGAGCAAGGTTGTTAACAGGATTATGGGGGGCTGAGGGCAACGAGCTATCATCCATCTGGAGGATGATGTGTGAAAGCAGGGAAGGCAAATGCAAATTTGCAGAGGAACCGTGCTCCATTTAAGAGGTGAATTAGTGTTTCCTTCCTCTGAGACACCATAAAGAGCTTTACACCTGAAGATAACATAGTGGAGTTAAACCCCTTTTCCAAAGACAGCTGCACAACAAGAATTCCATGAAGACGGTAAGACTAGTCACATCAGTGGACATTTGACTCAGCTTCCATGTTGACATGTGCTGTATAAAAATATGAACACAGCAACAACCGACAACTGTAGCTCTCAACATTTTGGAAAATGGAATTTGGGAAATACTATGTAGGAACGAATGCAATGTGCTTTGAGATCTTCCTTCAAAAGCCTTCGTGTAAGGCTGTACCACATCCTATATACAGTGTGCTGTGATGCTAAATATATCCATGCCCACCGAGAACAGCAGCAATTTGATTCAAGTTCTATCTTTTAAACCACTTTGGATATCAACTCTTCCTTCGTCTCATTAACACTGCTGTAAAGTGCCTGGCACAAATCTACATCAAATGAATATAATTAAAGAGGAAAATACATTGCATTAACTTGCATGTCTGGCCTTCCCTTGTTTTTTCTGTCTTACCACTGTATCTAGTTCTGTTTCTGTTTTTCTTCACAGTTCATCTTCTTCGTCCTTCTTTTCTTTCAGCCTTTCACCTATTCCTTGTTTTAAGCCCAAAGTTGATTGCTTTCTCTTTTTTTCCAAGGCTGATTGATTTATTCTGCACTTATTTAAATCATTTTATACAAAGCACATAAACTGTAGAACTCCATGCAGAATAACACAAGCACTGCTACCCATGTGGGTAAGGAGGAAAAAAAAGTAAAGTTAATAAAGTGCTAAATTAAGTAAGAATCTCTTACATCACACTTTGAAGCTTGCCAAAATCTGACTCTTCAGATGTACTGCAACAGCAATTTTCTAAGACACAGGTCCTTTGCAGGTAAAAATCTTCAGTGTCAGACAGAAAAAGAAATAAGAGATTCTTCCAGCTGCTCTAGCAGGGACCAGGGGATGATGTAACCTCTCAAACAATCAGGCCCCAAGTCATCAGAGGGTCACTACTTCATGGCCCTGAAACAATGCCACTCTCCTTGCCTACTATGGAAGAAAAAGGGAAGGTATTTACTTTTCATATCTCGTCTGAAACACCTGCAGGACTTCAGGCGAGCGATCTCTGTTGAAACTCATTGTATTGCTCAATCCATCCTTGCTTAATTCATCTCATGAAACTCTTAAATGGTACCCAGGCTACAGGCTGGCTCTCTACAGAGATGGGAATTACATCCCTAATTACAAGATATGGTACTGCCCTAATAATAAGTACTGTGCTCATGAAGTCCCCACCCAGGGGAATGAGCTTTGACCTCTTTTAACAAAGACTGCAAAACAGTTGATAAGAACATTAAAGCAAGTCCCTGCTCCAGAAACTGTGCCTTTGCTTGCTCCAAGCACTCCTATGCTGGCTGCAGAAATGAGCTTTGAGCACATCTCACTACTCTGAGCTGGTGATGGTTGTCTGTGCTATAACACGGATTTGGTAACAAGCCAACAGAAGTGTAGAAGGGGAACTAGAAAGGCAGAGTTTTACCTCCACAGTATTCACTTGTTTTACTCCCCAACCCCTAACAGCACCAGGGCAAGCTCAGCTTGACAGGTCCATTCCAGGCACTGCTGGAGAAATTATTCTAAATTTTTCATGCATCTTCAGGATGAACCTGGAGATGAATGGCTCCTCGACAAAACAAACCCAACCCCAAAAGAATTGGGCCTTGCTAATCTGTCATTATTGCTCCTTTGAAACAGCACCTCTAGCCCTAAGAGCTCTCCCTCCTCACACTGCAGCAATCTCAAACTGGGGACAGGTTATCTTCTCCAGCATGGATTTGTAGCATTTAACAGCAAACCTTCAATTACCACAGCACATGACCATAAAACTTGCTCAACTGGAAATGTTCACTTATTTCTAACCTTGCCTTCAGTTGTATTCTTTCTTTTGCCCCCAAAGACATCTAAAATAGTATTCTCCTGGAACCTCTGTGCAGCCTGCCTAGCACAAAGCTAAACCATAAGTCAAAATGATTAAAATTAGATGGAAATATATACATCTCCTTCAACACCAAACTGGGAATGTGGCTCCTAGTGGGACATAACTACACATTACTCATAAGGCCAAGACATGTGGCATTTCCCAGAGAACCTGCACATTCTCCTTTTTATACTGGATGACTTATAAGCAGCAATCAGTCTTTTCCTTTTGGGGCTGTGCCTTCCATATGCATAATTTGAGTCCTTAAAACGAACCCCTTGATTTGGATTCCACCTGCCTGGGAGAAAAAAAAAATAGGGGAAAAAAAAAAGTCTTAGAAATATATAGCAACGAGAAACTGGCAGGACAAACTCACACTCCCACTGTGCCAAATTGCAAGTTTAGTAATTCTGTTTTCTTCCCGCTGAGTGGAAGGTGTCATTAGTGCTGTATTTAGAGCCACAGAAAAGGTTCTTGGAGCAATCCCCAGCCTCTCTCTGAGCCAGGTGGCTGCTGACCACAGGAGCTCTCTGCAGCTGGGGACCTTCACCTTCATCTTCCTGCAGTCACCGCTTCCATTTGAAGGGAGAGGAAATAAACAGGGCAAGTGGCACCGTGTGAAGAGAAACCCTCAGGCTGTGTCATCCTCCTCGGGGCTGGGATTCATCCCTGCACCACCTCAGGGCTGGAATTCATCCCTGCACCACCGCCACTTTAAAGCCCCTGCGCTGCATAAATCACTCTGGGGTGCTTTTAACTCAAGAACAGCTTCCCTTCTGGGAGAGGATTTCTCCTCTAGGCCAGTCTCTGCGGAGCACCCATTGAACCAAATCCTCATTTCTGAAGATTAATACAACAATTCAAAGAATGATCCTCTTACTGTGAGCCTTGGAGGGGAGCACAAAGGCCTTGAAAATGTCCTGCAATCATGCACATGTGCGCACGGAGCCTTGTCTGCTGCCAACATTCCTACGCGCTTCCGAGAACCTCAGCCCATCGGAGCACCGGGAGGTTTGGCTGGCAGTGCTGTGCCACAGGGAGGAGGAAGTGCAGAGCGTGGCTGTGATGGCTCGATGGGACTTCAAATGAACAAAGATACAAATCCATAACCATAGGGGGTCTTCATGATGCATGCAAGGAGCAGGGAGGGGCAATGTGAGCTATTGTCCTTTCATGTGGTGACCAAGGACGGGAACACCCTGCTGTTTCCAGAGCTGTTTGAAATGGTTGAAATGAAGACCACCTGCGCTGTCTGAGAATTGGGAGAATCTGTGCAAACATTCATTATTTATAAGATAGCTGTCCAGAGGCAAATTGCCTGGAATCCATTAAAGGGAGAAATCCCAGCTCCCTCCGGCAGTTGCCTGGCACAGGCCTTTTCCACTGACAGAAAAAGGAGGGAAAAAAAAATCACTTTCATTTCTAATTAATCTTCTGGTATATAATACTTTTAATTAGGAAAAAAAATAACAACCCTGTGTGCTTTCTGAGAGAGGAAGGAAGGAGCCAAAAGCAAGGCAGAAAGCTCTGGCATCTGGGCTGTAGTTCAGACCTCATCTTCTTTAAACCTGACAAGCAGGTGAGACCTGCAGTCAGCTGCTTCACTCCCCTGGATGTGACCAGAGCCCTCCAGTGCTTCAGGGACTGCTCTGGAGATGAGGAGTGGGGCCCTGTGTGTACAGAGTCAGCTATCCACCCTGGAAAAGAAAATCCAGGTGAAGAGAAGCAGGAAGGAAAAGTATTGGAAAGATGCCTTGGACAGAAATAAAGCAGACTCTGTTGGACACAGAATGGGCAAGACAAGTAAAAAGGCCCAGGGACAAGGAAATACAACCCACATATTATGTCTTCAAAATAATAACCCCCCAGAAACATTCCTTCTGCAACCCCAAATTTCCTAGCCCTTCTTTCTCCTAATGTCTCTCTTCCCTGCATTCATTATTAATGCTGCTGGGGGTACAGATTTGCACTTCAGTTTCTGAAAAATTAATTCAATGATTAAAATTTCAGTCCCTGAGTAATGGAAGCAGCTCAGGCAAGCTGGAGATGCCCCTTTGCAGTCTGAAGGCCTTTGGTATGCTGCCTGCTTACCCCCTGCATGAGAAGCCTCCCTGTAGACCTGGCTCAAGGTGGAAAATCTGGTAGAAAAACGTGGTTTAAAGTTGATTAAGTTCTGGTTTGGTGGAGAAGCCATTTCAGTTTAATACTCAACCAATGCTCAATGCAGAGAGTAAATCCCAGGTTCTTCCAAGGCTCGAGTACTCGTGGCTTTCTACATGACCCCTTGGGTAGAGGAAAATCTCCAAGGAATGTAAATACTAATCAATGCTGTACATCAATCAAGACTGTGGGCTGAGAGACTTTTGGTTTGGCTAATGAAATTTTGTGCGACACTGTGGTTAAAATGAAAGAAGAGCAGAGAAAGGCCCTCAGAGACCATCTCAACTCACCAAAAATGTCTATTTTCTCATCTGTACCCACGTTATCAGCAGAAAGTAAGACCCAAGGAATCTGGTGAACGGGTGAGGAAAGGGTGTCAGATCACAAAGTACCCACACTTGGACAGCAATTTCACCTCATTCCAGAAAAACAGAGGCTCCCACTGCAAATTCAGTATCTGCTCAGGAAGGTCCTTTCCCGGCCTGCAGCGGAGCTGCCCTGCCCATCAAAGCGCAAAAAGGAAAAAGTGGGCAAAAAGCCTGCAAAAAAAAAGTTTCTAAAACTCTACTGAACTGTGAATTTGGGGGGAAAAACTTCTTTGCTATCTCCAGAAGAACACACGCTGTGTGTATCACCAGCACAGCGCTACCAGGAACAAAAAGCAACGCACGGAAACCTACTTTTCACCGCATTTGCTGAAACTTTGCAGGGTGAATGTGCAGAACGTCGGCTGCTTGGAAAACTCAGTGCTTTTCTTCCTCAAGATGCAGCTTTGTGGAGGTTTCAGAATACGTGGGCTTTTATGTGCTGTTCAACTCTTGAAGTTATTCTGAGCTGAGCCTTTAGCACTCAGCCCTGTATCTACAGGGCAGACAGAGCATCAGTACGTGTAGGATTAGCTCCCTCACAGGCTTTCATGTGCCAGCCTTCCTACCTCGGGACACATTCATTCATCTTGCTCTTACAGAGTCCAGGTGGTTTTACTGAACCTGCTATTAAACCTCCCCTTATGAACAGGCTCCAAAGCAGGATCCATCCCACCTCTCCAGCCTTGTGACACCAACACACCTGAGAGATGATGTGCTGGGGTGCACAGCCCTGACGCTCTGCGCAGAGGAAGGAGGAAATGGAAATGCTGGAACAAGCACTTTGGCACAGCTTCTTGGCTGGGCTAAAGGTTTATTCCTGGGATGCTGCTTTCCTGCAGACTAAGGAAAATTAAATTTAGCACTTTGCAAATAAATAGGTTAGGGCTGAAAGGACACTATTTAGGAATTTACTGCACACAGCAGCCTCAGAGATTATAGATCCATCACCGTCTATTACCTTGCTAGTTACTGCTTCCACTCTGTCTATCTTCCCCACTTACAGAGTGGTCCTTTCATCAGGTCTTTTTCTGTTCCAACTTGAAACTGTCATCACTCTAATGGAATTATATGAAGAAAAACAACTTTGGGCTGCAGCAACTCTGCCAAAAACCCAAGGACAACTCCTGTGCTTTCCCAGGACAACATGGTGTGATTCTTGCCTGACAGAGACAGACACAGATGTCTGACAATCTCCAGAGAAGCACAGCAGGAGACAGCTGTTTACACACATGTCCAAAACCTCTGGGCCTCCCTGCAACTGTCAGCTGGGCCTTTTCAACACCCACAAACACAAGAAGCTTCACAGGGACCAGCAAACTGACAGCTGATGGTAACCCTTGCTGCAGATTCATCATAACTACATCACACATGGAAGTCACTGAAGGCACTGACACGATTATAAACCCCACCTTGTGCTGCTCTCCACTATTTACTTCACATAAAAATCATCTGCAGACAGTCCCCTCTCCAGAGCCGGATACATCCCAGAAATGCAAAGTGACAGCTAGCACATGAAACGCTCCCCAGAGCCTTCCATTAAGACAGACAAACCCTTCACTTAAAGGTTAAAATTTATGTCAGCTCTGCAGAACACGGCTGAGATAGATCCACTGCTATCAGCTACCTGCTCTAGCTGAAACAGATTAGGGACAAATTAAAATTTTCAAGCCTCAGTTTGATATATTCCCTCCAAGACACAGGCAGACAGGCTTGTCTTCTTCTGGAAGCTAAAGATGCCATCAAAAGATAATCTTGGGAGTTACCAAAGCTGGAGGTCATCCTCAGCTCTCAAATTCCCTGCTTCCCCTGTGGAGGAGAAAGCAGGGATGTGATTTAGCTACGAATCCTTATAAGACAGATTTGACATAAAATACTTTTCAGTACTTCTTTCTCAAAGGACGTTCTCATGCAAGTAGTAAAAAGGAAAATACATTAAATCCAAAAGCCTAAAATAGTACTAAGTTACCTGCTCATAGTGCTAACATTCACATGGGACAGAGTGAATGGTTTTTGTGTGGAGTTACAACAATTCATGTACTTGTCTGTTTGAAGCAAATGTGAGAACAGGAGAGGGTTTTTTACCATTTCCATGAATACAAATAAAGACAGTTGATACATTATTAAATCTTTAATATTATCCCTAATATTAAATTACTAAGCTGTATCCACGTGAAGTATTAATTCCTTAAGTTTACAGAATGTGAAGAGCTGAGCTGCAAGAACTATTGCTCTGTAGCATTGGGTAGAATTCCACCAGAATCCCAGCAGTCAGCCCCCACAACGAAGCTCTCTGGAAGGATTTTCAGGGTACTGCTGCATTCTGTCACTGTTCCACAGACAGAGCACCATGGTAAGAACAGCAGCATTAAGAGAACCATACTGCAGCACTGATGGGACATGTTATGGTCTGGAGAGCCTGCATGGCACATCATGCTTAAGACTCCTTGATGCTGTGAAGTGCATCAGATCTTCAGGAAATGCCACCACTGAAAGCCTGATGTGCTTCAACCCTCTCCAGCAGTGACTGCCTCCAAACAGTGGTGGCATGCCTTGGAGCAAATCAGAAGGTACACTCACAGTAGTTAGTATTTTTGCTTTTCTACAAGTGGTTTCTCAAAAAAAAAAAAAAAAAAGTAAGAGACCTCTGTTTAGATGAAGGTCTCAGGGAAAACATGACAGAGACTGGGATTCCATGAAGAAGAGCTGCCTAAAAAGCTTTGGAATATGGGCTCTTATCTTAAGCTGGCAAGCAGTTTGAGAGAAAGCACATTAAATGGTTTATGCAATAGTAACTTCATGGTTAAGAACCATGTAAGAATTGAGCATTTAGACTGTGAAGTGTGGAAGAAATACAAGGATGATAGAGGAATTGTAAGGCTGTGAGCTCTTGTCTCACCCCCGATGGTGGCCCTTTGGCTGCCAAAGGGGTCCTGTGACCACAACACCCCATTCTCTGCTCCTCACTAGTCCCCCATTGCATCCCTTCACACTCACCTGCCAAACCTCATGGGAAAGGTCCAACCACCTCATTACCCAAACTAGGCTGAAACGTTTTGACTCAAAGATCCTAAATCAGGGCACAACACAAGCATTTAAATTCACAACGAATAAAGGAGAAGACCTTTACATGAGCCCAGATCCACTTTTCAGATGGAGGCGATAGATGTCCCAAGACCACACCAGCACAGGAATCTTGTGCTGTGTTTCTGTATTTGTGAACAATTTTTATACACACAAAAGCACACCCTCTCCCCTCCTTGAAGGTTAGAAAATCTGCCCCAGTCAAGCACGGGCAGTAGCTATAAACTCCCAAAGTGACAGATAGGTCCTAATTATATTTGTATTTAAACAAGGTGCTGCTTACTCAAGACAGAAGAGAAGCAGCAGCTGCCACCCACTCCTGCTGGTGGCTTTGTGCAGGCTGAGCTGTGCTGCCATGACCTGGGCACTCACATGCTGCTGGTGGGTGTACTTCAGCTGCACTTCACCTCAGAGCTGCTTCCCGGAGCTAACTGCATTTCCTAGAGGTCCTCTCAGAAACCTGTTCCTGGAACATACAGGGAAAAGGTGAAGGAGTGGTACAAAAGCACCACCAACCACCCCTCAGAGCCAGCTAAAGAGAGGCTTCAGCGTTGTCCATGCAAATCACAAGTGGGGGAAAGGTGCTAAAGTCCCTGACAGCATTTGTCACACAGGGATGGCACAGAAGATGTCATGACAGTCTTGCTGTGGCTGGATGTGCTGCCACATCTGCACAGAGGCCCAAAACAGACCCAAGGCATGAGAGGGGGCCTGTCCCCAAATCATGTCAAAGGACAGACAAACAACTGAGACTGCAGAGCAGCCAGGGAAGGTGGCTGAGATGCTGGGTACCCAGAAACTCCAGACTTTTCCCCCACAAGAGGATAAAAACCTCCAGCAATTTCCACTCCTTTTCATGTGCGGCTTTGAACAGAACCATATGCAAGCGACCAGTGCCTTGTGGTTTGCTGACACGGCTCTGCGTGTTCTGCAAAGTCACAACAGAGCAGCCAGGGACAGCAACAGCCGTGCATCAAAAGCTGCTTTGCAAAACACCCATTTCATGTGTGCTGCAGCGAGGCTTGGTATTCCCCCATCGCCCTGGCTCCAAGGCATTGCCTTTTCCTTAAAGAGTGCTGATCACACAGGCTCTAAGTAGAACATCTTTTGAAACTACCAGAGACTCAAATAAATAAATAAATAAATAAATAAATAAATAAATAAATAAAATATGAAAAGATTTAGTGCCAGTCGAAAGTGGTGGGTACCTGCAGAAAAGGAAAGGGACAGCAGTGCTGCTCCAAGCCCCCGACCCCCACCAGCTGCATCCCTTGTCTGAGGGACAATTTCCTGCATCCACTGCTGTATAAGAAAAGCTGGCTGTCCTGGTTACATCTCCAACCCATCCACACACAGCTTCCCCACCACAGGACATTTTGAAAAGCTTCCCAAACTGCTGTGGAAGTCCACGAATGGTAATATCCTGCACCCAGGTGAGAGGGACAGAGAAAACCGTGAGGTCGAGCGACCTTAGAGCAAAGCCATGTGGCGATTTATTGGCAGAGATGGGAACGGGAATGCAGGAGGGGTTTTGGTTATGTCCCCTCTGCTTTATCCGTTATTTAACAACTGTCTTGGTCTCACAGTGCGTAAACACTTTCCTGCCAGCCCACACAGTCCTTTGTAAGCTGTTCAAACACAGCAGCAGGCGGACACAGACATCCTGCTCTCCCGAGACCTCCCATGGGGACACTGGGCACAGCCAGCGACAAGAACAACTCTTCTCCAGCAATTTGCAATCACGCGGGTGTTGGGGACATGGCGGGGGGGAGAAAGGCAGGAGAGGGGTTTTTTTATAGCAGGTAAGGTAGCCAGGACCTTCTCTGCTTCCTGCTCACTGGCACTGACACAGCAGCCCCTCTGTGCTGTCTGGGGCTCGGGCTGTGCGGGGCTGCCAGCTCTGCCAATGGCACAAGGTTGGAGTCAGAGGCTGCCTGGTTTGGGGCACAGGCAGCACCTGCCCCATGCCCAGGACATGTCCCTCCAGGGCCACACACATTGCCACACCAGCCTGGATGCTCTGGTTTAATTAAGTTCTCATTAGTGACCTGTGCTCCATGTTGGTGCACAGGACTCTCCCTAGGAAGCACAGGCTGTCACTCCCATTTTATTAAATGAGAGATATTTTAATGAAGGGGATTTGGAGGGAGATGAATTGCAAACTTATTTAAAAAGGGTGTATTTCAGTAATTTCGTTACTTATTATCATGGCAGAATCATGGCCTGGAGTTGTGTTGGGGAGGTCTAGGTTGGATACTATGAAAAGGTTCTTCATCCAGAGGGTGGTTGGGCACAGGCTCCCCAGGGAGGTGGCCACAGCACCAAGCCTGAGAGAGTTCAAGAAGAGAAGGGAAACTGCAAGAACAACTTGGTGGCCAACATGATGATCACAAAGCAAACAGGGAATTGCAGAGGGACAGCCTGAATCTCAGATGGCAGCTGAGAGCCAACCTCATGTTTCCTGTCCAAAACTAGGCCTGCTTATGTGAAGTGACAGATCATGTATCTGCCTCACAGTGTAAGGGAGGACACATCCATCAGCAAGACAAAACTCTGACCTTCCTCACACGTACCAACCTCCAGCTAGTCAGGAAAGACTCAGTCACTGGAATCATCCTCCATCATCATCAGCATTAATTACCTGCATGGCTGGGTCTACCCTGGCAGACTCAGAGGCACGGCAGGGAGGGGAACGAGTGGTGCCAACATGCTGGAAATGGGTATTGTGCCAGACCAGTGGGTAACAGTGTATTCCCCATCCCAGAGGTGCTCTATGTTCCCCAGCAGCACAGCCCATTTATCCTCACAACAGCATCTGCACTAGGGAATAGGCAGTTTTTCAGGGAAGCGTATGTAGTAAGAGAAAAACTGAGTAAGAAAGAAAAAAAGTATGAGAAGGGACAGAGTAAGATGAAGACAGTAGCAAGAATTAAAGTTAGGTCCTAACACAACACAGGCTGCTACAATATATGATAGAAAATGATGAGTAGGAAGTTCAAATACAGGATTTGGTGCTGTAACACCATAAATTGCTCAACAGGTCCTTTTTAAGGCTGCTGATTGACGCAACCCACGCTGGGTCCTTGCTGACCCTTCCAGGAATCCCAGCAACCATCCGTCAGGAAGGCGTCACGCTCGCACAGCAACGGCAGGCGCTCCTGGAGCTGAGCAGAAAAATCAGGTCTCCAACAACCAATGGGCAAATTGAAAACAAAATATAAAAATAAAATAACTTGTAATTAACAAGAACGAGGAGTTAAGAGAGGCCTGCAGTCTCTAATCAATCTCTCGCTGCCTGGCCTGCTCCACCGATGAGCCCCATTGTTAGTTTTGATTGTGTGTGCAAGAGTGCGAGACGGCTGCTGGAAGAATAGCACTCCATCAAAATTGTGATTTCCTTCTCCCCTCGAGACTCATCAAGGGTGAGGAGGAGGAGAGGGGAGAAGATAGAGATACAAAGGGAAACAAACAGCTAGGACATGCTTCTCTGAGATACTCTGCTGGGTTCAAGGAGGAATAACTGAAACTGCACACATGCCAAGCACGCGGACTCAAAATCACAGCTCCCAACAGTGCTGTCAGCTTCAAGATGAAACAAGAGCACTTGGGAGAATAAAAGCAATCCCTGCATTAACCATCCTGCTAAATCTGAGGTGTACATCATTCACCAGTGCGCCCTGGCCAAACTGATACTCAGATTGTGCTGGAATCTCAGGAGACCAGACTCTCTCTGCATTTTTAAGCACACGAGTTTTGCCTCTCCCTTTCAGCTGGCAGTTTGTCAGCATCACTTTGTGTTTGAAAAATAGCCTCCAAGTTCTTTCTTATTCAATCCAGCCTCATTTCTCTCCTCAAGAAAAGAGAATTAAACTCCTACATCTTGTGCTCACTGCTGCCCTGTCGCTTTTTACACACCTTGTCAATACAGAAGCAAGAGGACAGCGAGGTATGTGAGCCATGGGGCAAGCAAAGGAGAACTGGGAAGTTAAAGGTGGTGTCTGTCCTTCCACCAGACCCTTCTTTCATACAAAGGAAGGGAACAGCTCACATCCTTTTCAACCCTATGTTCAGCCTTTGCACCCACAGTGACCCACATCAGAAATAAGTGTTTATTTTTCAGGTGGCCCTGAAGTTTGATAGCAAAAGTTGTCTTTACAGATCTGCAAACTAATTCTCTATTTAACTCCTTAAAGATGTGTGCCAAGACTGTGTGCACACCAGCTGTTCATTTATCAGGTTGCAGAAAAGCTGTTGATTTTATTTCATTTTATGACCATATCACCAATCCAACAGGACACCAATAAAGGTTTTATTTTGCAGCAAGAAGTGCCAGCCCTGGAGCTGGCCACATTCTCAAGCTATGTCAAGATGCTTCTGGTTTTGTTTGTTGCCTGGTATCTTGGGTATTCTCTTTCAAGGAATACAGTCTATCAACCTGGGAATGCTCTTCAATGAACTACTGCTGTTGTTTGGGTTTTCATTTGATAATTTTGACAGAAAATAACAACATAGGTGAGACCTGGAAGCAGAGAGAATTTTGTACTTGGCAAGGCTGGGCTCTGAGGGATACATAAAATATCTGTCTTTTGGACTGGATTATTTAGGACCTCAGGCACATAACACTGCTGTGATACTGGAAAGTTTGACTGCTTTAACTTCCTTACCAACCAATTTAGACCCAAATAATTTATATATGAATTACTAAGAAATCTGAGCACTCCTTTCTGAGAAAGCAGGGGCATCTCAGACAAGAAAGACTGCAACGACGAATTTGATGTAGCCATCAAAGGATCAGATCGATTGCCTGTTCAGCCCAAGATCCTTTCAAAGTGACCAGCCCTACTTTCATGCCACAACACAGGAAACAGTTTACCTGAAGCACAGAGAATAATCAAGAACAAAATGCTCTCTCTGAGCGTGCTTCTTGCTCTCTCTTCTTCATTCAAGTCTTCATTCCAAATATTTCCAGAGGACGGAGTCAAATGTTGTCAAGTACAGTGGCAGCAAAACCGTATGTAGACACAACCCAAAAAATTGGCAGCATTGGCTAACCTCTGTAGTAAGAAGATGCCTTTACACCTCTAAGCAGAGAGCTCTGAATGTCCCTATTTAAGGTAAATGTGACCATTTAATGTAAAACTAGGTATTATTATTTATCCACAAAGATATCTCAACATTTTAGAAGACGTACTAGGCTCCTGCTCTCGGTAGTTCCTTGAAGCCATAGGGTCTATCAAATAAAAGGATTTCTACTCTTTTTCTTTTAAATTGATTGGCTTCACATGCTTTGGCTGGGACTGTGTCTTTAGGCACACAAAAAGAAAAAGCCTGTGATTTAATTTCTCTCCACTGTTTGTTCATTTGTACAAGTGTCTCCAAATCATCTCCTCTTCAAATTTGACCAGTCTTTCTGTTTACTGAAGGACTTTCTTTGTCTGAAACAATTGTCATTGCCTTTCTAAAGACCTCATTTCCTTACTCCCATTCAGGACCTAGCCAGAGACAAGGGTAAACAGCACGATGTACATGCAGCCAAGCAATGACAGCCTGATGTGCCACCTCCTCATTCTGAGCTGGCTAAGCTGATTCTGAGGCTCCCTGGCAATGTTTGTTTGTTTGTTTTAACAGATCTCTTTAATGACTTGTTACAAAGGGAGTCGATGCAGTCCCTGGATATCTGATGGGTGGGCTGGTCTAGACACACCAGTCAAGCATCACCCAGAACACAAAGCCTGTGTCACAGCCGGACACATTCAATGTACCAGCAACAGCAATGGAATACAAAACTGTCAAGTGCCCCAATAACTATAATGCATTACAGCCCACAAGAAAAAAAATCATCAGAAACTAAACTCCTGGTGAGGAATCTGTAACACTGCTTTCCACAGCATTTAATTAAAAGAATAAAAAAGAGCAAAGAAGCGGGAGTGAGCTGTGAAGCCTGAGATGCGCCTTGCTGCCCACACACTCACAGAGGGTCTGAAAATCACTGGAACATCCTTCAAGCTGATGAACTCATCTGTTGCATCAATAGGGATTGCCAATAAATACTGATAGGGTTTCATTGGAATTCAGTGCTCATTTATAGATGCAGCATTGACATTCACAGCAGGGCACTGTGATTAACCCTTTCACGGGAACTGTAATCCCAATTAATGCAAACTGGCTGGACACATACAACAGGTAGATAATAAGCTCCACTGCAGTAACAGCACACCTTGGTCAGGAAAACCAAGCCTATCTTTCATCTTCATTTTGCTTTGAAGGGGTTGCATTACAGTGGCTCCTACTGCATCCCTGCTACTGAAGCCTCACTTAAAATTAAATGCCACCAGCAGTGCTACTGAAACATGCTCTGAAGTTTACAGGTGAGCTACAGAAGCTTGTAAACTGCCAGGGGACTTCTCTGGTTTAATTATATAGACCGTGTTCCATAAACTGCTTGAATGGAATAAATACAAATAGCATTCCCTGCTTTGTGACCCCTTCGGGTTAATGAAATGCACACAAACACCCACAGTCTGCTATGGCTCAGAAATTCCACAGCATAAACACATAACCCTGCTGGAAGCCACAGTCAGGATTCAAACCTTGATACATACATGAGAACCAGCTGCCTGGACTCAGCAAGGAAATAATTTGTTGTTTATATTCTACTACTATTCGAAGCTGCAGATAGTAGGAATTGTCTGCGATTTACTGAACAGGGAGAAAGAGTCTGAGATTTTCTTGTTCAGGTTCTAATTAGCAAATGTGCTTCTCCTGTCCGAAGAGGTAAGAGAGGCTGAGAATTCCAAGAATCAAGAAACAATCCATCCTTTGTTCTGGGAAATGTGAGATCTGCTCTACCTGGTGACACTCATTTTCATCCTCAGGACATACTTGGGAATAAAGACTCCAGTGAAGAAGAGAAAGCAAGAGGAATCTGTACTTTATTATCCACTCTTCTGCATATAAATTATTTACATTGTTATGCCATGAAGGAGAGTTTGGTCCTACTGGAGACAAGTTCCTGAGCTGCCAGACAGTTCTTGTTCATGTGGCCAGTACACAATTTTCTCACATTTTCTTAACTTTCTCCAAGAATGCCATCTCTCCTACAGCACACAAAGAACTGCAACTTGTACTGTCTGGCCATGGCATCCAACAGACATCTCCAGGAGTCTGCTGAAGTTTCATGCACTAAGCATTTAACACCACAGGTGTGAGCACAGGTCTCTGGAGGTGTTAGAGCAGCATCGCACCATCCCAACAGAGAACTGTTTTCAGGATTCAAGGGCAGCACCTTAAATCCAACAGCCTTATCCTCCTCCCTGGGCACTGAGCTTTCTTTTGTTGCTGCCATTTGCCTTAGTCCAGAAGCCTCATAAGGCCAAGCAATACAACTGTTTTGGGGATATTTTCCTAGTTTTACTAAGGATCCTAGGTGCTGTCTTATACATACCCTCACTTGCTTTATTTGTTGGTTTTCTCTTTTTTTTTCTTTTTTTTTCCCTGAGGCTCTAAAGTTGCAGAACAGGAAAGCATTAGTCCTGCTATCTAGAGAAACAATCCTGCAGCAGTCCACATGTGGCACATAGCCTAGAAACAGAACTTTCCCATTTCCTGCTTGTTGAGTTCCCTCTTGTACTGAACACCTCCAAAACCCTCTTCCTTCTCTTAAAGGAGACTTGCCCTAGGGGGATCAGTGGGAGACAGGTATGATTTTAAGTGCTGTTGTGTTTGCCACCAAGAAGAAGAAAGTTCTCCTGCTGACCTGCAAACCTGTGCTGTTGACACTTGAACCAATGTAAAGGTGGAACTTAACAGCTTCGTGACTCTAATGTCACACCTCAGCTCTCTAACACATCAGCCCAACTGTGCTGCTGGAAGGTAACACAGAAGAAAAACAGCACCTATATCAAGCCACAATCCAACAGCAGCCCACCTAGCCAGACCAATAACAGTACCCAACTGACAGAAGACAGACTGTTATTGCTGCTCATCTGTGCTGTTCACATAAATGGCACTTCACACACACCAGGATGAGTTGCTGCTCAAAAGGGATTCCAATTTACATAAAGACAAGA